>NW_027467782.1:3794132-3843208 GCF_004210375.1 Tachypleus tridentatus | reverse complement strand
AAAACTAGCTAGCCATAAAATCTGTTGTTTATCCTTGATCCAGTGTCATAAAATCTGTTGTTTTGTCCCCTTCATCTACTATCCTAAATAAAACTACCAAGCCATAATATCTGTTGTTTTGTTATCTTGATCCAGTGTCATAAATGAAACAACCAAATCATAATATATGTTATTTTGTCTCCTTGATTCAGTGTCATAAATAAAATAAATATACCAGGCCATAAAATCTGTTGTTTTATCTCCTTGATCCAGTATTATAAAAATAAAACTAACACGTCATAAGATCTGTCGTTTTGCTGCTTTGATCCAGTGTCATAAATAAAACTACAATGCTATAAAATCTGTTTTTGTCATCTTGATCCAGTGAGATGAATAAAACTATCTAGCCATAAAATCTCTGTTTTATTTTCTTGATCGGTGACACTAGAAAAATTACCTAGCCATAAAATCTGTTGTTTGTATCCTTGCCTCCAGTGTCATAAATAAAACTATCTGACCATAAAATCTGTTGTTTTGTCTCCTTGATTCGGTGTCATAAATAAAACTACAAAGCTATAAAATCACTGTTTTGTCTTCTCGATTGTTGACACTAGAAAAATTAGCTCGCCATAAAATCTGTTGTTTGTATGCTTGATGAGTGACACCTCTAAAACTACCCAGCCATAAAATCTGTTGTTTTGTCTCCTTGATCCAGTGTCATAAAATCTGTCGTTTTGTCTCCTTGATCCAGTGTCATAAAATCTGTCGTTTTGTCTCCTCATAAACACAACTACCAAGCCATAAAATCTGTTTTTTCTCCTTGATCAGTGACACCAGTAAAACTATCTATCCATAAAATCTGTCATTTTGTCTCCTTGATCCAGTGTCATAAATAAAACAACCAAGTCATAATATATGTTATTTTATATCCTTGATCCAGTGTCATAAATAAACCTACCAAGCCATAAAATCTGTGTTTTGTCTCCTTGATCAGTGACACCAGTAAAACTATCTATCCATAAAATCTGTCATTTTGTCTTCTTAATCCAGTATCATAAATAAAACAACCAAGTCATAATATATGTTATTTTATCTCCTTGATCCAGTGTCATAAATAAAACTACCAAGCCATAAAATCTGTTGTTTTGTCTTCTTGATCCAGTTTTATAAATAAAATAAATCTACCACGCCATAAAATATGCCGTTTTGTCTCCTTGATCCAGTGTCATAAATAAAACTACCTAGACATAAAATCACTGTTTTGTCTTTTTGATTGGTGACACCAGAAAAACTTGCCAGCCATAAAATCTGTTGTTTGTCTCCTTGATCAGTGACACCAGTAAAACTACCTACCCATGAAATCTGTGTTGATTGTATCCTTTATCAACAACACCACTAAAACCACCTATTCATTAAATCTGTATTGTTTTTATGTCTCTTGTAGTGCGCTTATAATTATATCTCTTTATGCTCTCTTTAAAAAAAAGCAACAAAAACACAACAAACATGCTTATTGCACAACTCAAAAGTTGTTACAGATGGAGAGATTAGGATAACTAACTCGAATTTAACCAAACATGCTTGTATTTTTTATCTGTAGGGGTATTATACTAAAACGGTTAATCCCAGTATTTGTTGATAAAAAGTAACCAAAAAAATTGAAAGTAGGAAGTGATGACTAGCTGCCTTACCTCTAGATTTTCACTGCAAAGTTAGGGACGGCTAGCCTAGATAGTCCACGTGTAGCTTTGCGTGAAACTAAGAAACAAACACACAACTGAGTTTGAGTTTTCAATTTTAACACTCATGAAAGATAAATTTACCTTTTTTCTATACACTTTTAAAAACTCAAGAGTCAGGTTTATTTACTATTCCTAGCGTAATCAGATAGTTAGGGGTGCTTGATTCGCAAACTTAGGATCGCGAGTTCGAATCATTGTCTCACCAAACATGTTCGCCTTTTCAGCCGTCTGAGGTATAAAAATGTTAGTCATTTCCACTGTTCTTTGATAAACACCTTGTCGAAGAGTTGGCAGTGTGTTTTGTTCCTTCTAAATTAGGGACGGTTAACGCAGATAGCCCTCGTGTAGCTTGGCGCCTAATTCAAAATAAGCAGTAGAAAGACAGATGTATATCATGTATTTGGATGTGTTATCAATCAGAAATGATGTCGTGTTTTGCAATTATAAATTGAAACTGGACAAAGTGTTTCAAATAGTAACTTATTAAAAGACAGAATTTGATTTCACCTCTCACACGAGAGCTCTGCTTCACACAAGTACTGTGATAATGAAAAGAGCTCTGTTTCACACAAGTACTGTGATAATGACAAGAGCTCTGTTTCACACAAGTACTGTGATAATGACAAGAGCTCTGCTTCACACAAGTATTATGATAATGACAAGAGCTCTGCTTCACACAAGTACAATGATAATGACAAGAGTTCTGCTTCATACAAGTACTGTGATAATGACAAGAGCTCTGCTTCACACAAGTACTGTGATAATGACAAGAGCTCTGCTTCACACAAGTATTATGATAATGACAAGAGCTCTGCTTCACACAAGTACAATGATAATGACAAGAGTTCTGCTTCATACAAGTACTGTGATAATGACAAGAGCTCTGCTTCACACAAGTACTGTGATAATGACAAGAGCTCTGCTTCACACAAGTACTGTGATAATGACAAGAGCTCTGCTAGATAATAAAGGGTTATTAGTGTGTGTGTGTGTGTTTTATAACAGAACCACAACGGGCGATCTTCTGTGTCCACTTCGGGGAAGGAAACTCACGATTTTAGCTTCTTAACTCTGTAGACTAACCGCTGTCCCATCAGGGGAACGTAATAAAAAGTAATAAAGGTCTCTCTCGTAAATAATATGATTATTATGTATCTGTATTAACAGCATAATAATCTACAATATTGAGTAAGTTGTATTAAAACGATTTTGAGGCCTCATTACGTCATTTATGTATGTCAGGTCATGTTCTGTCTCACGATCGTGTTTCTAGACAATAGTTCAACGGCACAAATTTTGTAAGAAAATATTTCGGCATGTCATTGCTGCCTTCTATAATCTATCTAGGGTAGAAAGACAGAGGTTATTTAGTACACGTTTCAACTGTATAATCCTACATCAATCCATTAGAACTGCATCCCGTGACTTGTCCAGAATGTTTTCGTACAGGATGCCATGAACACATGGTTCATTTCCTACATGCTTAAAGCTTGCAAATGCAGAATGGATTTATCATGGAAGCAACTAATGTCGATTTTCTATATGGAGATTCTTTGCGATTATGTTATTTGCTGTTTCTTATGCCAAATGAACATCTTTTGCCGCTTGTCTTGTGTTCCTAGATTTTTATCTGTTACAAGACACTGGAAGTTTCTTATTTCGGCTGGGATACAACTTCTTGCAAGTCTCTTTTTGGGTGGTCCTGGTACCCCAAGTTCATCAGTATAAATTTGTATTTTTCAAAGCCTTTGAGAACAGGAAATGTTACCATCTTAAAAATCTTTTACTTGTGCTCATCTTTTTAATCTCAGTGAATGAATATCTTTTGTTGGAAAAGGTTGTTACATACTCTTTCAAGAGTGAGAAATTATCAGAGGTATCAAACTACTTCTTTTTGTTTGTTGAATTTCTCAAAATGCTACTCAAGGACTATCTATACTAACTCGTATTCCAGTTAGAAATGATAGGCCAGAGGGAAAATAGCTAGTGAACACAACCTGTCGTCAACTCTTAGACTATTCTTTATCAACGAAAGGTCGGATTGATCGTACATTATAACACTTCCACAACTAAAAGGATGAAAATGTTCGGTGATGGGATTCAAACCCATCAGCCGCATACTCCAAGTAAAGCGTTCTGAGCACCAACCCATGCCAAGCTTCATACTACCTACGCAACGTGGAACAATAACAAAGTGTAGTTCTGATTCATTCCTCTCCACCATGACTTGTATCGGTTGTAATTTTCATGTGATTCAACTCTCTGTAAAGCCATAGAAAAATGATAATTCAGAGTTCGCCAATCACGCAGAGTAGCTGGATAACACTGTGTAACACAAATTTTGTTCCTGGATAGTATGTGATAATTCTTAATTGCTTATGTTGTAAAAGTACAAAAATGACCATTATTCCCTTCAAACTTTGCTTTTGTGATCTGGATAATGAAATTTAGAAATTAACCTATTTTCTGTGTAAAAATGGGCAAATTTGCACATTTTCATTTACATAAGGTCGGAATAAAACAACATATGAATCAAGATTTACATGTATTTATACTAAAGTTATACAAAAAATGTTTAGAAGTGAGTAGTTTTTCGAGATTTGTGACTATAATGTAAATCACTTTCACGTATCAGCCTCCAAATATAGTCTCCCATCATGTTTTCATTACACGCTCCCAGGTCACAAAAGCAATGTTTGAAGAGAAAAATAGGTCTTTTCTATTTACTTTAGGCATAAGCAATTGGGAAATAACACTTTCTGCCCAGGAACAAGAAGAAGTGAAAATTTTGTTACATAGTGTTATTACAACATATACTCTTCAAAAAAGAAACGCAAAAGGGATATTTTTGTTATTTTAAAGAGAAATATATGTAATAACGTTACAAGCTCAGAGTATGTGATGTTACACGTGTTAAGGCACTGATTGTCAGACCAAAATGACAATAAAAGTTGTGCACTTTGAAAACGGAGGAAAACATCGGATTTTTCGTCAAAACGTATTCGTGTCCAATAAATTTGTTTGAGAGATCTGCATGTTCTGCAAGTGCAACATGTGCAAAATCCTATAAAGTGACGAGTTCTCGGTTTCCATAGCCCAGTGTTAAGCCACCGACACGCAATACAATTACGCCAAGACTGACTGAAGCACAATGCAACAACGCCACTGGTTGCTTGGAAGCAGGCGAATCTCGATCAGATGTTGCCAGAGCTGTTAATGTCCACCCAAGCACCATCACAAGGCTATGGAATCGTCACCAACAACATGGATCAACTTGTGACCGTCCACGATCTGGCAGACCTCGTGTGACCACGCCCGCACAAGATCGCTACATCCGGTTACGTCACCTTCGGGATAGGACCACCACTGCGATGTCTACTGCCTCAACCATATCAAGGCTGCGTAGGATTTTCGATCAGACCGTACGCAACCGTCGACGAGATTCTTAGGCCCCATGTGCAACCCATCATGGTGAACGTCAACGACGTTTTTCAACATGACAACGCCCGTCCTCACACAGCCCGACTCACCACTGTCTTCTTGAGACACCACAATATCAACGTTCTTCCCTGGCCCTCCAGATCACCAGATTTAAACCCCATCGAACATCTTTGGGACAAGTTGAACCGACGTCTGCGACGGCGACAACCTCAACCGCAGACTCTACCTCAGCTTGCAGCAGCTTTGCAGGCTGAGTGGACAGCCATTCCTCAGGACGTGATTCGTCATCTCATCGCTTCCATGGGCAGGAGATGCCAAGCAGTTATTGATGCTCACGGGGGGGCGTACTCGTTGTTGACGTTGAGTGACGTTAAACTTCAACTAGTGACCGTGGACTTCGCCTTTGCAGACTTTGGATGTTCAGCAGTGAATGTGCAAAGCTTCACATATGTCATACAGAACTACCCGGAATAAACTTGTTAACAATATGTCTCAAATTTTGCCTTTTGCGTTTCTTTTTTTGAAGAGTATATTTGTAACAAAATAGTAGTCAACAAGAAAACATATCTCACAAATATGCTAATTAGCGTATATTTATATCAAAATAACAGTCAGCAACTACAAAAATAAATATAATTTCAGAAAGCATCCGCTACTCAAGATAACGTAACATATTTATAGTTTTAATGTTTAATACATATTTGTTTTTATTTTGTTCTTTCTTTATTCAGTCTCATTATTAGCGTTGGTTAAGATAATGGAATTATATTATAATTGTCTTTAACGTTATCCAATGTTTTCACAGTATAACTTGTTATTTTTGCCTGCTATTCCCAACATAACCACTAATTTGCTTCAAACGTTAATAACAAATGACTTAGGTTGTATTAACAACGGATCTCGAATAAAGGATTTTACGGAACTGGTTACAGATAGTAACTCAGTGGTACGTCTGAAGGTTTATAATGCTAAAAACCGGGTTTCGATACGTTTCATTAGTGTATCACAGATGGCCCATTGTGTAGCTTTGTGCTTGGCAATAGACAAGTAAACAAACACCAAGAGGACAAATTATGTTTGGTTCCCAGAATGAAAATCATGTTCATGGCACTGTTTTTATTATTCTAATTGGCTACTTTGAATTTTCTTTGGGAACCGTTGGAGCGCATGCCCTTGAACTTGCAGTTAGGTGGCGTGGTAAGCTGTTCTTTTATAAGTGAAGCATCAGTCCCTAGAAGGTACGGGAAGTCTCCAGGGGTACTATATTTGTTCTAACAAAATGGAATTTCTAATGAAACTCGGTTTAAGCGACTAAACAGTGGTCGTGACTGGTTGTTACCGAACAACTCATGTCGAGAGCTACCGAAGAATGGCGTCTTAGTCTTGAACCCAGATGCCCTACAGTCACTTTTTTCCCCTTGCACAGAGGGCACACCTGCGAAAAGGAAGTAGGTTTCGAGAATCGTACGCACTTTAAAGCAGCTGCAACTCATATTAAGCCCACCCGAGCAATGGGCAACTGAAAGCTCCGACAAAACCCAATAGATGGTTCAGATTGTCCTGAGCAATACTTTCTTGTTCCAATCGCTACATCCCGTTGAATGTTTTTTCTTCTTCTCTTTTTATTAATAAGAACGCTGGTGACGGTCATTAATAACATGAGGTAACGGGTAGGGGATCTAGCTAAGTACAACAGTTGTAGGATCAGTGTTGTCCTACAATAATGTGTACAAATGTAAGATATCACAACATACTGCTAGGCGATAAGCAATTCCTACCGTTAGCAGGGAAGGAACTTTTGATCTAATCTCTAACTTTCTGTACGAGAAGCCCCCTAGCGGCTCGATGGTAAGTGTGCAGACTTGTGACACTAAAAGTAAAATTCGGGTTTCAATACCGCTGGTGGGAAAAGCACAGAAACAGATTTAAGCTAAGACTTTTTTTTTACACAACTATTATTCATTAAGATAAGTTGTTGCTAAGCCTCTCATTTATTAACACCTCAGACACCAAGGTTTGTTAGAATTATAATACTATTACATCACGTAAGTACGCAATAGGGCTTATCTATAAAATTATAGGATTGTTATACCATAATTTTGTTTGGTTTCAAGACCAAGTCTTCACAAGCTGGTGTTCTGTCCACCATTAGAGTCAAATAACGGATTTTAGCATTGTGCATTTAAAAACTAACATCTGAGCCACCGAGGGAATGGAATATGATGAAGATAGTCCAACTGAAAATGTTAGGTTGAACTATCTTAAATCAAACCGAAATAGTAGTTTTATAACAATATGGCAACCCTGACTCAGTATAATTTCTGTTTCATGATATTATAATAAAATCGTATCTTTTAAAATAAAAATATTTTCCGTTAGCATATGTTTTGTGACAATACAGAACAAAAAACTTGCACTGAGTTTTCACAAATTATTTGGACTGGCTATGATTAGCGTGTCGGACTGCGGATCGTAAAGTCCCAGATTCGAAAACCGGTGCAACAGTCGGTGCGATATAAAAGGACAGCCAAGCCACGTTATTCAATTTAAATAACCAAAGAAAACCCTTGTAGCGGCGGGTACTAATCTCTGGATCGTTCCCTGTGTTTCCTCTCTCTTAAGGTTATTTCGGTATTTGTGTTTGTATTCCCGGGAGGGTCAGGTGTCTCCTTCCTCTGTATTTATTTTAGCGACTGTCAAGTGTATTTATACATTTCACACAGTTTATCATTCCCTGTGGCTAGTTAGTTAGTTAGTTTGTTTGTTTTTGAATTTCGCGCAAAGCTACACGAGGGCTATCTGCGCTAGCCATCCCTAATTTAGTAGTGTAATACTAGAGGAAATGCAGCTAGTCATCACCACTCACCGCCAACTCTTTTACCAACGAATAATGGCATTGACCGTCACATTGTAACGCCCCCATAGCTGAAATGGCGAGCATGTTTGGTGTGATGGGAATTCGAACCTGCGACCCTCGGATTACAAGTCGAGAGCTCTAACCACCTGGATATGTTGGGCCTATAAAATGACTTATTGCGACCGATATAAACAGTCGCCATATTCATTAGTAACCAACTAAATACAAAATACCTTCACTCCCAGTCACATTCTAATTTATTTGTACCGCTCAGTGTCTTAGTGGCAAACATAAGGGCTTATGACACTGAAATTCTCAATTCGATCATTCTCACGCTTAAAACAGTTCTTTTCCGCAAGTTATAATAAAAACTGTGTAGTTAATCCAAGTTAATAACTATATTTATCAGCCTTTCGTTGCAACACTAGGTGGATCATCGGTTAATTTGGGGTTCGACACCCTATATGGCTTAAAACAAACAAACTTAATATGCACCATTCTAATAAGTTGAACGCTTCGTATTGATAAAATAGAATTATAATTATTTCAGATGATAACGAATCTCAGTATTACCGATCGTAGTAAAACGTTTGAATTAGATACGTTTTCTAAGTGTATAATAGCAAACCTACTTGAACGTAAATAAAACAAAAACATATTGGTTCGAGTAATGTAGGGAAATAAAATCCCTTTCCGACAGCCTCGCGAGAAATCTGAAGACTATAACACTAAAAATCTGGTTTCGATACCCGTGGTGATTAGAGCACAGATAGCTCGTTCTGTAGCTTCGTAGTTTACAACAAACTAGAGCACCAAACGGATCTCGAGAGAACTAAATGACTCAAAGGAAACAAGCTGTAATTTCTAATTCAACACAGCCCTAACGGCCTGTTAAGGAAATAGGAATCGGTAAAGTATAACAGTTCTGTAAAGTACACAACCTAAGTAAACAAAGAAATGTTGTTAGCCAAGCACAGAGCTACAGAAAAAAAAGTGTGTGTGTTATTTCCACCACCGCAGGAATCGAACTCCGAATTTATCGTTATAATACCTCAATCTTAGAGTTGAGCCTCTGGGATGGTGATATTAAGAACTAACCTATATCACCTCTTAACGCATAGCTCTCTCATTAAATATCTCGATGTATACTAAATAAAAGATATTTTCTATTCCTTGCATCTTGTATACATACTTGTATACTTTATTCTTCTTGTGACAGGATACAAATTATCAGAACAAAAATTCTTGACTGTAATGAACTCTTAACCCAGTCAACACATGGTATATTTTATTGTATAAAAATGGATCAATCGAGATCTGTTGATATCTCTAAGCTATATAGAATAGTATTTATTTCACACATTTGAGCTTTAAGCTATTTATTTCTGGCCACGCGTTTCTTTGGGGCGTTATAATGTGACGGTCAATACCATTATTTGTTGGTAAAAGAGTAGCCCAATAGTTGGCTGTGGGTAGTGATGACTAGTTGCCTTCCCTTTAGTCTTACACTACTAAATTACTAAACTACTAAAACAGATAGTCCTCGTGTAGCTTTGCGCGAAATTCAAAAACAAACAAATCTTCTCGTAACAATGGCGAAAGAACACGAGAACTCTCTTAAACCATACGGTCGGCGAGACCAACGTTAACAGATACAAGCAAACGATTAATTCATAATGTATTTAAGTGATTCTAAGTTACTACCACATAAAGGATTCTTTGCATAACCTCATCACAAAATACACACTGAAAGCCAGCATTCCTGTTTCTGAACTTTTTCTTTCTAACAAGCTAATAAATACGTGGATAATATTAATAATATCCAAGTATCATGCATGTCACGTGAGCAGTTATGTCGGTAAGAATGATATTAGTTCGTGACTCACCAGATTGTAGGTGGAACCATTGGTCAGTTATCAAGTTAATGTCTCGAAATTCAGTTATTTTTGCATTTAACATAGCGATGTAGATTAGAGTCATTAATACCGAAAACATAAACCAAATAGTCCTACCAGTGATAAAGATATCAATACACCAGTAGCAAATAATACGAGTGTGGCCGCCCCCCAGTGGCTCAGCGGTATGTGTGCGGACTTACAACGCTAAAAACCAGGTTTCGTTACCCATGGTGGGCAGAGCACAGATAGCCCATTGTGTAGCTTTGTGCTTAATTCAAAACAACAACAACGAGTGTGGCCATGTTGGACGTCGCCATTAATTACCATTGGTACAATTTCTGTAGTTGGGGCGCTGAAAACTATTGAACAAAGTGGAAACCTCTGGATAAGATAGGAACCACGTATTTAAAGAACCGGATAACTCATTAAAAACTGATTCCTCCGATAAGAAGCTGGGCCTGTGAAATCGTTATCCACAAAGATAGTAGTTTTTATAATTGCACTTTTCTCCTAACATCACCACTAGGTGCACAGCACCCCCGTGCATCAAGCCAGAGTGTACCGTCGCACCGCTAGCCGCCCTCCTACATAAGATAGTAATCGGAAATACACAGTAACTTGGTCTACGAAAATCTTGGGTTCTCTTGTCGGTAAACAGCATAACAAAGCTGAGATCACATAAAACGAATGTAGAGGCAATTAATAGTACATAACAAACGGGAACTGAGGGAGAACGGATGCTTGCATTTTAAAAGCCTTTTTAAGCCCTTCGTATATTCAAATTGATAGCATACTGAGGAACCACAGGATGAATGCTGGTTCCGTTTTCTGTGGTTTTATTGAGGGAAAGTTCTATGAATACATGGATGCGAAAGTTCGGATTGTTTTTATTTTTTGTTTGTAGTTTGTGGAAAGTTGGTTCGCGTTGTAACTCTGTATCTCAAAATATGTTAACTTTTCAACTTACTTTACAGTCACTAAGAGTGTGAAATTATTAACTTGAGAAAGTAGTTTATATAAATAAATTAGTGGTTATGGTTCCGGGCTGTGAATCGGAAGGGCTGTGATTCGCAACCTGTTGCAGCAAAAACGCACTCCGCACTTTGGGGCCGGAGATGCGTTATGAGTGAAGAGCAAATCATATTATGATATTAGAGTAGTCCTAGAATTGTGAGTACGTCTTGTTAACTAGCTATCTACCCTCTATTCTACTAGTTTAAAATCAGGGGCGATTAGTTCCTGTAAATATCTTCGCAATTTGGGAAAGAAATCAAATGTCACGAGACATCCGTTTCTTTTTTATTTATTAATGTGCTATAGGTTTCCTCAAATATTTATCAAGTTTCCTACAAACTAAACGTAAATCTTGTCATAATCATTGACTTAATATTAGCAAGGTCAGTATATCCTGAAACTAAACATCTGTCTTGTTCATTAAAATGAATTGTAACAAGTTCAGTAGGTCCTCCTTGAAACCGAGACGTCAGCCCTATTTTATTCGTTGAAATGAATTGTAACAAGTTCAGTAGGACCTCCTTGAAACCGAAACGTTAGTCCTATTTTGTTCGTTAAAATGAATTCCATAAAAGGTATTTCATATTTAGGTTCTTGCTGATAACGTGTTAGATCTCGTGGTTTCTCGTTTGCATGTCGTTATTTTACTGTCAAAATGGTTTCTGTAAATATACAAACAAACACACAAATACAGGTTTATAACTATAACTAATTACTAAATTCAATTGGAATATCATATGATATAGACTGAACGTACCACTCGATCAAATGACTAATCTTTTATCTCTCAAATGACTCGGTGATGCTTCTGATAGCTGATAACCAGGATTTTGATACTTTAGGTAGGGAGCAGAACATATAGGACACTGTGTATGCTTGTGCTTTAAAACAAACAGAATTACAGTAAGATGTTTATACAGTTCATCTTTAAGTGTTTAAATTAGCCGGTTTCATTTTCACACTAAATACTCACTCAGTTTTTGCATTACATTTCAGGATCATTTTCATTATTAGGTTAAGGTCTTTCAACTCGACTTCTATACTATTCCGACATACACTCAATTACTTTTGCAGCACGACTTTAAACACAGTTAATGCTATGTACTAGTCGCATGAAAACATTAATAAAACCGATGACAACTCAAGTATGCAGGTCTTCATAATGAGATCAGGACACAAATGGAATATTGAATACACTGCTAATTACAACATTTCTTTTGTTTTTTAGTTATACCACCAACCTATCATATTCACATACTTTATTCTAACCCTAACACAAAATTAAAGATCATTCCAACATTTTTCAGTGTCGAATTAAACAAAGTTTACAAGAGATTCAACAACATCTTATAACTTAAAAAAATTTAGAAATGTTGAAAACATTTTATATTAACCCATCAGACAAAACTGAGACGTGTTTCATCACTTTCTTCTAACTCTAACAAAGTTTAGAAGTGCTAAAACATTTTATTCTAACTCATCAGACAAAACTGAGACGTGTTTCATCACTTTCGTATAACTTAAATAAAGTTTACAAGTGCATAAATGTTTTATTCTAACTCATCAAACACAATTGATAAATGTTTCAGCACCTTCCTCTAACTCATCAAAGTTTGGAAATTTCGACACTTTCTTCGAACTCAAATAAAGTTTAGAAGTGTTTCAACATTTTCTTCTAACTTGTCAAACAAGTTTACAAGTGTTTCAACACTTTATACTACTTCGTCAAACAAAGATTACAAGAGTTTCAACACTTTCTTCTGAATCGTCAAACAAAATTGAGATGTGTTTCAACACTTTTGTCTGACTCATCAAAGTTTGGAAATTTCAAAACTTTCTTTTAACTCAAATAAAGTTTAGAAGTGCTTGAACATTTTATTCTGGCCCATCAAATAAATTTTAGAAGTGTTTCAACATTTTCTTCTAACTTGTCAAACAAAGATTACAAGAGTTTCAATACTTTTTTCTAAGTCGTCAAACAAAGTTCACAAGTATTTCAACACTTTCTTCTAACGAGTCAAACAAAGTTTACAAGTGTTTCACCACTTTCTTCTAACTCGTCAAACCAAGATTAAATGTTTCAACACTTTCTTCTAACTCGTCACACAAAGATTACAAGTATTTCAACACTTTCTTCTAACTCGACAAACAAAGTTTACAAATCTTTTAACATTTTCTTATCACTCATCAAAGAGAGTTTACAAGTGTTTCAAAACTTTCTTCTAACTCGTCAAACAAAGTTTAAAATATTTCAACAGATTCTTCTAACTCGTCAAACAAAGTTTACAAGTGTTTCAACACTTTTTCTAACTCGTCAAACAAAGATTACAAGTGTTTCAACACTTTCTTTTAAATCATCAACAAAATTGAGACGTGTTTTAACACTTTCGTCTAACTCTTCAAGATATAGAAATTTCGACACTTTCTTCGAACTCAAATAAAGTTTAAAAGTATTTCAACATTTTCTTCTAACTCATAAAACAAAGTTTACAAATGTTTCAACTTTATTTTCTAACTCGTCATAAAAAATAAGAAGTGTTTCAAAACTTTCTTCTAACTCGTCAAACAAAGTTCACAAATGTTTCAACATTTTCTTTCAACTCATCGAAGAGAGTTTACACTTTTTTCAACACTTTCTTCTAATTCGTAAAACAAAGTTAACAAGTATTTTAACACTTTCTTCTAACTCGTCAATCAAAATAAGAAGTGTTTCAAAACTTTCTTCTAACTCTTCTTCTAACTCATGAAAAAAAATAAGAAGTGTTTCAAAACATTCTTCTGACTTGTCAAACAAAGTTTACAAGTGTTTCAGCACTTTCTTCTAACTCGTTACATAAAGTTTACAAGTATTTCAACACTTTTTTCTCATTCGTGAAACAAAGATTACAAGTGTTTGAACACTTTCTTTTTAACTCGTCAAACAAAATAAGAAGTCTTTCAAAACTTTCTTCTAACACGTCAAACAATAATTACAAGTGTTTCAACACTTTTTTGTAACTCGACAAACAAAATTAAAAGTGTTTCAAAACGTTTTTCTTACTCATCAAAGAGAGATAACAAGTGTTTCAACACTTTCTACTAACTCGTCGAACAAAATAAGAATTGTTTCAAAACTTTCTTGTAACACGTCAAACAAAGAATACATGTGTTTACACACTTTCTTCTAACTCGTCAAACAAAGTTTACAAGTTTTTCAACACTGTTTTCTAACTAGTCAGACAAAGATTACAAGTGTTTCAACACTTTTTTCTAGCTAGTCAAACAAAATTAACAAGTGTTTGAACACTTTCTTCTAACTAGTGAAACAAAGATTACAAGTGTTTCCACACTTTTTTTCAACTCGTCAAACAATGTTTACAAGTGTTTCAACATTTTCTTCTAACTCGTCAAACAAAGATTACAAGTGTCTGAACACTTTCTTCTAACTCGTCAAACATAGATTACAAATGTTTCAACACTTTCTTCTAACACATGAAATAAAATTAACAAGTGTGTGGATTCTTTCTTCTAACTCGTCAAACAAAGATTACAAGTGTTTTAACACTGTCTTCTAACACGTCATACAAAACTATAAGTGTTTCAAAACTTTCTTCTAACACGTCAAACAAAGTTCACAAATATTTCAACATTTTTTTTAACTCATCTATGGGAGTTTACAATTTTTTCAACACTTTCTTCTAACTCGTGAATCAAAGATTACAAGTGTTTCAACAATCTCTTCTAACACGTCAAACAAATATTACTAGTGTTTCAACACTTTCTGCTAACTCGTCAAACAAAGTTTAAAAGTTTTTCAACACTTTTCCTAACTCATCAAACAAAATAAGAAGTGTTTCAAAACTTTCTTCTGACTTGTAAAACAAAGTTTACAAGTGTTTCAGCACTTTCTTCTAACTCTTCACATAAAGTTTACTAGTGTTTCAACACTTTCTTCTAATTCGTCAAACAAAGTTTACAAGTTTTTTCAACACTTCTTCTAACTCATGAAACAAAATAAGAAGTGTTTCAAAACATTCTTCTGACTTGTCAAACAAAGTTTACAAGTGTTTCAGCAATTTCTTCTAACTCGTTACATAAAGTTTACAAGTATTTCAACACTTTTTTCTCATTCGTGAAACAAAGATTACAAGTGTTTGAACACTTTCTTCTAACACGTCAAACAATAATTACAAGTGTTTCAACACTTTTTTGTAACTCAACAAACAAAATTAAAAGTGTTTCAAAACGTTTTTCTTACTCATCAAAGAGAGTTTACAAGTGTTTCAACACTTTCTTCTAACTCGTCAAACAAAATAAGAATTGTTTCAAAACTTTCTTGTAACACGTCAAACAAAGAATACATGTGTTTACACACTTTCTTCTAACTCGTCAAACAAAGTTTACAAGTTTTTCAACACTGTTTTCTAACTAGTCAAACAAAGATTACAAGTGTTTCAACACTTTCTTCTAGCTAGTCAAACAAAATTAACAAGTGTTTGAACACTTTCTTCTAACTAGTGAAACAAAGATTACAAGTGTTTCCACACTTTCTTTCAACTCGTCAAACAATGTTTACAAGTGTTTCAACATTTTCTTCTAACTCGTCAAACAAAATTAACAAGTGTTTGAACATTTTCTTCTAATTTGTCAAACAAAGATTACAAGTGTCTGAACACTTTCTTCTAACTCGTCAAACATAGATTACAAATGTTTCAACAATTTCTTCTAACACATGAAATAAAATTAACAAGTGTGTGGATTCTTTCTTCTAACTCGTCAAACAAAGATTACAAGTGTTTCAACAATCTCTTCTAACACGTCAAACAAATATTACAAGTGTTTCAACACTTTCTGCTAACTCGTCAAACAAAGTTTACAAATATTTCAACATTTTCTTTTAACTCATCTATGGGAGTTTACAATTTTTTCAACACTTTCTTCTAACTCGTGAAACAAAGATTACAAGTGTTTCAACAATCTCTTCTAACACGTCAAACAAATATTACTAGTGTTTCAACACTTTCTGCTAACTCGTCAAACAAAGTTTACAAGTTTTTCAACACTTCTTCTAACTCATCAAACCAAATAAGAAGTGTTTCAAAACTTTCTTCTGACTTGTCAAACAAAGTTTACAAGTGTTTCAGCACTTTCTTCAAACTCTTCACATTAAGTTTACTAGTGTTTCAACACTTTCTTCTAACTCGTCAAACAAAGTTTACAAGTTTTTTCAACACTTCTTCTAACTCATCAAACAAAATAAGAAGTGTTTGAAAACTTTCTTCTGACTTGTCAAACAAAGTTTACAAATGTTTCAGCACTTTCTTCTAACTCGTTACATAAAGTTTACAAGTTTTTCAACACTTCTTCTAACTCATCAAACAAAATAAGAAGTGTTTCAACACTTTCTTCTAACTCGTCAAACAAACTTTACAAGTGTTTCAATACTTTTTTCTATCTAGTCAAACAAAGATTTCAAGTGTTTCAACACTTTCTTCTAACTCGTCAAACAAAGTTTACAAGTATTTTGAACTCTTCTTCTAACTCATCAAACAAAATAAGAGGTGTTTCAAAACATTCTTCTGACTTGTCAAACAAAGTTTACAAGTGTTTCAGCACTTTCTTCTAACTCGTTACATAAAGTTTACAAGTATTTCAACACTTCTTTCTCATTCGTGAAACAAAGATTACAAGTGTTTGAACACTTTCTTTTAACACGTCAAACAAAATAAGAAGTGTTTCAACACTTTCTTGTAAGTCATGAAACAAAATTAACAAGTGTTTGGATTCTTTCTTCTAACTCATCAAACAAAGATTACAAGTGTTTTAACACTGTCTTTAAAATCCTCAAACAAAATTAACGTGTTTACACACTTTCGTCTAACAATTCAAAGTTTATAAATTTCAACACTATTTTAACTCAAATAAAGTTTAGAAGTGCTTGAACATTTTATTCTAGTCCATTAAATAAAGCTTAGAAGTGTTTCAACATTTTCTTCTAACTCGTAAAACACAGTTTACAAATGCTTCAACTCTTTTTTCTAACTCGTCATACAAAACTATAAGTGTTTGAAAACTTTCTTCTAACTCGTCAAACAAACTTTACAAATGTTTCAATATTTTATTTTAACTCATCAAAGAGAGTTACAATTTTTTCAACACATTCTTCAAACTCGTGAAACAAAGATAACAAGTGTTTCAACAATCTCTTCTAACTCGTCAAACACAGATTACTAGTGTTTCAACACTTTCTTTTAACTCGTCAAACAAAGTTTACAATTTTTATCAAAACTTCTTCTTACTCAACAAACAAAATAAGAAGTGTTTCAAAACTTTCTTCTAACTCGTCAAACAAAGTTTACTAGTGTTTCAGCACTTTCTTCAAACTCGTCACATAAAGTTTACAAGTATTTCAATACTTTCTTCTCACTCATCAAACAAAGATTACAAGTGTTTGAACACTTTCTTTTAACTCGTCAAACAAAATAAGAATTGTTTCAAAACTTTCTTGTAACACGTCAAACAAAGAATACATGTGTTTCCACACTTTCTTCTAACTCGTCAAACAAAGTTTACAAGTTTTTCGACACTGTTTTCTAACTAGTGAAACAAAGATTACAAGTGTTTCAACATTTTCTTCTAGATCGTCAAACAAAATTAACAAGTATTTGAACTCTTTCTTCTAACTCGTCAAACATAGATTACAAATGTTTAAACACTTTCTTCTAACACATGAAATAAAATTAACAAGTGTTTGGATTCTTTCTTCTAACTCGTCAAACAAAGATTACAAGTGTTTTAACACTGTCTTCTAACTCGTCATACAAAACTATAAGTGTTTCAAAACTTTCTTCTAACTCGTCAAACAAAGTTTACAAATATTTCAACATTTTCTTTTAACTCATCTAAGAGAGTTTACAATTTTTCAACACTTTCTTCTAACTCCTAAACAAAGCTTACAAGTGTTTCAACAATCTCTTCTAACACGTCAAACAAGTACTACTAGTGTTTCAACATTTCCTTCTAACTCATCAAACAAAATAAGAGGTGTTTCAAAACTTTCTTCTGACTTGTCAAACAAAGTTTACTAGTGTTTCAGAACTTTCTTCTAACTCGTCAAACAAAGTTTACAAGTTTTTTCAACACTTCTTCTAACTCATCAAACAAAATAAGAAGTGTTTCAAAACTTTCTTTTGACTTGTCAAACAAAGTTTACAAGTGTTTAAGCACTTTCTTACAACACGCCACTTAAAGTTTACTAGTGTTTCAACACTTTTTTTTAACTCGACAAACAAAATTAGAAGTGTTTCAACACTTTTTCTAACTTGTCAAACAAAGATTACCAGTTTTTGAACTCTTTCTTCTAACTCGTCAAACAAAATAAGAAGTATTTCAAAACTTTCTTCTAACTCGTCAAACAAATTTTACAAGTATTTCAACACTTTCTTCTTACTCGTCATACAAAGATTACATGTGTTTGAACACTTTTCTAGCTCGTGAAACAAAGTTTACAAATGTTTCAACATTTTCTTTTAACTCATCAAAGAGAGTTTAAAAGTGTTTCAACAGTTTCTTCTAACTCGTCAATCAAAGTTTACAAGTGTTTCAACACTTTTTCCATCTAGTCAAACAAAGATTACAAGTGTTTCAACACTTTTCTCTAACTCGTGAAACATAGATTACAAATGTTTCAACACTTTCTTCTAACTCATGAAACAAAATTAACAAGTGTTTGAACTCTTTCTTCTAACTCGTCAAACAAAATTTACAAGTTTTCAACACTTTTCTAACTCATCAAACAAAATAAGAAGTATTTCAAAACTTTCTTCTAACTCGTCAAAGAAATTTTACAAGTATTTCAACATTTTTTCTTACTCGTCATACAAAGATTACATGTGTTTGAACACTTTTTTTAGCGCGTCAAACAAAATTTACAAGTTTTCAACACTTTTTCTAACTCATCAAACAAAATAAGAAGTGTTTCAAAACTTTCTTCTAACTTGTCAAACAAAATTAACAAGTGTTTGGATTCTTTCTTCTAACTCATCAAACAAAGATTACAAGTGTTTTAACAATGTCTTTAAAATCGTCAAACAAAATTTGGACTTGTTTTAACACTTCGTCTAACTCTTCAAAGTTTAGAAAATTCAACTCTCTTTTAACTCAAAAAAAGTTTAGAAGTGTTTCAACATTTTCTTCTAACTTGTCAAACACAGTTTACAAATGTTTCAACTCTTTCTTCTAACTCGTCATACAAAACTATAAGTCTTTCAAAACTTTCTTCTAACTCGTCAAACAAAGTTTACAAATATTTCAACATTTTCTTGTCACTCATCGAAGAGAGTTTACAATTTTTTCAACACTTTCTTCTAACTTGTGAAACAAAGATTAAAAGTGTTTTAAAACTTTCTTGTAACACGTCAAACAAAGTTTAAAAGTGTTTCCACACGTTCTTCTAACTCGTGATACAAAGTTTACAAGTGTTTCAACACTTTTTACTAACTCCTCAAACAAAATAAGATGTGTTTCAAAACTTTCTTCTAACACGTCAAACAAAGATTACAAGTGTTTCAACACTTTTTCTATCTAGTCAAACAAAGATTACAAGTGTTTCAACACTTTTTTCTAACTAGTCAAACAAACATTACAAGTGTCTCAACACTTTCTTCTAACTCGTCAAACAAAGATTACAAGTGTCTCAACACTTTCTTCTATCTCGTCAAACATAGAATACAAATGTTTCAACACTTTCTTTTAACACATGAAACAAAATTAACAAGTGTTTGGATTCATTCTTCTAACTCATCAAACAAAGATTACAAGTGTTTTAACAATGTCTTTAAAATCGTCAAACAAAATTTAGACTTGTTTTAACACTTCGTCTAACTCTTGAAAGTTTAGAAAATTCAACTCTCTTTTAACTCAAAAAAAGTTTAGAAGTGTTTCAACATTTTCTTCTAACTTGTCAAACACAGTTTACAAATGTTTCAACTCTTTCTTCTAACTCGTCATACAAAACTATAAGTGTTTCAAAACTTTCTTCTAACTCGTCAAACAAAGTTTACAAATATTTCAACATTTTCTTGTCACTCATCGAAGAGAGTTTACAATTTTTTCAACACTTTCTTCTAACTTGTGAAACAAAGAATAAAAGTGTTTCAAAACTTTCTTGTAAGACGTCAAACAAAGTTTAAAAGTGTTTCCACACGTTCTTCTCACTCGTGATACAAAGTTTACAAGTGTTTCAACACTTTTTACTAACTCGTCATACAAAGATTACATGTGTTTGAACACTTTTTTCTAGCTCGTCAAACAAAGTTTACAAATGTTTCAACACTTTCATCTAACTCGCCAAACAAAGTTTACAAATGTTTCAACATTTTCTTTTAACTCATCAAAGAGAGTTTAAAAGTGTTTCAACAGTTTCTTCTAACTCGTCAATCAAAGTTTACAAGTGTTTCAACACTTTTCTATCTAGTCAAACAAAGATTACAAGTGTTTCAACACTTTTCTCTAACTCGTGAAACATAGATTACAAATGTTTCAACACTTTCTTCTAACTCATGAAACAAAATTAACAAGTGTTTGAACTCTTTCTTCTAACTCGTCAAACAAAATTTACAAGTTTTCAACACTTTTTCTAACTCATCAAACAAAATAAGAAGTATTTCAAAACTTTCTTCTAACTCGTCAAAAAATTTTACAAGTATTTCAACATTTTTTCTTACTCGTCATACAAAGATTACATGTGTTTGAACACTTTTTTCTAGCGCGTCAAACAAAATTTACAAGTTTTCAACACTTTTTCTAACTCATCAAACAAAATAAGAAGTGTTTCAAAACTTTCTTCTAACTTGTCAAACAAAATTAACAAGTGTTTGGATTCTTTCTTCTAACTCATCAAACAAAGATTACAAGTGTTTTAACAATGTCTTTAAAATCGTCAAACAAAATTTAGACTTGTTTTAACACTTCGTCTAACTCTTCAAAGTTTAGAAAATTCAACTCTCTTTTAACTCAAAAAAAGTTTAGAAGTGTTTCAACATTTTCTTCTAACTTGTCAAACACAGTTTACAAATGTTTCAACTCTTTCTTCTAACTCGTCATACAAAACTATAAGTGTTTCAAAACTTTCTTCTAACTCGTCAAACAAAGTTTACAAATATTTCAACATTTTCTTGTCACTCATCGAAGAGAGTTTACAATTTTTTCAACACTTTCTTCTAACTTGTGAAACAAAGATTAAAAGTGTTTCAAAACTTTCTTCTAACACGTCAAACAAAGTTTACAAATATTTCAACATTTTCTTTTAACTCATCTAAGAGAGTTTACAATTTTTTCAACACTTTCTTCTAACTCCTAAAACAAAGCTTACAAGTGTTTCAACAATCTCTTCTAACACGTCAAACAAGTACTACTAGTGTTTCAACATTTCCTTCTAACTCATCAAACAAAATAAGAGGTGTTTCAAAACTTTCTTCTGACTTGTCAAACAAAGTTTACTAGTGTTTCAGAACTTTCTTCTAACTCGTCAAACAAAGTTTACAAGTTTTTTCAACACTTCTTCTAACTCATCAAACAAAATAAGAAGTGTTTCAAAACTTTCTTTTGACTTGTCAAACAAAGTTTACAAGTGTTTAAGCACTTTCTTACAACACGCCACTTAAAGTTTACTAGTGTTTCAACACTTTTTTTTAACTCGACAAACAAAATTAGAAGTGTTTCAACACTTTTTCTAACTTGTCAAACAAAGATTACCAGTTTTTGAACTCTTTCTTCTAACTCGTCAAACAAAATAAGAAGTATTTCAAAACTTTCTTCTAACTCGTCAAACAAATTTTACAAGTATTTCAACACTTTCTTCTTACTCGTCATACAAAGATTACATGTGTTTGAACACTTTTTTCTAGCTCGTGAAACAAAGTTTACAAATGTTTCAACATTTTCTTTTAACTCATCAAAGAGAGTTTAAAAGTGTTTCAACAGTTTCTTCTAACTCGTCAATCAAAGTTTACAAGTGTTTCAACACTTTTTCCATCTAGTCAAACAAAGATTACAAGTGTTTCAACACTTTTCTCTAACTCGTGAAACATAGATTACAAATGTTTCAACACTTTCTTCTAACTCATGAAACAAAATTAACAAGTGTTTGAACTCTTTCTTCTAACTCGTCAAACAAAATTTACAAGTTTTCAACACTTTTTCTAACTCATCAAACAAAATAAGAAGTATTTCAAAACTTTCTTCTAACTCGTCAAAGAAATTTTACAAGTATTTCAACATTTTTTTCTTACTCGTCATACAAAGATTACATGTGTTTGAACACTTTTTTTTAGCGCGTCAAACAAAATTTACAAGTTTTCAACACTTTTTCTAACTCATCAAACAAAATAAGAAGTGTTTCAAAACTTTCTTCTAACTTGTCAAACAAAATTAACAAGTGTTTGGATTCTTTCTTCTAACTCATCAAACAAAGATTACAAGTGTTTTAACAATGTCTTTAAAATCGTCAAACAAAATTTGGACTTGTTTTAACACTTCGTCTAACTCTTCAAAGTTTAGAAAATTCAACTCTCTTTAACTCAAAAGTTTAGAAGTGTTTCAACATTTTCTTCTAACTTGTCAAACACAGTTTACAAATGTTTCAACTCTTTCTTCTAACTCGTCATACAAAACTATAAGTCTTTCAAAACTTTCTTCTAACTCGTCAAACAAAGTTTACAAATATTTCAACATTTTCTTGTCACTCATCGAAGAGAGTTTACAATTTTTTCAACACTTTCTTCTAACTTGTGAAACAAAGATTAAAAGTGTTTTAAAACTTTCTTGTAACACGTCAAACAAAGTTTAAAAGTGTTTCCACACGTTCTTCTAACTCGTGATACAAAGTTTACAAGTGTTTCAACACTTTTTACTAACTCCTCAAACAAAATAAGATGTGTTTCAAAACTTTCTTCTAACACGTCAAACAAAGATTACAAGTGTTTCAACACTTTTTCTATCTAGTCAAACAAAGATTACAAGTGTTTCAACACTTTTTCTAACTAGTCAAACAAACATTACAAGTGTCTCAACACTTTCTTCTAACTCGTCAAACAAAGATTACAAGTGTCTCAACACTTTCTTCTATCTCGTCAAACATAGAATACAAATGTTTCAACACTTTCTTTTAACACATGAAACAAAATTAACAAGTGTTTGGATTCATTCTTCTAACTCATCAAACAAAGATTACAAGTGTTTTAACAATGTCTTTAAAATCGTCAAACAAAATTTAGACTTGTTTTAACACTTCGTCTAACTCTTGAAAGTTTAGAAAATTCAACTCTCTTTTAACTCAAAAAAAGTTTAGAAGTGTTTCAACATTTTCTTCTAACTTGTCAAACACAGTTTACAAATGTTTCAACTCTTTCTTCTAACTCGTCATACAAAACTATAAGTGTTTCAAAACTTTCTTCTAACTCGTCAAACAAAGTTTACAAATATTTCAACATTTTCTTGTCACTCATCGAAGAGAGTTTACAATTTTTTCAACACTTTCTTCTAACTTGTGAAACAAAGAATAAAAGTGTTTCAAAACTTTCTTGTAAGACGTCAAACAAAGTTTAAAAGTGTTTCCACACGTTCTTCTCACTCGTGATACAAAGTTTACAAGTGTTTCAACACTTTTTACTAACTCGTCATACAAAGATTACATGTGTTTGAACACTTTTTTCTAGCTCGTCAAACAAAGTTTACAAATGTTTCAACACTTTCATCTAACTCGCCAAACAAAGTTTACAAATGTTTCAACATTTTCTTTTAACTCATCAAAGAGAGTTTAAAAGTGTTTCAACAGTTTCTTCTAACTCGTCAATCAAAGTTTACAAGTGTTTCAACACTTTTTCTATCTAGTCAAACAAAGATTACAAGTGTTTCAACACTTTTCTCTAACTCGTGAAACATAGATTACAAATGTTTCAACACTTTCTTCTAACTCATGAAACAAAATTAACAAGTGTTTGAACTCTTTCTTCTAACTCGTCAAACAAAATTTACAAGTTTTCAACACTTTTTCTAACTCATCAAACAAAATAAGAAGTATTTCAAAACTTTCTTCTAACTCGTCAAAAAAATTTTACAAGTATTTCAACATTTTTTTCTTACTCGTCATACAAAGATTACATGTGTTTGAACACTTTTTTCTAGCGCGTCAAACAAAATTTACAAGTTTTCAACACTTTTTCTAACTCATCAAACAAAATAAGAAGTGTTTCAAAACTTTCTTCTAACTTGTCAAACAAAATTAACAAGTGTTTGGATTCTTTCTTCTAACTCATCAAACAAAGATTACAAGTGTTTTAACAATGTCTTTAAAATCGTCAAACAAAATTTAGACTTGTTTTAACACTTCGTCTAACTCTTCAAAGTTTAGAAAATTCAACTCTCTTTTAACTCAAAAAAAGTTTAGAAGTGTTTCAACATTTTCTTCTAACTTGTCAAACACAGTTTACAAATGTTTCAACTCTTTCTTCTAACTCGTCATACAAAACTATAAGTGTTTCAAAACTTTCTTCTAACTCGTCAAACAAAGTTTACAAATATTTCAACATTTTCTTGTCACTCATCGAAGAGAGTTTACAATTTTTTCAACACTTTCTTCTAACTTGTGAAACAAAGATTAAAAGTGTTTCAAAACTTTCTTCTAACACGTCAAACAAAGTTTAAAAGTGTTTCCACACGTTCTTCTAACTCGTGATACAAAGTTTACAAGTGTTTCAACACTTTTTACTAACTCGTCAAACAAAATAAGATGTGTTTCAAAACTTTCTTCTAACACGTCAAACAAAGATTACAAGTGTTTCAACACTTTTTCTATCTAGTCAAACAAAGATTACAAGTGTTTCAACACTTTTTCTAACTAGTCAAACAAACATTACAAGTGTCTCAACACTTTCTTCTAACTCGTCAAACAAAGATTACAAGTGTCTCCACACTTTCTTCTATCTCGTCAAACATAGAATACAAATGTTTCAACACTTTCTTTTAACACATGAAACAAAATTAACAAGTGTTTGGATTCATTCTTCTAACTCATCAAACAAAGATTACAAGTGTTTTAACAATGTCTTTAAAATCGTCAAACAAAATTTAGACTTGTTTTAACACTTCGTCTAACTCTTCAAAGTTTAGAAAATTCAACTCTCTTTTAACTCAAAAAAAGTTTAGAAGTGTTTCAACATTTTCTTCTAACTTGTCAAACACAGTTTACAAATGTTTCAACTCTTTCTTCTAACTCGTCATACAAAACTATAAGTGTTTCAAAACTTTCTTCTAACTCGTCAAACAAAGTTTACAAATATTTCAACATTTTCTTGTCACTCATCGAAGAGAGTTTACAATTTTTTCAACACTTTCTTCTAACTTGTGAAACAAAGATTAAAAGTGTTTCAAAACTTTCTTCTAACACGTCAAACAAAGTTTAGAAGTGTTTCAACATTTTCTTCTAACTTGTCAAACACAGTTTACAAATGTTTCAACTCTTTCTTCTAACTCGTCATACAAAACTATAAGTGTTTCAAAACTTTCTTCTAACTCGTCAAACAAAGTTTACAAATATTTCAACATTTTCTTGTCACTCATCGAAGAGAGTTTACAATTTTTTCAACACTTTCTTCTAACTTGTGAAACAAAGATTAAAAGTGTTTCAAAACTTTCTTCTAACACGTCAAACAAAGTTTAAAAGTGTTTCCACACGTTCTTCTAACTCGTGATACAAAGTTTACAAGTGTTTCAACACTTTTTACTAACTCGTCAAACAAAATAAGATGTGTTTCAAAACTTTCTTCTAACACGTCAAACAAAGATTACAAGTGTTTCAACACTTTTTCTATCTAGTCAAACAAAGATTACAAGTGTTTCAACACTTTTTTCTAACTAGTCAAACAAACATTACAAGTGTCTCAACACTTTCTTCTAACTCGTCAAACAAAGATTACAAGTGTCTCCACACTTTCTTCTATCTCGTCAAACATAGAATACAAATGTTTCAACACTTTCTTTTAACACATGAAACAAAATTAACAAGTGTTTGGATTCATTCTTCTAACTCATCAAACAAAGATTACAAGTGTTTTAACAATGTCTTTAAAATCGTCAAACAAAATTTAGACTTGTTTTAACACTTCGTCTAACTCTTCAAAGTTTAGAAAATTCAACTCTCTTTTAACTCAAAAAAAGTTTAGAAGTGTTTCAACATTTTCTTCTAACTTGTCAAACACAGTTTACAAATGTTTCAACTCTTTCTTCTAACTCGTCATACAAAACTATAAGTGTTTCAAAACTTTCTTCTAACTCGTCAAACAAAGTTTACAAATATTTCAACATTTTCTTGTCACTCATCGAAGAGAGTTTACAATTTTTTCAACACTTTCTTCTAACTTGTGAAACAAAGATTAAAAGTGTTTCAAAACTTTCTTGTAACACGTCAAACAAAGTTTAAAAGTGTTTCCACACGTTCTTCTCACTCGTGATACAAAGTTTACAAGTGTTTCAACACTTTTTACTAACTCGTCAAATAAAATTAGAAGTGTTTCGAAACTTTCTTCTTACTCATCAAAGAAAGTTTACAAGTGATTCAAAACGTTTTTCTAACTCGTCAAACAAAGATTACAAGTGTTTTAACACTTTATTCTAAGTCGTCAAACGAAGTTTACAAATGTTTCAACACTTTCATCTAACTCGTCACACAATGTTTTCAAATGTTTCAACATTTTTCAACTCATTGAAGAGATTTTACAATTTTTTCAACACTTTCTTCTAACTCGTCAAACAAAGTTTACAAATGTTTCAACATTTTCTTTTAACTCATCAAAGAGAGTTTAATAGTGTTTCAACACGTTTCTCTAACTAGTCAAGCAAAGATTACAAGTGTTTCAACACATTTTTCTAACTCGTCAAACAAAATTAGAAGTGTTTCAACACTTTTTTCTAACTTGTCAAACAAAGATTACAAGTCTTTATACAATTTCTCTAACTCGTCAAACAAAGATTACCAGTTTTTGAACTCTTTCTTCTAACTCGTCAAACAAAATAAGAAGTCTTTCAAAACTTTCTTCTAACTCGTCAAACAAATTTTACAAGTATTTTAACACTTTCTTCTTACTCGACATACAAAGATTACATGTGTTTGAACACTTTTTCTAGCTCGTCAAACAAAATTAACAAGTGTTTGAACACTTTCTTCTAACAAGTGAAACAAAGATTACAAGTGTTTCCACACTTTCTTTCAACTCGTCAAACAATGTTTACAAGTGTTTCAACATTTTCTTCTAACTCGTCAAACAAAATTAACAAGTGTTTGAACTTTTTCTTCTAATTTGTCAAACAAAGATTACAAGTGTCTGAACACTTTCTTCTAACTCGTCAAACATAGATTACAAATGTTTCAACACTTTCTTCTAACACATGAAATAAAATTAACAAGTGTGTGGATTCTTTCTTCTAACTCGTCAAACAAAGATTACAAGTGTTTTAACACTGTCTTCTAACACGTCATACAAAACTATAAGTGTTTCAAAACTTTCTTCTAACACGTCAAACAAAGTTTACAAATATTTCAACATTTTCTTTTAACTCATCTATGGGAGTTTACAATTTTTTCAACACTTTCTTCTAACTCGTGAAACAAAGATTACAAGTGTTTCAACAATCTCTTCTAACACGTCAAACAAATATTACTAGTGTTTCAACACTTTCTGCTAACTCGTCAAACAAAGTTTACAAGTTTTTCAACACTTCTTCTAACTCATCAAACCAAATAAGAAGTGTTTCAAAACTTTCTTCTGACTTGTCAAACAAAGTTTACAAATGTTTCAGCACTTTCTTCTAACTCGTTACATAAAGTTTACAAGTTTTTCAACACTTCTTCTAACTCATCAAACAAAATAAGAAGTGTTTCAACACTTTCTTCTAACTCGTCAAACAAACTTTACAAGTGTTTCAATACTTTTTTCTATCTAGTCAAACAAAGATTTCAAGTGTTTCAACACTTTCTTCTAACTCGTCAAACAAAGTTTACAAGTATTTTGAACTCTTCTTCTAACTCATCAAACAAAATAAGAGGTGTTTCAAAACATTCTTCTGACTTGTCAAACAAAGTTTACAAGTGTTTCAGCACTTTCTTCTAACTCGTTACATAAAGTTTACAAGTATTTCAACACTTCTTTCTCATTCGTGAAACAAAGATTACAAGTGTTTGAACACTTTCTTTTAACACGTCAAAAAAAATAAGAAGTGTTTCAACACTTTCTTGTAAGTCATGAAACAAAATTAACAAGTGTTTGGATTCTTTCTTCTAACTCATCAAACAAAGATTACAAGTGTTTTAACACTGTCTTTAAAATCCTCAAACAAAATTAACGTGTTTACACACTTTCGTCTAACAATTCAAAGTTTATAAATTTCAACACTATTTTAACTCAAATAAAGTTTAGAAGTGCTTGAACATTTTATTCTAGTCCATTAAATAAAGCTTAGAAGTGTTTCAACATTTTCTTCTAACTCGTAAAACACAGTTTACAAATGCTTCAACTCTTTTTTTCTAACTCGTCATACAAGACTATAAGTGTTTGAAAACTTTCTTCTAACTCGTCAAACAAACTTTACAAATGTTTCAATATTTTATTTTAACTCATCAAAGAGAGTTACAATTTTTTCAACACATTCTTCAAACTCGTGAAACAAAGATAACAAGTGTTTCAACAATCTCTTCTAACTCGTCAAACACAGATTACTAGTGTTTCAACACTTTCTTTTAACTCGTCAAACAAAGTTTACAATTTTTATCAAAACTTCTTCTTACTCAACAAACAAAATAAGAAGTGTTTCAAAACTTTCTTCTAACTCGTCAAACAAAGTTTACTAGTGTTTCAGCACTTTCTTCAAACTCGTCACATAAAGTTTACAAGTATTTCAATACTTTCTTCTCACTCATCAAACAAAGATTACAAGTGTTTGAACACTTTCTTTTAACTCGTCAAACAAAATAAGAATTGTTTCAAAACTTTCTTGTAACACGTCAAACAAAGAATACATGTGTTTCCACACTTTCTTCTAACTCGTCAAACAAAGTTTACAAGTTTTTCGACACTGTTTTCTAACTAGTGAAACAAAGATTACAAGTGTTTCAACATTTTCTTCTAGATCGTCAAACAAAATTAACAAGTATTTGAACTCTTTCTTCTAACTCGTCAAACATAGATTACAAATGTTTAAACACTTTCTTCTAACACATGAAATAAAATTAACAAGTGTTTGGATTCTTTCTTCTAACTCGTCAAACAAAGATTACAAGTGTTTTAACACTGTCTTCTAACTCGTCATACAAAACTATAAGTGTTTCAAAACTTTCTTCTAACTCGTCAAACAAAGTTTACAAATATTTCAACATTTTCTTTTAACTCATCTAAGAGAGTTTACAATTTTTTCAACACTTTCTTCTAACTCCTAAAACAAAGCTTACAAGTGTTTCAACAATCTCTTCTAACACGTCAAACAAGTACTACTAGTGTTTCAACATTTCCTTCTAACTCATCAAACAAAATAAGAGGTGTTTCAAAACTTTCTTCTGACTTGTCAAACAAAGTTTACTAGTGTTTCAGAACTTTCTTCTAACTCGTCAAACAAAGTTTACAAGTTTTTTCAACACTTCTTCTAACTCATCAAACAAAATAAGAAGTGTTTCAAAACTTTCTTTTGACTTGTCAAACAAAGTTTACAAGTGTTTAAGCACTTTCTTACAACACGCCACTTAAAGTTTACTAGTGTTTCAACACTTTCTTTTAACTCGACAAACAAAATTAGAAGTGTTTCAACACTTTTTCTAACTTGTCAAACAAAGATTACCAGTTTTTGAACTCTTTCTTCTAACTCGTCAAACAAAATAAGAAGTATTTCAAAACTTTCTTCTAACTCGTCAAACAAATTTTACAAGTATTTCAACACTTTCTTCTTACTCGTCATACAAAGATTACATGTGTTTGAACACTTTTTTCTAGCTCGTGAAACAAAGTTTACAAATGTTTCAACATTTTCTTTTAACTCATCAAAGAGAGTTTAAAAGTGTTTCAACAGTTTCTTCTAACTCGTCAATCAAAGTTTACAAGTGTTTCAACACTTTTTCCATCTAGTCAAACAAAGATTACAAGTGTTTCAACACTTTTCTCTAACTCGTGAAACATAGATTACAAATGTTTCAACACTTTCTTCTAACTCATGAAACAAAATTAACAAGTGTTTGAACTCTTTCTTCTAACTCGTCAAACAAAATTTACAAGTTTTCAACACTTTTTCTAACTCATCAAACAAAATAAGAAGTATTTCAAAACTTTCTTCTAACTCGTCAAAGAAATTTTACAAGTATTTCAACATTTTTTTCTTACTCGTCATACAAAGATTACATGTGTTTGAACACTTTTTTTTAGCGCGTCAAACAAAATTTACAAGTTTTCACCACTTTTTCTAACTCATCAAACAAAATAAGAAGTGTTTCAAAACTTTCTTCTAACTTGTCAAACAAAATTAACAAGTGTTTGGATTCTTTCTTCTAACTCATCAAACAAAGATTACAAGTGTTTTAACAATGTCTTTAAAATCGTCAAACAAAATTTGGACTTGTTTCAACACTTCGTCTAACTCTTCAAAGTTTAGAAAATTCAACTCTCTTTTAACTCAAAAAAAGTTTAGAAGTGTTTCAACATTTTCTTCTAACTTGTCAAACACAGTTTACAAATGTTTCAACTCTTTCTTCTAACTCGTCATACAAAACTATAAGTCTTTCAAAACTTTCTTCTAACTCGTCAAACAAAGTTTACAAATATTTCAACATTTTCTTGTCACTCATCGAAGAGAGTTTACAATTTTTTCAACACTTTCTTCTAACTTGTGAAACAAAGATTAAAAGTGTTTCAAAACTTTCTTCTAACACGTCAAACAAAGTTTAAAAGTGTTTCCACACGTTCTTCTAACTCGTGATACAAAGTTTACAAGTGTTTCAACACTTTTTACTAACTCGTCAAACAAAATAAGATGTGTTTCAAAACTTTCTTCTAACACGTCAAACAAAGATTACAAGTGTTTCAACACTTTTTCTATCTAGTCAAACAAAGATTACAAGTGTTTCAACACTTTTTCTAACTAGTCAAACAAACATTACAAGTGTTTCAACACTTTCTTCTAACTCGTCAAACAAAGATTACAAGTGTCTCAACACTTTCTTCTATCTCGTCAAACATAGAATACAAATGTTTCAACACTTTCTTTTAACACATGAAACAAAATTAACAAGTGTTTGATTCATTCTTCTAACTCATCAAACAAAGATTACAAGTGTTTTAACAATGTCTTTAAAATCGTCAAACAAAATTTAGACTTGTTTTAACACTTCGTCTAACTCTTGAAAGTTTAGAAAATTCAACTCTCTTTTAACTCAAAAAAAGTTTAGAAGTGTTTCAACATTTTCTTCTAACTTGTCAAACACAGTTTACAAATGTTTCAACTCTTTCTTCTAACTCGTCATACAAAACTATAAGTGTTTCAAAACTTTCTTCTAACTCGTCAAACAAAGTTTACAAATATTTCAACATTTTCTTGTCACTCATCGAAGAGAGTTTACAATTTTTCAACACTTTCTTCTAACTTGTGAAACAAAGAATAAAAGTGTTTCAAAACTTTCTTGTAAGACGTCAAACAAAGTTTAAAGTGTTTCCACACGTTCTTCTCACTCGTGATACAAAGTTTACAAGTGTTTCAACACTTTTACTAACTCGTCATACAAAGATTACATGTGTTTGAACACTTTTTTTTTCTAGCTCGTCAAACAAAGTTTACAAATGTTTCAACACTTTCATCTAACTCGCCAAACAAAGTTTACAAATGTTTCAACATTTTCTTCTAACTCATCAAAGAGAGTTTAAAAGTGTTTCAACAGTTTCTTCTAACTCGTCAATCAAAGTTTACAAGTGTTTCAACACTTTTTCTATCTAGTCAAACAAAGATTACAAGTGTTTCAACACTTTTCTCTAACTCGTGAAACATAGATTACAAATGTTTCAACACTTTCTTCTAACTCATGAAACAAAATTAACAAGTGTTTGAACTCTTTCTTCTAACTCGTCAAACAAAATTTACAAGTTTTCAACACTTTTTCTAACTCATCAAACAAAATAAGAAGTATTTCAAAACTTTCTTCTAACTCGTCAAAAAAATTTTACAAGTATTTCAACATTTTTTTCTTACTCGTCATACAAAGATTACATGTGTTTGAACACTTTTTTCTAGCGCGTCAAACTAAATTTACAAGTTTTCAACACTTTTTCTAACTCATCAAACAAAATAAGAAGTGTTTCAAAACTTTCTTCTAACTTGTCAAACAAAATTAACAAGTGTTTGGATTCTTTCTTCTAACTCATCAAACAAAGATTACAAGTGTTTTAACAATGTCTTTAAAATCGTCAAACAAAATTTAGACTTGTTTTAACACTTCGTCTAACTCTTCAAAGTTTAGAAAATTCAACTCTCTTTTAACTCAAAAAAAGTTTAGAAGTGTTTCAACATTTTCTTCTAACTTGTCAAACACAGTTTACAAATGTTTCAACTCTTTCTTCTAACTCGTCATACAAAACTATAAGTGTTTCAAAACTTTCTTCTAACTCGTCAAACAAAGTTTACAAATATTTCAACATTTTCTTGTCACTCATCGAAGAGAGTTTACAATTTTTTTCAACACTTTCTTCTAACTTGTGAAACAACGATTAAAAGTGTTTCAAAACTTTCTTCTAACACGTCAAACAAAGTTTAAAAGTGTTTCCACACGTTCTTCTAACTCGTCATACAAAGTTTACAAGTGTTTCAACACTTTTTCTAACTCGTCAAATAAAATTAGAAGTGTTTCGAAACTTTCTTCTAACTCATCAAACAAAGTTTACAAGTGATTCAAAACGTTTTTCTAACTCGTCAAACAAAGATTACAAGTGTTTTAACACTTTTTCTAACTCGTCAAACAAAGTTTACAAATGTTTCAACACTTTCTTCTAACTCGTCACACAAAGTTTTCAAATGTTTCAACATTTTTCAACTCATTGAAGAGATTTTACAATTTTTTCAACACTTTCTTCTAACTCGTCAAACAAAGTTTACAAATGTTTCAACATTTTCTTTAACTCATCAAAGAGAGTTTAAAGTGTTTCAACACTTTCTCTAACTAGTCAAGCAAAGATTACAAGTGTTTCAACACATTTTTCTAACTCGTCAAACAAAATTAGAAGTGTTTCAACACTTTTTTCTAACTTGTCAAACAAAGATTACAAGTCTTTATACAATTTCTCTAACTCGTCAAACAAAGATTACCAGTTTTTGAACTCTTTCTTCTAACTCGTCAAACAAAATAAGAAGTCTTTCAAAACTTTCTTCTAACTCGTCAAACAAATTTTACAAGTATTTCAACACTTTCTTCTTACTCGACATACAAAGATTACATGTGTTTGAACACTTTTTCTAGCTCGTCAAACAAAATTAACAAGTGTTTGAACTTTTTCTTCTAATTTGTCAAACAAAGATTACAAGTGTCTGAACACTTTCTTCTAACTCGTCAAACATAGATTACAAATGTTTCAACACTTTCTTCTAACACATGAAATAAAATTAACAAGTGTGTGGATTCTTTCTTCTAACTCGTCAAACAAAGATAACAAGTGTTTTAACACTGTCTTCTAACACGTCATACAAAACCATAAGTTTTTCAAAATTCTCTTCTAACTCGTCAAACAAAGTTTACAAATATTTCAACATTTTCTTGTCACTCATCTATGGGAGTTTACAATTTTTTCAACACTTTCTGCTAACTCGTCAAACAAAGTTTACAAGATCTTCAACACTTCTTCTAACTCATCAAACAAAATAAGAAGTGTTTGAAAACTTTCTTCTGACTTGTCAAACAAAGTTTAGAAGTGTTTCAGCACTTTCTTCTAACTCTTCACATCAAGTTTACTAGTGTTTCAACACTTTCTTCTAACTCGTCAAACAAAGTTTACAAGTTTTTCAACACTTCTTCTAACTCATCAAACAAAATAAGAAGTGTTTCAACACTTTCTTCTAACTCGTCAAACAAACTTTACAAGTGTTTCAATACTTTTTTCTATCTAGTCAAACAAAGATTTCAAGTGTTTCAACACTTTCTTCTAACTCGTCAAACAAAGTTTACAAGTATTTTGAACTCTTCTTCTAACTCATCAAACAAAATAAGAGGTGTTTCAAAACATTCTTCTGACTTGTCAAACAAAGTTTACAAGTGTTTCAGCACTTTCTTCTAACTCGTTACATAAAGTTTACAAGTATTTCAACACTTCTTTCTCATTCGTGAAACAAAGATTACAAGTGTTTGAACACTTTCTTTAACACGTCAAAAAAAATAAGAAGTGTTTCAACACTTTCTTGTAAGTCATGAAACAAAATTAACAAGTGTTTGGATTCTTTCTTCTAACTCATCAAACAAAGATTACAAGTGTTTTAACACTGTCTTTAAAATCGTCAAACAAAATTAACGTGTTTTCACACTTTCGTCTAACAATTCAAAGTTTATAAATTTCAACACTATTTTAACACAAATAAAGTTTAGAAGTGCTTGAACATTTTATTCTAGTCCATTAAAAAAAGCTTAGAAGTGTTTCAACATTTTCTTCTAACTCGTAAAACACAGTTTACAAATGCTTCAACTCTTTTTTCTAACTCGTCATACAAAACTATAAGTGTTTGAAAACTTTCTTTTAACTCATCAAACAAACTTTACAAATGTTTCAATATTTTATTTTAACTCATCGAAGAGAGTTACAATCTTTTCAACACATTCTTCAAACTCGTGAAACAAAGATAACAAGTGTTTCAACAATCTCTTCTAACTCGTCAAACAAAGTTTACTAGTGTTTCAGCACTTTCTTCAAACTCGTCACATAAAGTTTACAAGTATTTCAATATTTTCTTGTCACTCATCAAACAAAGATTACAAGTGTTTGAACACTTTCTTCTAACTCGTCAAACAAAATAAGAATTATTTCAAAACTTTCTTCTAACACGTCAAACAAAGAATACATGTGTTTCCACACTTTCTTCTAACTCGTCAAACAAAGTTTACAAGTTTTTCGACACTGTTTTCTAACTAGTGAAACAAAGATTAGAAGTGTTTCAACAATCTCTTCTAACTTGTCAAACAAAATGAACAAGTATTTGAACTCTTTCTTCTAACTCGTCAAACATAGATTACTAGTGTATCAGCACTTTCTTCAAACTCGTCACATAAAGTTTACAAGTATTTCAATACTTCCTTCTCACTCATCAAACAAAGATTACAAGTGTTTTAACACTGTCTTCTAACTCGTCATACAAAACTATAAGTGTTTCAAAACTTTCTTCTAACTCGTCAAACAAAGTTTACAAATATTTCAACATTTTCTTTTAACTCATCTAAGAGAGTTTACAATTTTTTCAACACTTTCTTCTAACTCGTGAAACAAAGCTTACAAGTGTTTCAACAATTTCTTCTAACACGTCAAACAAATACTACTAGTGTTTCAACACTTCCTTCTAACTCATCAAACAAAATAAGAGGTGTTTCAAAACTTTCTTCTGACTTGTCAAACAAAGTTTACTAGTGTTTCAGAACTTTCTTCTAACTCGTCAAACAAAGTTTACAAGTTTTTTCAACACTTCTTCTAACTCATCAAACAAAATAAGAAGTGTTTCAAAACTTTCTTTTGACTTGTCAAACAAAGTTTACAAGTGTTTAAGCACTTTCTTATAACACGCCACTTAAAGTTTACTAGTGTTTCAACACTTTCTTTTAACTCGACAAACAAAATTAGAAGTGTTTCAACACTTTTTTTAACTTGTCAAACAAAGATTACAAGTTTTTATACAATTTCTCTAACTCGTCAAACAAAGATTACCAGTTTTTGAACTCTTTCTTCTAACTCGTCAAACAAAATAAGAAGTATTTCAAAACTTTCTTCTAACTCGTCAAACAAATTTTACAAGTATTTCAACGCTTTCTTCTTACTCGTCATACAAAGATTACATGTGTTTGAATACTTTTTCTAGCTCGTCAAACAAAGTTTTCAAATGTTTCAACAATTTCTTTTAACTCATCAAAGAGAGGTTACAAGTGTTTCAACACTTTTTCTCATTCGTGAAACAAAGATTACAAGTGTTTCAACATTTTCTTCTAGATCGTCAAACAAAATTAACAAGTATTTGAACTCTTTCTTCTAATTTGTCAAACAAAGATTACAAGTGTCTCAACACTTTCTTCTAACTCGTCAAACATAGATTACAAATGTTTCAACACTTTCTTCTAACACATGAAATAAAATTAACAAGTGTTTGGATTCTTTCTTCTAACTCGTCAAACAAAGACTACAAGTGTTTTAACACTGTCTTCTAACTCGTCATACAAAACTATAAGTGTTTCAAAACTTTCTTCTAACTCGTCAAACAAAGTTTACAAATATTTCAACATTTTCTTTTAACTCATCTAAGAGAGTTTACAATTTTTTCAACACTTTCTTCTAACTCGTGAAACAAAGCTTACAAGTGTTTCAACAATCTCTTCTAACACGTCAAACAAATACTACTAGTGTTTCAACACTTCTTCTAACTCATCAAACAAAATAAGAAGTGTTTCAAAACTTTCTTCTGACTTGTCAAACAAAGTTTACTAGTGTTTCAGAACTTTCTTCTAACTCGTCAAACAAAGTTTACAAGTTTTTTCAACACTTATTCTAACTCATCAAACAAAATAAGAAGTGTTTCAAAACTTTCTTCTGACTTGTCAAACAAAGTTTACAAGTGTTTCAGCACTTTCTTCTAACTCGTTAAAAAAGTTTACAAGTATTTCAACACTTTTTTCTCATTCGTGAAACAAAGATTACAAGTGTTTGAACACTTTCTTTTAACTCGTCAAACAAAATAAGATGTCTTTCAAAACTTTCTTCTTACACGTCAAACAATAATTACAAGTGTTTCAACACTTTTTTGTAACTCGACAAACAAAATTAAAAGTGTTTCAAAACGTTTTTCTTACTCATCAAAGAGACTTTACAAGTGTTTCAACACTTTTTTCTCACTCGTCAAACAAACTTTACAAGTGTTTCAACACTGTTTTCTAACTAGTCAAACAAGGATTACAAGTGTTTCAACACTTTCTTCTAGCTAGTGAAACAAAATTAACAAGTGTTTGAACACTTTCTTCTAACTAGTTAAACAAAGATTACAAGTGTTTCTACAATTTTTTTCAACTCGTCAAACAATGTTTACAAGTGTCCCAACACTTTCTTCTAACTCGTCAAACATAGATTACAAATGTTTCAACACTTTCTTCTAACACATGAAATAAAATTAACAAGTGTGTGGATTCTTTCTTCTAACTTGTCAAACAAAGATTACAAGTGTTTTAACACTGTCTTCTAACATGTCATACAAAACTATAAGTGTTTCAAAATTTTCTTCTAACTCGTCAAACAAAGTTTACAAATATTTCAACATTTTCTTTTAACTCATGTATGGGAGTTTACAATTTTTTCAACACTTTCTTCTAACTCGTGAAACAAAGATTACAAGTGTTTCAACAATCTCTTTTAACACGTCAAACAAATATTACTAGTGTTTCAACACTTTCTTCTAACTCGTCAAACAAAGTTTACAAGTTTTTTCAACACTTCTTCTAACTCATCAAACAAAATAAGAAGTGTTTGAAAACTTTCTTCTGACTTGTGAAACAAAGTTTACAAATTTTTCACCACTTTCTTCTAACTCGTCACATAAAGTTTACAAGTATTTCAACACTTTCTTCTCTCTCTTGAAACAAACATTACAAGTGTTTGAACACTTTCTTTTAACTAGTCAAACAAAATAAGAAGTGTTTCAACACTTTCTTCTAACTCGTCAAACAAACTTTACAAGTGTTTCAATACTTTTTTCTATCTAGTCAAACAAAGATTTCAAGTGTTTCAACACTTTCTTCTAACTCGTCAAACAAAGTTTACAAGTTTTTTGAACTTTTCTTCTAACTCATCAAACAAAATAAGAAGTGTTTCAAAACATTCTTCTGACTTGTGAAACAAAGTTTACAAGTGTTTCAGCACTTTCTTCTAACTCGTCACATAAAGTTTACAAGTATTTCAACACTTTCTTCTCTCTCGTGAAACAAACATTACAAGTGTTTGAACACTTTCTTTTAAATAGTCAAACAAAATAAGAAGTGTTTCAAAACATTCTTCTGACTTGTCAAACAAAGTTTACAAGTGTTTCAGCAATTTCTTCTAACTCGTTACATAAAGTTTACAAGTATTTCAACACTTTTTTCTCATTCGTGAAACAAAGATTACAAGTGTTTGAACACTTTATTTTAACACGTCAAACAAAATAAGAAGTGTTTCAAAACTTTCTTCTAACTCGTCAAACAAATTTTACAAGTATTTCAACGCTTTCTTCTTACTCGTCATACAAAGATTACATGTGTTTGAATACTTTTTCTAGCTCGTCAAACAAAGTTTACAAATGTTTCAACATTTTCTTTTAACTCATCAAAGAGAGTTTACAAGTGTTTCAACACTTTTTCTCATTCGTGAAACAAAGATTACAAGTGTTTGAACACTTTCTTTTAACACGTCAAACAAAATAAGAATTGTTTCAAAATTTTCTTCTAACTCGTCAAACAAAGTTTACAAGTTTTTCGACACTGTTTTCTAACATGTCGAACAAAGATTACAAGTGTTTCAACATTTTCTTCTAGATCGTCAAACAAAATTAACAAGTATTTGAACTCATTCTTCTAATTTGTCAAACAAAGATTACAAGTGTCTCAACACTTTCTTCTAACTCGTCAAACATAGATTACAAATGTTTCAACACTTTCTTCTAACACATGAAATAAAATTAACAAGTGTTTGGATTCTTTCTTCTAACTCGTCAAACAAAGACTACAAGTGTTTTAACACTGTCTTCTAACTCGTCATACAAAACTATAAGTGTTTCAAAACTTTCTTCTAACTCGTCAAACAAAGTTTACAAATGTTTCAACATTTTCTTTTAACTCATCAAAGAGTTTACAAGTTTTTTCAACACTTTCTTCTAACTCGTCAAACAAAACTTACAAGTGTTTCAACAATCTCTTCTAACTCGTCAAACAAATACTACTAGTGTTTCAACACTTTCTTCTAACTCATCAAACAAAATAAGAAGTGTTTCAAAACTTTCTTCTGACTTGTCAAACAAAGTTTACTAGTGTTTCAGAACTTTCTTCTAACTCGTCAAACAAAGTTTACAAGTTTTTTCAACACTTATTCTAACTCATCAAACAAAATAAGAAGTGTTTCAAAACTTTCTTCTGACTTGTCAAACAAAGTTTACAAGTGTTTCAGCACTTTCTTCTAACTCGTTAAAAAAGTTTACAAGTATTTCAACACTTTTTTCTCATTCGTGAAACAAAGATTACATGTGTTTGAACACTTTCTTTTAACTCGTCAAACAAAATAAGAAGTCTTTCAAAACTTTCTTCTAACACGTCAAACAATAATTACAAGTGTTTCAACACTTTCTTCTAACTCGTCAAACAAACTTTACAAGTGTTTCAACACTGTTTTCTAACTAGTCAAACAAGGATTACAAGTGTTTCAACACTTTCTTCTAGCTAGTGAAACAAAATTAACAAGTGTTTGAACACTTTCTTCTAACTAGTTAAACAAAGTTTACAAATTTTTCACCACTTTCTTCTAACTCGTCACATAAAGTTTACAAGTATTTCAACACTTTCTTCTCTCTCTTGAAACAAACATTACAAGTGTTGAACACTTTCTTTTAACTAGTCAAACAAAATAAGAAGTGTTTCAACACTTTCTTCTAACTCGTCAAACAAACTTTACAAGTGTTTCAATACTTTTTTCTATCTAGTCAAACAAAGATTTCAAGTGTTTCAACACTTTCTTCTAACTCGTCAAACAAAGTTTACAAGTTTTTTAACTTTTCTTCTAACTCATCAAACAAAATAAAGTGTTTCAAAACATTCTTCTAACTTGTGTGAAACAAAGTTTACAAGTGTTTCAGCACTTTCTTCTAACTCGTCACATAAAGTTTACAAGTATTTCAACACTTTCTTCTCTCTCGTGAAACAAACATTACAAGTGTTTGAACACTTTCTTTTAACTAGTCAAACAAAATAAGAAGTGTTTCAAAACATTCTTCTGACTTGTCAAACAAAGTTTACAAGTGTTTCAGCAATTTCTTCTAACTCGTTACATAAAGTTTACAAGTATTTCAACACTTTTTTCTCATTCGTGAAACAAAGATTACAAGTGTTTGAACACTTTATTTTAACACGTCAAACAAAATAAGAAGTGTTTCAACACTTTCTTGTAACTCATGAAACAAAATTAACAAGTGTTTGGATTCTTTCTTCTAACTCATCAAACATAGATTACAAATGTTTCAACACTTTCTTCTAACACATGAAATAAAATTAACAAGTGTTTGGATTCTTTCTTCTAACTCGTCAAACAAAGATTACAAGTGTTTTAACACTGTCTTTTAACTCGTCATACAAAACTATAAGTGTTTCAAAACTTTCTTCTAAATCGTCAAACAAAGTTTACAAATGTTTCAGCACTTTCTTCAAACACGTCACATAAAGTTTACAAGTATTTCAACACTTTTTTCTCACTCGTCAAACAAAGATTACAAGTGTTTGATAATTTTCTTTTAACTCATCAAAGAGAGTTTACAAGTATTTCAACACTTTTTCTCATAAATTTACAATTTTTTCAACACTTTCTTTTAATCGTCAAACAAATATTAAAAGTGTTACAACAATCTCTTCTAACTCGTCAAACAAAGTTTAAAAGTGTTTCAACACTTTCTTCTAACTCGTCAAACATGGATTACAAGTGTTTCAAAACTTTCTTTTAACTCGTCAAGCAAAGTTTACAAATGTTTCAACATTTGTTTTTAACTCAACGAAGAGAGTTTACAATTTTTTCAACACTTTCTTCTAACTCGTCAAACAAAGTTTAAAAGTGTTTTAACACTTTCTTCTATATCGTCAAACAAAATTAGAAGTGTTTCAACACTTTCTTCTAACTCGTCAAACAAAGTTTAAAAGTGTTTTACCACTTTCTTCTATATCGTCAAACAAAATTAGAAGTGTTTCAACACTTTCTTTTAACTCGTCAAACAAAATTAGAAGTGTGTCAACAATTTTTTCTCACTCGTCAAACAAAATAAGATGTGTTTCAAAACTTTCTTCTAACACGTCAAACAAAGATTACAAGTGGTTAAACACTTTTTCTATCTAGTCAAACAAAGATTACAAGTGTTTCAACACTTCCTTTAACTCGTCAAACATAGAATACAAATGTTTCTACACTTTCTTTTAACACATGAAACAAAATTAACAAGTGTTTGGATTCTTTCTTCTAACTCATCAAACAAAGATTACAAGTGTTTTAACAATGTCTTTAAAATTGTCAAACAAAATTTAGACTTGTTTTAACACTTCGTCTAACTCTTCAAAGTTTGGAAAATTCAACACTCTTTTAACTCAAAAAAAGTTTAGTAGTGTTTCAACATTTTCTTCTAACTTGTCAAACACAGTTTACAAATGTTTCAACTCTTTCAACTCTAAATAAAGTTTAGAAGTGCTTGAACATTTTATTCTAGTCAATCAAATAAAGCTTAGAGGTGTTTCAATATTTTCTTCTAACTCGTCAAACACAGTTTACAAATGTTTCAACTTTTTTTCTAACTCGTGAAACAAAGATTACAAGTGTTTCAACAATCTCTTCTAACTCGTCAAACAAATATTATTAGTGTTTCAACATTTTCTTCTAACTTGTCAAACAAAGTTTACAAGTTTTTCAACACTTCTTCTAACTCATCAAACAAAATAAGAAGTGTTTCAAAACTTTCTTCTAACCCGTGAAACAAAGTTTACAAATGTTTCAAAATTTTCTTTTAACTCATCTATGGGAGTTTACAATTTTTTCAACACTTTCTTCTAACTCTTCAAACAAAGTTTACAAGTGTTTTAACACTTTCTTCTAACTCGTCAAACAAAGTTTACAAGTGTTTCATCACTTTCTTTTAACTCGTCAAACAAAATTAGAAGTGTTTCAACACTTTTTTCTAACTCGTCAAACAACGATTACAAGTCTTTCAACAATTTTTCTAACTCGTCAAAGAAAGATTACTAGTTTTTCAACTCTTTCTTCTAACTCGTCAAACAAAGTTTATAATTGTTTCAACACTTTCTTCTAACTCGTCAAACAAAGTTTAGAAGTGTTTTAACACTTTCTTCTAGCTTGTCAAACAAAGATTACAAGTGTTTCGACACTTTCTTCTAACTCATGATGATAATGTCCAAGATCTTAAAATGGATATGAAACCTTTTCTTTTATTCGTCCTGATTATTAATTATTTCTGAGTTATTTCGGTTTCGGAGAATTCCTTGAACAAAATGAAGCTATTGAACAAGAATTGGTTTCGTATATACTGGTGGATGTATATTATTTGTATCATGATATGAGTTGTGTTTTACAGACCTCTGTAAAACAATTGCAAATTTGGATTTGAAGAAATATGGGTTCACTACGATAAGGAAAATGTATTTCAAAACACTGTACATTTCACAGCGTGATTTTCCGACCCAACAAACCTAACATCACTATGTTTTCAGTATATTTCTTTTCTCATTGAATTACACTAGAGAGTTACGTTCATAATGGGAATCGAATTCTGAATGTTTTTCTATTCTAAGTCCATAAACCTGATAATGACTCGCCCTCGGACCTTATATGGCATATATGAAGTTAGTACATTTCCACATATACGTAAAATTCACACTATATTTTTTTTATATTCAAAACGTTACTAATTCATTCAGTGAATATAACCACTTTTAAAGCAGAGAAACAAAGAGAAAGTTTGTCTGGTTTCAAGAACAAACACTGTAGTATTACCTAACTAGTCAGTAAGAGTTTGTTTCGTCCATCAGTGGATAAACAACTAGCCACGTGTTCGGTTTACGTATTTGTAATAAAAGTTATTGGCTTTATTTAGCCAATGACTAAACTGACTTTTGCATAATTGTATTTTAGTACATTTAAAATGATTTGCATAATTATATTTTAGTAGATTTAAAATGATTTACTCTTTACTACCTATCTTTTGAAATTTCTTGCTTGACTAGACGTGGAAATATCGTGTTGCTGGTTCTCGTTCGCTTACCTCCAACTGGAGGCGTGCGGCCTATCAAACGAACACATTCGCTTAGTTTACGTTGAATGTCACAGAGCCAACTAATTTAAAACGGAATTGGCCTTCGGTTACCCGGTGCTGTTATCCTCTCGGTGCATACAGCATCAATTTCACGAGTCACGGGTGACATTTTGAACACAACAAGGAGAGACGGGCAAGTTTAATTTTATAAAAACGATATGGTAATTGAGTATGTCAATAAATCCCTTAGTTGGGTTTCTTACGGGTTATTTACCAACACCCCTGACGAAACCGACGACAAGAGAACTGTTGTAAATGCAGAACCTTTTTAAACTCATAGATTAGTAGAGTTTCTTCGACACCTGCAGTAAGTTCTTTTACTTGTAAATATTTGGTTTCGCTTCAAAACATGAACTTGGTGAGCTAGACTATCATACATCAAGCTGTTTTCAGAGCATACAAATCAGACAGCTGTGTTCAGATCCTATAAATCAGACAGCTGAGTTCAAATTCTATAAATCAGACAGAAGAGATTAGATCCTAGAAATCAGACAGTTGTGTTCAGATCCTAGAAATCAAACAGATGAGTTTAGATCATAGAAATCAGACAGCTGTGTTCAGATCATAGAAATCAAACAGATGAGTTTAGATCATAGAAATCATACAGCTGAGTTTAGATCATAGAAATCAGTCAACTGTGTTCATATCCTATAAATGAGAAAGCTGTGTTCAGATCCTATATATCGGACAGCTGAGTCCCGATCCTACAAATCAGACAGCTACGTTCAGATCCTATATATCGGACAGCTGAGTCCAGATCCTATAAATCAGACAGCTAAATTTAGATCTTAAAAATCAGACAGCTGAGTTCAAATTCTATAAATCAAACAGATGAGATTAGATCCTAGAAATTGGACTGATTAGTTTAGATCATAGAAATCGGACATCTGAGTTCAGATCCTATAAATCAGACAGCTGAGATTAGATAATAGAAATCAGACGGCTGAGTTGAGATCGTATAAATCAGACAGCTGTGTTCAGATCCTATATATCAGACAACTGAGTTTAGATCCTATAAATCGGACAGCTGAGTTCAGATCCTAGAAATAGGACAGCTATGTTGAGATCCTATAAATCAGATATCTGAGTTTAGATCATAGAGTTCAGAATTCTTAGTTTGGGTCTTAAACGCACATAACTACGAAATTTTAATTTTAAGGCAAAAAAATTTAAAAAGTATATCGTTCTATAAAAGTGAAGTATGTTTCATACATTGATAACCAGTAACGTGTTCACTTTTTAAAGGAGTTCACTTTGAGTATGTCTGAGAATAAAACATAAAAATTCAGGGTAACACATTTTATTCTATATGATTTAATGATAGAATCATATGATATAAACATAACGAGGAAAGTAAGGAAACATATAATTATGCACGTAACTGATATTTGGTTAAGAAGGGAAACGTTAAAGGGGAACAAAGCAGACATTTACATGGAAAATATGCTTTTCTTTTGTCGTTGTTGACTTTCGATTGCTCAGGAGAAAAGGTAATTTGTTGTTGTTTTTTGTTTGAAAAAGTAATGTTGGTTTAAACAGGAATCGTGTCTTTTAAAAACCAAATATTTTGTTTTTGTAATGCAATTCTTGTAAAAGCTCACAAACACTAAGAGATTCCAATATCTATTTCGTTTCAAAAGTTGCTTGAAATAATATATGTCATTTCTTTATAGAATATAACTGACGTCAATCTGGTTGGAACAGAAATTACCTGATGATTTTTAATTGGGGATAAGAAATGACATTTTAATTACGATTAACCAGATATAATTGATAAATATAGGGCAGTGTTACACAGTCAACAACGTTTGTGAAGTTTCAGAGGAAACACTTGTTATTTTATTGATAACAAAAAATTAACCTTATACATAAATAGCTTTTCATTTTTATTAAACATCCCTCATAAACAGAAGAATGTTTAAAACTGAAATACAGAATAATACTTAGATTTATAAAGCATAATACTAGGTCAACAGAGATGAATGTACCGAAAAAAACGTGATGACCAGGTCTATTAAATGTGGAATTATTACTTTGTTACACTTTTAAACCATTATCGTGTATATATCTAGCTATATATACATATATATTGTATTATTTGGGGATATCTGTTTTAATTGATTAGTAATATGAAAGACTAGAAACCTGTTATAGCAAGTTAAGAGAAATGTTTGGTTTCAATCTTATTTTTAGTGAGTTGTACGATCAGATGTTAATCTGACATAGGAATGTTTAACGAGTTTTTTTTAGTGTTACTTTCGAGATATATTTTCCTAAATATATGTAATAAATAATAATCTCGTTCTTTAGGAAAACAAACTCCGTAACTTCTATTTTTTGTTCTGTTCGCTGAAAACAGTTAAAGTATAAATTCTATAATGTAAGTATATTGATTTCAAATATATATCGAAAGAAACAAATCCAATAGCCTAGATTAAATCAATTTTATGTAAAACACGAACTAATCGCTGTCAAACAGAAACTTACAATTACCAAGATCTGTAGTGACTAATATGAATCCACGTGCGTTTAAAAAACGTTGGGCAACTAACAGAGGCACTTGTAGCTTCTTCATTACAATGTGAGCCCAGCACGGCCAGGTGGTCAAGGCACTCGACTCGTAATCCGAGGGTCGCGGGTTCGAATCCTCATCACACCAAATATTCTCGCCCTTTCAGCCGTGGGGGCGTTATAATGTGATGGCCAATCCCACTATTCGTTAGCAAAAGAGTAGCCCAAGAGTTGGCGGTAAGTGGTGATGACTAGCTGCCTTCCCTCTAGTCTCACACTGCTAAATTAGGGACGACGAAATTCAAAACAAGCCAAAACCAAACCATTACAGTATGTATGGCGTTTGGTGTAAGTGTCAGAAGCTAACGTTTTACATTTATTGTTGTCATCCACGTCCTATTTTTCCATATAATTACCTAATGTTTCTAGAATTTTATTAACATACAAACTGCATATGAACTCCCATTTTATTATCTGAAACATAAGTTTAAACAGAGTACGACATGTTTGTTCTATGAATATATTAACCGTTATATTCCTGACTCCAGAAATCGTATGGATATTTCCATAGCCTTTTGTAATAAAGGTAAAGTCATTTTTAATGTACCTATCACTTTTTTAATGGTTTTTAAAAGATTTTCTGTGGTGTCATAAGAAATATACTGCCACAATGAGAAACAGTGAGAAATATGAGAAAACAATGTAGGATAAACGGTCAATTTGTTACATTAAATCGAGCACTGACCAAATTATCTGGATGTGACGAGATAAGCAGAATGTCCAAAGTGAGTGAAATACAAACGTTTGCTGAAGTTTTGTTAGACAGGGAAAACCTAACTTAAACAATCGAAGATTTATGTTTATAAACGTATAACACTCGACAACGAAGGTGTCAGAAAAAGGCATTATTTGAAGCTATAACAATTTTAGGAGAAATCGGTGAAAATACACAAACCGAAACTTCAAACCTTTCTATATATAGTTCATAACAGAAACAAAAGGAGTCAAAATTTGGAAAATATTTGAAGGTTTTATCACGTAAGACTTTTAAAATGTTGACTTGTATACATAAGATTTCACATATGGAAACTAAGGTACTATAGCTAGATAATAAAACATAAAGTCAGAAAGAAACACATTTACTGTGTATAAACCACAGAAGGTCTGATCAATATAATTACCTGTTTTTATGTTCATATTCTTGGTAAATCTTCCACCAGACGTTCGTATAATGCATTATAATAGTTAGAGCACTGATCATTAATTCTGGCCAGGTTATATCTTCTTAGATCTGCAATTGGGCCAGAGATTTATTGACAGTCTAACTCCATGTAGTTGCCATATCAACAAGCTATTTCATGACATCTGAGTAACCTTAGTATTTTTTGGTGTTTTTTGTAATTTTTTATTCACAACATGAAAATATATCTTAGTTTAAGTTTTCTTCTCGTCCTTTCTTTAAATATTTCATTCGTTTGATGCTTTGTGCAACGTTCCTCTAGCTTTGGAGTCAGTTTCACATCTGAGCTTTCACTCGATTACACTGATGACAAGATGAAATATAGATATATTCAATCATTGTTATATGCTTCTACTTGAAATGTTTTACCTGAACAAACGCAAAATATTGGACTAGATACGTTGTAATGAGATAATGCATTAGGTATCTTTAATTCTCAGCAAGTATGCACCAGTTAAAGGAACATCATTCAGTATTTACAGAACACTGTCGTATAGATTTGGTGATACCAATTCATAGAGACGACAATTTTAACAACATATGTACCAAATGTTTACTAACTGGTACTGTGAGATTATCAACATATGTACCAGATGTTTACTAACTGGTACTGTGAGATTAACAACATATGTACCAGATGTTTACTAACTGGTACTGTGAGATATCATTCAATTCTTTTGTTATCTTATCTTTTGTGTTTTATTGCTCTTTTCAAGAAGACAGCGTTCACGTCATTACGAACGAACTTGGCTACAATAAGTGGTCCAAATACCTTACGATTTTGTAAGGTTTCTGAACATGGCGTTAGTGAGAATATTATAATATTATCTTTCTTTAAAGTGAGGTGCCGATTAAATTTTAAACAAAATGAAAACCAGGTGTGTAGTTTGAGACGGAATTATGATCGGCGACTATTTGTTTCCACTGGACTTGAGTTGCTTCGTAATGTCTCTCCAGTGTACTGGTCTTGGGTTGGTCTCTGATTACTCTTTTAATATTCTCCACTTATCTTTCCACTATTCGTTGAAGATATCGAGTTAACAGACAACACAATTTTCAAATATCACGACTATAGATTCCAACTGTCTTTAACTCGAGTATTGTCTAATACAAGTTATACTTGATGGCCAATTTCTGCATTTAGGAAAATACAACCAAGAACACCAGTTCTGAATTCTCTCTCTGTTCCTGTTTCCTTTGTTGTGTTCTGTATATATCTTCTGGATTGTCGCTCTGCCTGTTTTATCTGTCCTTCTAACTGGTTCTTTCTTTCTTCATATATTCGATTCTCTTCCTCTGACTTATTATCTTGTCCATTATTGAAACTTTCTATTCTCTCATTCACTGTCGTTTTCTCTGACCTGGCTGTAGTTATCCAACACAGATTTGAAGTTTATAATATGCTTAAGTCCATTAAACCAAAGTGAAACTGATAAAGGTGGGCCCCGACAGAAAGAATGATAGTACGTGACGCAGAATTCACAGTAAAGTCCATTTTTTATGACCGAGTTCGACATTTCTTAAGTAGCTTCAAGTAAAAGCATTTCATAGATCTATGAACCAAGCACACGACTTTACAGTTGAAGGTTGAAGACGGTCCAGGTTCACAGGCTCATTGTCACTTATAGTCTGAAGATGGAATGTTGAGGTTAACCACAAAGTGCGCTTCTAATCAGCAGTTGAGATGTCTCACGTCTTACCACAAGAGAGCAATATTTCTTTCCTTACCGCTTTTCGCCCCCTTCTTTAGCCGCCTGCCAATCGGCTAAGGCAAACACCCTTTGCTGGCTGTCATTGCTCGACTGAAAGGCAAGCGGTGTGGCCACATGCCCGCCGTTATCCAATAAGACGTCTACTTCAAGGTTTGTCACTGCTCTGTTGTTGGTAGACGAGAATGGAAACTGAGCATGTTCAGGTTCAAAATGACACGTCAACAGCCAGCCGCTGGAACATTATGAGGGCAAACATGAGGAATCATCCTTCGTAAGCCTTCAAATTCCGCCCCTTGAGTGACAAGGTACTTCTCCAGCCAAGCCTGTATAACTAGTTCAATCACATGAATA
>NW_027467782.1:3729256-3793632 GCF_004210375.1 Tachypleus tridentatus | reverse complement strand
TACTTCCAACATGGGATTCTCATTAATCTTTTGTGAGGAAGTAAGTACTTTGTATCAAAAGCTATTATTTTCATATACAGAAAATGTATTTATGATAGGTAATATCCTCTTTTCACACTTCTCTAGTGCTGTCATGTTTTGCCAAACTTTGAAGTGATAGTTCAGTAGAGGAGTGTAGAGGGAGTCACATGAGCATGCCATGCTTATATTGGTGAGGAGGTGATGCATGATTATTTGCATGAGCAACATGATCTAATATTACAGTTCCAATAGGGGGAATCAGAAGACTTGTGGCATGTGTAAAGAAGAAGTGTGTATATAGGGACAGCACTGAATCAGAATAGATAGTCTTGTGACTGGATGTCAGTGTCTATCATAAATACATTTTCAGTATAGGAATATTATAACTATTCTCAGTAGAACCTTTTTTTTTGTAAAATGCAATCACTTTGTTACTGAGCTGCAAAATATTACCATTTGGACCTTGCAGTGACATCATAAGGTTGTTGAGCTGAGTAAAATATTAGCTTGATAGCACAGTGCTATAAGCCACTTTTCATCCATAAAATGTACTACTAATGTAGGGCTACAATCTAATAGAAAAATACAAAATTATTTTTCATTTGTATAATGTAACTGAATACTTTCCTTTTAGACAACCAGCACACCTCTGTATGTATCAGAAGTCATTGTAGACGGATCACATTTCTACAACAAATAATGGAAAGCCACCTGCTGTCAAAAGTCAAAGCTATTTGTTTCTTAGAATTTACATACTTTCAGGGACTTTTAGCACTTTTTTTTGCTTCAGGTTGCATAGTTTTAGGTGTGTAACCTCTCTATCTGTTATTTTTCAGCATACAATTAACCTCTGCTTGTTCCATGACTGGCCCAGTTTTCCCATGTTTTTTTGCTGCTATATTACTCACTAGCAGTGAAGTTCAGCCAGCAGTTTTCAAACTTGTTCATTTTTAAATTTGTTCAGATGTAATATATATGCTCTCATAGTCCTAGTTACAAATCCCTCCCTTCACTAACCACCAATCCCCCACCCTGGGGCCACACATCACAGTTTGAACACCATGGTTCTTGCTTCCTGTTATTGGTTATCCATTCTTTTCACAATCAATGGCTGTGTGCTCCTTAGAAATATAAAATCTATCTGAAATGTGCTTTCAGATGAGTAGATGTTAGCTTTGTGCTGCATGTTTGCTGCCTCATTGTACATTAATATAGGCTACATAGATTTTGGGCTTTGTTGTTCATTCGTGTATTTGTCTTACATACATGCCCACACCTTGTGTGTCAGTGGTAAATTTTGTAACTTACAATGTTTAAAATTGGATTTTGATACCTATAATGGACAGAGCACAGATAACTCATTTTATAACAACCTCATTATCATATGCTGAATCTACAAGAATGAATTCGCCTTGACATCTGTGAGTGTAAAGCAAACAATTGTCTTGCAGTTAACTGTATCTAAAACACTGGTCTTTGTAAAGACTTCTATAAAAACTCAGAAATATAAGTGAGGTATGAAGAAAAGTACCTGTTTTTATAACACCACTGTTTATAAATGTATCAATAATGATAAACAGAAAACTTACTCTGTGTACATGGCATTTATGTCACCATATGCACTTCATAAAGGTTTTATGAAGAAGGTATTCAGTACTGTTTATGTATTATCAAATATTGGAAGTATAGTTGTAACATGCTTTGATAGAAGATCATACATTTAATTCTTATATTGACTGATTTAGCCACATCCATCTAACATGCTTTGATAGAAGATCATACATTTAATTCTTATATTGACTGATTTAGCCACATCCATCTAACATGCTTTGATAGAAGATCATACATTTAATTCTTATATTGACTGATTTAGCCACATCCATCTAACATGCTTTGATAGAAGATCATACATTTAATTCTTATATTGACTGATTTAGCCACATCCATCTAACATGCTTTGATAGAAGATCATACATTTAATTCTTATATTGACTGATTTAGCCACATCCATCTAACATGCTTTGATAGAGATCATACATTTAATTCATATATTGACTGATTTAGCCACATCCATCTAACATGCTTTGATAGAAGATCATACATTTAATTCTTATATTGACTGATTTAGCCACATCCATCTAACATGCTTTGATAGAAGATCATACATTTAATTCTTATATTGACTGATTTAGCCACATCCATCTAACATGCTTTGATAGAAGATCATACATTTAATTCATATATTGACTGATTTAGCCACATCCATCTAACATGCTTTGATAGAAGATCATACATTTAATTCTTATATTGACTGATTTAGCCACATCCATCTAACATGCTTTGATAGAAGATCATACATTTAATTCATATATTGACTGATTTAGCCACATCCATCTAACATGCTTATATACATTGTTTGTAATCTTTATTGTTTTGACTCCCCCATAAATTAATGGGAGCATTACATATAGCACAGTGAATAAGAGTTTATTATTGACACCCTTATATATTATGAGTTTGTTTTATAAATAAATCATTGTTTGTAATTGCATTTGATGATGAGTAATATGATGTCTTTTCCTACAATTTATGACTATTGTATAAATAAATAAAATTAACTTTAGTAAAACTATTCTTATAGCAGTTTTCAAACATAGAAATGCTACAACTAAGTAACTTACTAAGTAATCACATAGACAATTTATAATAGACAGGGTAACTTTGTTTCACAATTTATGGAGGAGAAAGAATGGAATAAACTAGTACTTTCTAGGCATGTGATCATTAATGCAGTGGATGTCAATGTTACACGTTGTAGCGTGAATCAGTTTGGCATTGTTAAATAAAATTTGATTGGCTGTATAATAGTTCTGGTTACTTACCATAAAGTAATATCTTTTTTTATGAAAGGGTAGAGTTTTATGGGGTTTTTTTCCACACTTTATTTTGTCCAATATTTAATAAAACTCATAAAACTACTTTCATTTAAAGAGTGTGGGATTAATCTGTGAACTTGATTGTGCTCATCACGAATGCTTAAGGAAGATGTGTAGCTGCTTATAATCATCTACAAGAACTAATGTAGTGTGTTATAAAGAATAGCATGATTATAAAATGAATCATTTTGACTGATTAAAAAGTACAATAAACAGTAAATGAATTTTATGAATGAACTATGCATGTATTGTTATAAGAAATTGAAAAAGACCATGGAAAATTAAGAATATGAGTTCTGTATGTTAGTTTGAATTTAAGTGCTTTATATGTTGAACATAATGTGGGATGGCATAATAAAATAGTGTGTATATACATGTATTTTTTGTACATTTGTCAGGTTGTTAACCTAGTCCTAAATGATCTGTTAGGGAACAAAGACTTTGCATATGGAATTCTAGATGCGTTGTGGGTAAGTTGAATATGTTTTTGATTATAGATTGAATCCAAATTGTAAAGTTTCTGGTGTAGTACAGTACTTCTTCTTACATGTATAACTATTTTCATTCAGTGCTGCCTTCTGTGTGCAGAAATGTTTGTCATGCCATAATCCTTGAACTTCCATGTGGCTCAACTGTGTCTGGCATGTAAGTTGTCATGTAAACTCCCAATAGGAGTGTGACACACCCTCCTGACTCCCTTTACAATGAACTGTTACTTCTTATTAGACAGTGATTGAGTGCAGATGTTTTCAGTTGTTAACTCTTTTCCTTCAAGTATTAATTCCATTTCTTTTGTGAAGTAATGATTAACTTGATTTGCTACAGTTAATTGTTTCTGTAGTCGTTTGCAGAGATAATTTACCTTTGTTTATTAATTTTGTTTTCTCTTTTTTGAATTCTTCATGGTTTAATATGACTTCTTAAGTTTGTTTTACAATTTCTGAAATTATTATTGTTGCTTTGAGCACCATTACTGTTTTCAGGTCTGAGTGTCTCAACTGAGGGTTTCCTAGTTGTAAACTGTTGGGAGATTGGTTGTTATAAGAGGTGTCTTTTTCTCCTAACAGTGTTTGTTTTTTCCTGCAATGCAAACGCCACACTGGTACGTCCCTTCACACCATCATTTGAGTGTTGGACTGTTGTATGTGTGGGTGGTTGTGGATTTGCTCTTTTGCTTCTTTTAGTAGATTGGTTAGGCATGTGTATAATACTGTTCTACTAACCTTGAGATAAAGATGGTGGGGATCCTCCTCAATCACAAGTCAGAAATAGTAATCCTGATGCTGCTTGGGTTTGGACTGGAGTTGATGAGCCACTTGCCTTAGCGACTCAACACATTTTGAGCACATTCCTCACATATCTGATTGTAAATGGTTCTTGTCTAGTCTTTCTTCATGGGGACTGAGATTCCAGTGTATTGTTGTTTGGATTCAAACTCACTTAGTGTTTCTTTCTTTCTTTCCCATTTGATTGTGCTCTTCTCACTTTCCACCCATATATGTGACACCTGTTTCCACACTTTGCATAGTGTATACCTGGTACAGAAGTGGTGTGGTTTCCCATGTGTGTTCCTTGTTGGGATCACACTTATGGTGTCTGTCATATGCTTTTGAAGGATACTTATTTCTATCATTGTCACTGGACTCTCTGCCTATTCTAGTTACACATTTTAGTGGAAGTAATGCATGGGTACAACATTGGGTGTAGAATATACCTGTAACAGAAGTTGTGTGGTCTCCTACATAGGATCTTCTACTTTGAGGATCTCCTGTTTTTTTGCATGTTCTTCAGAAGCTTATGATGGATGCTTCTTTTTTCTTGTATCAGTCAAGAAAAATTACTTGTTGAGTGTGAGATTCTAGCTGTATATGTGAGAAGAATATATTGAAAATATATATCCTATAGATACTTGATTGTGTGGTTTGTGAAAGTTGAAGACTTGTGGCATGCAAAGAATTTTGCATATAGAGGGTAGCACTGAACCATATTGCTATATTTGAGAGAGGAGATAAATACCTATCGCAAATATATTTTCATTACAGGAAATGTATAACTTGGAAGAAATAGTTTATTGCAGATTTGTTTACCTAACTCTAAAACCAGTTATGAATTAATGTCACATTACTCAAACCTTCTGAATTTTTCTTGTTGCTTAAATTGAGTACTGTTACATCATAATGTCTCAAATTAATGCAAGTATGTTTGTAAAAGTGAAGTTAGATTGACTTTTGGTTTAAGTCATAATGGACAATTTCTAAAGTGAGTTTCACAGCTTGTAATAACAGATATAGAGAAGAAATAAATTGTCTTATTGAATGGCATTCTGAAGTTATTGAATCTGTCTTGTGGACTTTGATGAAAAGGAGAATTATTTAATCCTTTAGCTACTGGCTCGGTATTATATACGACTTCACCTTCAAATTTGCACATGTTAAGTATTTGAACTATAACTTTTGTTATTGCATGTGTATCTTCACAAAATGTGGTAGACTTTTACTAAATATTACAAGTATTTTGTATACAAAAAAATCAAACTTTTTAATGAAATATCTTTACTAAAGATTTGCTTGTGAAAATAGGGTGCAAAGTGATTTCATGTTATGACTGAAAAAAACTACTCTTCATTGCCAAAATCTCAAATCTTTTTGCATAATCTCTTAAAACCTCCTAAATACATCTCAAACGTGATGTCATTGTGTTTGTTGCCTTACATTCAAAATTTTATTGAAAGACTATTTTATGAATTTAGGTCAATAAATTTGGAATCACATTGTAGATTATAATTCAAACTTTAATACTATGTACATACATAAGTTAATTTCTTAATTTAAAGGTTAAATATTTAAAGAACCTGAATATAGATTTCAGTGAGTCGTGTAGTATTTTCAATGCAGCATTGGTTAAAATCAGATGACTGTGATCCCAAAATACTAAGTCTATAGTTTCATACTAATTAGAAACTCAAATTATTAATATTATCAGGCTAGAATGAAAAATGAGAACCTTATATCTTTTTATTTTGCTGAGATACGACTTGCATACTGAATCAAACCTAGTGGCTTCTTTCACCATATGGTTCGTTATGTACACTTACTTCAAAATGATATGTGAATAACCAATCAGAAGTTTAGAATATCCTCCAGAGTAATTTACTCAGCTCTTTTAATCTGTAACAAAGCTGCCACATTCTTTCAAACCAAAATTTCAAGAAGATAGGTTGTGTCTTTAGTCTGATTGAAATTTCATATTTTACTAAATCTAAATAAATTTTAGGTACTAAGCTTAATAAATTACAGTTAAATTCTATGGTATCAGTTTAGTTATTTATGATGTTTTGGTAATTTAACTGTATATATATATATATATATATATATGTGTGTGTGTGTGTGTGTGTGTGTGTGTGTGTGTGTGTGTGTAGAAAACCTGAAAAAAAATTTTGTTTGATATCCTTCATATGCAAAATTTTAAAAGACTTAGAGCAGCAACTGAGTACAAAAATTGTAGCAAGAAGAGATAATTGTTTGCTTTACTTCTTTATTTTTTATCATTCAATATTTAAGAAAAATAAGCTCCATAACTTATTTCTAAATAGTAATTAGTTATGAGTATAATGTACAATAATTGAAATGTGACTGTATTATAAAATATTAGTCCACTAAAATGCAGCCAAGACAGGAAAGACTAAAGGTCAGTTTTATATTACTGTCTTTTTGTGTTATAATATGTAGTCATTCTAGCATGAAAAACTTCATTTACATTTATTTCCAAAGTTTTTATGATGGTTGCGAGGTTGGTCAAATGACAGATCACACATAATTAGAGTAGAGAAAATAACATAAAACAAAGTCTCGCTGAAAATAAGTGTTTGAAAGTACTTAGGAGGTTTTAGAGATTGTGAAAATAATATCTGAGATTTTTAAACAAAGAATAATTTTTTTTAATCATAACATGAAATCAGTTTGCACTCAGATTCACAAAGAATCTTTAATAAAAATTAAAAAATCTGATATCTTTGTACACAAAATATTTGTAATCTTTACCAAATTTTGTGAAGATACATGCTGCATCAAAAGTTATAGTGCAAATACTTAATGTGTGCAGTTGTATAGATGAACTTGTATATCACACTGAACCCATAGCAAAATGGTTAACCTGATGTGAATAATAATATTCAGTGGTAAGGTTTCTGCTTTTTAAGTTAGATGCGTGTTTTATACTAAGTAAGTATTAGTGCTATGTAGAGATACACTCTAGATATTTATGTTAGGATATGTATACGTATTTTTTTTTTTGTTGTTGTTGTGTGTGGTGGGAAGAAACTTGCTCGGTATGTAACTTTTCATTTGTATGCTTTCTAATATACTGAGATTCTCTTTTTTATTTTCCGCAAAAAAATGTTATGTGAGTGATTTTTAATAGTTACTGTTGATATCTTTCCTTGCATGTGTAGGACCACCAGCCTGTCTACATATAAATAAAGATTAATACTTGATAGTCAAGTAAAATAAAATCAGTAGGAAAAACTGCATTAAAAACAAACCCAAATAAAAATAAAAAATGCTGCAGTTTATCTTGCTTACACTCAAGTGTTAGTACCTTATTATTATTATTACATTTTCTTTACTTTGGAGAGCAGTCACCTTCCCACAACAGTTTGCAGGTAGTAAAGGATGATACAGATGTGAGACATTATGGGCTTGAGTACTCACATCTTGCTCTCCTAATTTTTATTTATTTTGATTATTTTATTATTATTTATTTATGTATTTCTTTTTGTGAAACTCACAGTTGAGTTTGAAACTGACAATTCATTTATCCCCATCACAGTGTGGGTCCTACTTTTTCAGTCACCTCTGAGACCTATGATACATTTTATATCCTATGTCTGTACCATAGGGATTCTTCTGATTTGTTCAGTTTTTTATATTTGTTTATTAGAAAATATATACTTACACACACACACAAACACTGGAATAAAAATATTTTATCAGATGTTTGTCAATGGTTGGTATTAAGTGTTATTAACTATTGTCAGCTGTATTTTCATATCCTATTAAATGAAATCTCAAAATGAAACATAACCACCTTGTCATATATTTATATTACAGTACTTTTGATAATATAGTATATATGTAATCCCCCAAAAGAACAGTGAATTAACAATGAGTGTTTTGTGATGAGAAATTCACTTGAATTTCACTTCTCAAAACTCTTTTTTTAACCTAAAGAAGGTTAAGGCTTAAGAAGGTTGAAATGTTGTTCTCTACTTTATTTTAATAAAAGTTTTAATACCCATACCAGCCATCTTAAGATAAATTTTAACAATGAGTGTGCTTATCTAACAGTTTAACTTCAATGGTTTTTACATGAACAAAATTTGTTATTTATCATATACATTTATTTTCTCAGATGGAGATGCTGGAGGTTCCTTGATTTATTCTTTGCTGATGTTAGCATTAGAAAACAATTGTCCAGTCCAGCTGCTTAGACAGGTATGTAACTGTGAACATTATAAAAAACCAGCTTTATGAATTGGGTTAATTTATACTTTAGATGGTATTTCTCTGTGTAGCTGTGTGTTGACAGCTGGGCCAAGAGAATTCTTCTTGATCAGTATTTAACTCATTAATGTTATTGTACAAATTGTAGATTTATTATGGGCAAAATATTGAACAGTGGTAGATGAAAACAAATTATTTGCAGTATTTTAAGGTTGTTTTTTGTGTGCAAAATAAATAAGAAATTAAGTATGAAATTTAAAATATGAACATGGTCACTTTTGATTAAAAGGATTTTTATTTTAAATTTAAATAGTCAAAGTAAATCATATATTGTCATAATTTATATTTCATTTTTAATTATATACTGAATTTTACGATTTTGATCTTTTGAATAAAAATTTTAAATATTTTACTACTAAGAAGAGAATTAGACTATATACTATCATAATTTATATTTCATTTTTAATTATATACTGAATTTTACGATTTTGATATTTGAATAAAAATTTTAAATAATTTGCTACTAAGAAGAGAATTAATTTTATTTAAACATAATAAAATGGTGACAATGGTATTACTCTTTCTTATTCTAAGTAACTCCTATATTTGAAATATGCTTAATATAAATTAATTTAGTACATAAAGACAACATTATATTTTGTTTTTAAACTTTTGAAACTAAACATTTTCATTCTGAAATATATAAAATAAAAATAACGTTTTCTTCAGGTATTACACTTAATTCATCACAATATTAAATATAAATGTGAAGCCTATTTGATTTACTAATTGTCATTGAGTTATAGAAAATCCTATATGAATATAGCTTCTCTTTAGTTAGTAAAATACAAATCAAAATACTACATATAAGTTCATCATTTAATTAAAATTGTTTGAAAAGTGTAATTTTACTAATTCCTCCTTTTTGTATATTCTGGTTTGTAATCATTTTATTGTTCACTTTTGGATTGTATATTTTTTCTACATTGTGTATGTTCTCTTGTTTTCATTTAACACCAAGGATCAAACTTATGAGCAATGCATTTATGGAAAATACATTCTTTATGCACATAAATTAATAATAGTAACATGAAATGAATGTTCTTATTTTATGAAATTTACGTGCAAGAATGGTCATAGAACATATTGAATAATAATAACAAAGAATATGGTAATTAAATTATGATAAAAGAGTCATGCATAACTCTGATTTTTGTAAGTCCTGTTTATAACTGTTTGAAATGTGCACAACAGATATCATGGATTAATGTTATAACAGGATTATTTCCACACATTCTTGGAAGGTCAGTGACATTGGAGTCAGTTATTGTTGTAACTAGAGAAAGGGGTTTGGTAGAGAAATACAAATTTTACTAATTGTAATCATAGTAATGGTAGATCTTAAAACAGCTTAACTTCTGTACCAACAGATGCTTTGAAATATTAATAGTAAAATATTTATTTCATCCTCAAAATTTAAACCAGACAGAGTGATACTTCTAGAACTTAAGAACATTTATGTGATGAACAGTTCATATTGTTTCTGTAATTAGTGTATATATTTTGAAGACAATCATAAAAACCTGTTGGTTTAATTGATTCTCAGGTTTTTAAGGCAAAAATGAAATTCAGAGTTATCAATCAAGTTAAAAACTTATTTTAATAAAACAACTTCTGTGTCATATTCTTATTGGAAAGTTCAAAGTTGAGCCATAGCACTGCCAATGGTGAGCTAGGTTGTGTTAATAATCTTTGTTTGTGTAATATTATACAACAAGTTTTTATAGTTGTCGAAATAACTTTTCATGTAATCAGTTTAAGTACAAGGTATTTATAATTTTGTTCATAAACTTGTGGGTCATCAGAAAGAAAAATTGTTGTTTAGAATGCTCTTTTACCAGGTTAATAATGACTACATCATGTTGTTGTTCCTTCCAATTTAAAAGTTGATAAGTTAAAAAAAATTCAAGCATAAATTACAAGTAGTCAAATTATAATCTTAACTGTGTGTGTTTATGGATTTTGACATTTGGGTCAGTTTTGAGTTGTTTAGATTAAAATAATATTGAAACATCCAATACTTTAGTATCAAATAAATAAATTTTGCTTTTACTCAGGTGCTCTAATTTGTATAATTTGTTATTAAATTTTTTTTAATTTGGATATAATTTTTACTACAGACTATGGTGTGTGCAAATCAGATCAAAATAGGCTTTATCTGCATTCTTTGACATTGGCAAGGAAACCTCGAGTATAATGTAAGAATTCTTTTTTGTAGTAGTATTAAAATTAGTGTTGATATGCAAGGTAGATTTTTAATTACTATACACAGGTATTTTATTGCAAATTCAATGTAGCTATAAGATGTTGCTTGTAGTATTACATCTCAGATTTTAGAGAAGTATTATTACTGTAAGTAATTACTCACAACAACTCGTTCCATAACTCAATGATCCTGTTAGAAAAATGAAATTACCTTAAATGTAATTCATTTGGTCCATTCCAAGACCTAATCTGTTCTCCTTTTAAGTTATCATCAGAGTATAGCTCAACAAAATAAGATGAAAGATCTTACCCTGCCCTATAAAGTAATCCTTCCATCCCTGGAATAATCCTAGTTGAACACATTTCATTAAGTCAGTATCTTGGATAACAAGACCAAAATTGTTCACTTGGAATGCCAAGTGAGACTTAACATAAGGAGGTATCTTTTTAAATCGTTTAATTGTGATGTTTTAAAATACATCATAAATTATATTCGCTATATTTATAGCAACAAAGAAGTACTTTTTTGAATGGCTTGTGTGAATTGTTTTCTACCATGTAAAGACCTTTTTCTTTATTCATGCTTTGAGCTAGTTTCCATCTTTATTGAATGTGTGATCTAATTTAAGTCAAATGAATTATCCTGTACTTATTGTATTTAAATATCATTTAACAAACATTTGTTCAACTTACCATTTTACTTAGTTCATTCTGTAATACCTCAGAATCTTCAATACAGTTAGATGTACCCAAAGATTAATTTCACCAACAAATTAAGATAAATTGCTAATTATACACTTAAAAGATAACTCAAGCATTAATCCCTGAAGTACTTCTAGAAACTAAAACAGCACCAGTTGGTATAGAAATTCTGAACCACTCCAATAAATTTTCTCTCTGTTACATTCTATATGATTCCATTAAATGTGTAAAATTAAAATCTTCCATGATTATTGAATCAGTTTTCTTATCAGTAACAATTTTGATCTCATCATATAATATACCATATGTATTCAACATCGTGACCAGTGTTTTATATTTTCAATCCTAACAGGTTACAGTTCATGTCAGAAAAACACATTCATTCCTTTTAGTAATTGTCCCTATTACAACATCACATCCTAATGCAGCTGGCTGCCTCCATACTGCCTCTCAATTTGGCACTTGGATGTTAAGAGTTAAGATGTGTCCAGTTTTTTTTGTTTTTTTTTTATTGCTTGCATGAAACCTTTCAACATCAATTTTTATTTGATACTGAATGATAAGAGTTATCAGTTTAGGCAGGGAACTGTGAAGCCACACATGTGGCTGCTCATTCCAATGTATTGTTGTTAGGCCCAGTAAATCATTAACTTATTCGTTTTTCAAATAGATCTGTTTGTTGTAGGTCTATTATTAGTGGTTTTGAGTAGACATTTTCGGTGTGTTCACTCACTGATGATATACATACATATATATCATAAAAAAATAATAATTGTTTTTCTACATTGTATCAAATAAATCAACCTGTATCATGAACCTGTGTTTAGACCGAATATATGTCTGATGGTTTGTAAAAGGAACTCAATAGGCCTTTTCTTAAAATAGTCTTTGTCTGATTATTTTGGTACAGTTTGATAAAACACACTGATATCACTGCAGCAATCACCCCTTGTCAGCAGCTAGTTCAACCTTATCTTGAGAAAATGCAATCAGACAAGCCCATGACTCTTCTTCTGGGTGGTGATGTCCAAACCATGATGAAAATTGTGCTCATGTATCTTAGGATGGCTGGTTCGGGTGTTAAAACTTTTATTAAAATAAAGTAGAGAACAACGTTTAAACCTTCTTAGGTCATGTAAATAAATGTTTTAATATCCACAGGGGCTGCCTTGAGATACATTTTTACTTCAAGTAAGTTTCTTGTCATCACAAAAAACTGCTCAATCTTGTTGTGAAACCAGATATATAGAAAACATTGAATACAAAGCTCAAATTGGATTGATATAAATTGCAGGAAGATGATCTCTTGGCTTATAATAAAATCAGCATTAGGTTTTCTTCAACAAGGCTTCTTTCTTAACTAGAACTAAGTGACAAGCACAAAAATGGTGTTCAGAATACAGTATAGAACAGAATTACTAGCAATGGCCAAGACGTTTTTGAAAAGTGCTAATTATAATAAACTGTAGTAAGAGACAATATCTGCTTTTTCCCAGCAAGTCTTGCTGTTGTAAAGTGTTACATTTCTTAAAGGAAATTGAATAGGATTCTCAACTCCTTTGTTGAATTTGACAGAGTTAAAATAAACACTGATGAAATCACAAAACAGTTTACTCAGTTTCTTCACAATGAGTTCATGGCTAATTTCAGTACATTTAGTGATTTCAACTTGGAGAATAAAAGAGCAGATGCATTTTTTGGAAAAGCACTTTATAAAGTATCCAAATTTGTAGAGTGTGATGGAAGATTCTTTCTGTCTTGTCACATGGACAAACTAGTTTGGAGACTGGAATCTCAGTGAACTCCAAGGTGAGAATGTCCTAAGCAAAAGGATACACACAACACAAAAACTAGTTTGTGATGCTAATAAGCATGCTGTAAGTCTAGATCATTCTGCAAATTATTATATTTGTGAAAGGGGTGAGAAAAGCATTTGGAAACAGAAAAGTTACAATTTAAACAAAAGTAAAAATTGGTAGAAAAGTGAGAAAACCTAGATTAACTGAAAAAAGAAAAAAACGATTGTACTTTGACATACAAATCCAAGAAGTCTCAAGTGATGAAAAATGTGAAACCTGCAGCAGTAGAGATGAAACTGAATCTATTCTGAAAGGTCATTAAGAGAAAAACCATGATTGGATCAAGTCAAAGAAGAAATGGAAATGTGACACAGACTGGGACATTGATCTTTTTGTGCATAGAATATTTATGTCAGTGAAAATTATTCCAAACATTTGTGAAATTGAAAACATGGCTTGGACAGTTGATGTTTTATTGATACATATAATATATTTTATTAAATAATTAAAAATACACCAAAATAGTTTCTGAATACTATCTTTATTTATTTTGCAAATTAAGCTCTTAACATTAATACTGTGTACTCATTTGTCAATTTAAAGCACAATTATAATCATATTGTTAAAATGGTAGCTTTCCTGGCCCTTGAAACCCAAAAGAAAGTCTTTATAAAGTTCTGGAATTTGTTCTGCCAAGTTTTATCCATTGATAAAACTCATCATTCTTTATCCTCTGTTGTTTCCATTCTTATCCCTTCTCTTCTTTCTTATATTTGTCTAAGGCAATGTCAAACCTTTTAGGCAAAGTTACTGTCAAAAGGATTTATCACCCTCTCCCAAGATTTTATTTTCATCTGTTTCTCATATCCCGTAGCACTGGGGGATTTGGTCATCATTCTGTCCCATGTTTCTAGACCTTCCTGAGTTTATAGTGATGAATTTTCTCACTTCTCAGTGTTCTTTTTTGTTTGAAACTTTGGATGACCAAGATTGATGTTTCTTCATATTCCCATTTTTTGCAGCATCCATATTTTGTTGTTAGTTGAGTTAAGAAAGTTGAAAATGACAGCAGGTAGAGTTACTAGTTTTGTCACAAATATAAATGGGAAGTAATTATAAATATCTGAAAATAAGTTGTCTAATAAAAAATTTATAATTACTGTTATAAGGTAAAAACCTGTCAAGTAACATAGAATTGAGAAAAATAAAGACAGCTGTATGTTTCACAAGTATTTGCAAAACAAACTTGTCTTTGCTTTTGTCAATTCTGTAATTATGGAGTTTCTCCAAACATTAATAGTTTCAGTTCTTAATCATATATTAAGTGATATGTTACTTCTTTACACATGTATACAAAATGTGACTTGTCATAGATTTTTGTATTAGCTATGGAAACATTTATTTAGTTATAGGCAGGTTATTAATTAACTATTGTGTTTTCTTTCTTTGAACATAGGGTGTATTCATTCATCTGCAAATCTGTTACTTTTGGTGGTTACTAGGTGTGTATAAATTTGATATATAATGTTTAGTAATTATTTGTATACTCTAGTTCTTATTAACAGATAAATAATTGTTTGAATTTATAATATTTAATATTTGTAATGAAAGACAAGGGGTATATATACTTTCACACTAACAACAAACTAATTTGCTATAAAAATTACATCAAGGTGCAGGAACATAAATTTAGCCAAAACCAGTTTATCAAATGTAAAGTGTGTAAGACAGAAAACATGTGAGCAGTGATACATCTGAATTTCAGTTTGTATTGAACAAACAACTGTGAGTAGTTTGCTACAAGACTGTTACAAGTATATATTTGGTGCATTAACATGTCTTAAGAAGCTCTGTTATGTTTTAAATAAAAATATAATTTCTAAGTTCTTGTTAGCTTACTGCCTTAAGGAAGTTTAACTGTTTTATTATAATTGCACAAAGTTGTTTTTTAGTAAAAAGGATTTTAGTTTTTGTCATAAGCATTTGATAGCATGACAAGTGGTGAATATCAGTACGTAGATATAATATACTTTAAACTTGATGTTATTTCTTGAAACTTTGTAATAGAAAAAAAAATAGTTGAAAAATCATTTGTTTTTCTTTAATTCATTCATAAAATCTAAATGGAAAATTGAAAAATGTGGCCATAAGAAAGAAAGAAACATATCAGGAATTTAAAATTTACTGAAAATACTATATCTTTCTTTTCTCAAAATTAAGTTTTGTCAACTCTTAGTTTAGTTCAGCAACACTTTCACAATTAGCTTTTTTCTCTGTTCAGAAGTCTGAAACAATATATGATACTAGGATGTATTTTATTAGAATAAGATATTTATGTTTGTTTATATACTAAGAAATAAAATTTTGATCACTTAAAATATTATTAGAAATAAAAAATGAATCATGAAGCGAGGTGCTTAAGTTTAACTCTTTCAACCTGGCTATTCTTTACTATGGATGATGGAGAGTTTGTTATACCAGTTACTATGGCATGAAAACTTAGCCAATAATCTATATCTTAATAGTATGTAAGTTTTAAGTTCTAATTCTGTAAGGAAATATGTTTTGAAATATCCTGAATTCCCCTAGTGTTACACAGTAACATATTTTCTCTTTTTTATGTAAAAGTCTATGGTTGGTCGTGGCTTAGTGGTTTGTGTAACACCAGTTAATGGCAGTTACGAAACAATGTTTCTCCAGACTTTGGGAACATAGTTGCACTCTAAGAATCATGGTCTCTACTTGGTCTTATATCAATAGACCATTAGTAGATACTGTGTATTAGCTGTCTTCTGTCATGTAAAAGTTAGGGACAGATAGTTTAGATAACCTCTGTTTAGCTTTCAAAAATATATAAAATTAAAAATAAAATGAATAAGCAATGTCTATTAAAACCCTTTTTACAACTTTTAGTTAAAAGGTAGGAAACCAGTTGAGTCTTAATAAAAGTTATGTTTTCAGATTTTTAAAAAAAATGTCACCATTCTAGCTACTTGAGTTTTTAAGAGATCATAGTCATTAATAAATGTATATGTATGTATCTTGTTGTACATAGTTAATTCTCTTGACTCAGTTGCAGTATTCATGCTGACATGTAGTTTACAGATTTAATACCATTCTTATCATGTTGGCCAGTTGTTAATGAATTCACTAGTTACATCCTGTTATCACAAAATCTGCTCCATACCTTTGCTTTGTACGTTTATTACAAGAGTATCAGTTGAAAAGAATAACCTGAAACTTTGCTGTTGACCAGCTGCTTTCCTCTTTATCTGTCAGTTTCAAAATTAGGGACATATATATTTGCTGTGCTTGAAAATGTTTAAGACTGGAACAACAATTTTTAATCTCCTCATCAAGACTTGAATTCTAAGTTTGATCTCAGTTTTTTGCAAATGTTAAATGCTTTTTCTGACTTTTGTCCTATAGGTAATATAGTTTAATTTTTTTTGTTGGAACAAATGTTAAACAGCTTTTATTAAATTCAGGTACTCCAATTTATAAATTGTACTCCTTTCCAGGCCAATTCAATTGAACAAAATTAAAATAAGGTAGCTGCTGTAGGATTTTAAAATCATACCCTTAACTGTATGTAAGAAAAATTAATTGTTAGTTTTTACATACAAATGTTATCAGTGTTTGTTATTATTACCTGTTGTAACGTTTGTTATCAGTCACCTGTTGTAACATTTGTTATCAGTCACCTGTTGTAACGTTTGTTATCAGTCACCTGTTGTAACGTTTATTATTAGTTACCTGCTGTAACGTTTGTTATCAGTCACCTGTTGTAACATTTGTTATCAGTCACCTGTTGTAACATTTGTTATTAGTGACCTGTTGTAACGTTTGTTATTAGTCACCTGTTGTAACATTTGTTATTAGTCACCTGTTGTAACGTTTGTTATCAGTCACCTGTTGTAACGTTTATTATTAGTTACCTGCTGTAATGTTTGTTATCAGTCACCTGTTGTAACATTTGTTATCAGTCACCTGTTGTAACATTTGTTATTAGTCACCTGTTGTAACGTTTGTTATTAGTCACCTGTTGTAACATTTGTTATTAGTCACCTGTTGTAACGTTTGTTATCAGTCACCTGTTGTAACATTTGTTATCAGTCACCTGTTGTAACATTTGTTATTAGTCACCTGTTGTAACATTTGTTATTAGTCACCTGTTGTAACATTTGTTATTAGTCACCTGTTGTAACATTTGTTATTAGTCACCTGTTGTAACATTTATTATTAGTTACCTGCTGTAACTAGATAATTTTAAAAATAATTATTATGTTGTGTAAATACTATTTATGTATTAATAATATTGAATAATTTTATAGTTGTTTCTGTTACAACTATCAGACAAAAGAGCTTACCACAAGTTTTGGAGAATCACTCATCTTCTGTGTAAAGACAATGTGATATTAACTACAATATTAATGATATTTGTGGTTAATTGTTTTCTGGGAAGGTTGTAGGCTCACAAGTAATATGATGGATAAATAGTTTAGAAAAATGTATTAAAAGGGTACATGTGGTTCATGGACACTTAGTAATTAGAGGATTAAAAATTATCATTTTTCTTAAATTATCCTTTCATTTATTTCACCTCATGGATAGGCCATTTGGCATAGTTTGTATTAAGATATGACAAACAGTGCAACAATATGATAATTTTGAGCTTTCTTAATATATCTTCACAATGCCTGGCAAAATTTTGTTAAAGATTACAAATAATTTGCAAACCGAAAATAATATTATTTTAATTAAAGGTTCTTTATTTTTGTATTCTAGTTATTTGCACTCAGATTTTGAATATTTTGAGTGTTATCATCAACATATTGTGCAATGAAATATTTAAAATTAAAAGTAGAAAAATATACATACATTTTAACTTTTCATCAAAGGATGTTATATTCTTAATAGTAAGTTTTTACTTTGTCACAAAATTTAATATTTTGATGTTTTAGAATCCAAAGAAATTTATTTCTCTTTCCTTCCAGTGTCTCCTAAGTAGCTTGAACAAAGACTCTGTAAACAGAACAATTAATCTAGCTTCTCTCTGTGTACTTGCTATATCTAACTCACAGCTAGAAAATCTAACAGTTAAAACTTTGTGAAATTGTTCATCAAACTGAATTTTAAGATTTCTCCTTTAAGGTTTGTTTTTAAATAAAGAAATTAAAACATAGATAATATAAAACTTTGGACTAGAATGTAAACTGTGATACTAACTTCATTGATAATAAGATTGCTTTATTAATTTTGGAATGTTAGAACATAAATTTTTATGATGTGCACAGTATAAGGGTGCCTGTAATTATAAGGTTAATGTGTTTTTATATATTTATATTTAAGTTACACAAATTTCTGTAAAACTTTATGCTTATGTTATGTAACAAAGAGAGGTTTGTGTTGGAGGCAGAAGATGTGATTTCTCATGACAGGTTAAGTCAGCTAAGTTTTAATATGCAGACACTAGTCTTTGTTAAGATAACATTAAATTTGTCAATAAAACCCTTAAAATGTTCAAAAACATATGCGGTGTGTACCACGTTTCACATTTACAATTCTATCAGCTTATGTTTTCATATGTGGTATAATTTGCTTTTAGGGGTGGGTGTATATATGCATAAATTTACACACACTACTATTTATATTTATAAGCAACACATTATTTTTAAGTGCATTATAAGTGTAAATGTGTGAATTCCTTTGTTATAAATATCTATTTGGATCTATGAATTTAATTTTGAATAAAAGTCACACCAGCCAACTTGTTTTTATTTTCACTTTCTAAAGTCTAAAAGGTTTTGGTGTACTTATTACTAACTGCTTGGACATTCTGAGTTTAAATTTCCTCTCAAGTGATTCAACAACACATTTGGAAAAGGGAAAACAAATATTGAGAGCTTTTTTCATGTATACTTTTGTCACCCTATGATCTGTTGAAGACTGCACTTGTTTTAATAAGTTCTAAATTGTTCAAGCATTTTTGTAGGTTTGTTCACTCGTAGTTTTGTCAATGAATGCTTATTCTCAGTTTCTTGTAAGTACAAGATGAGTGAACTTTAAAGATAGTAGAAATTATTTTCCTAATTCAGTCACAAATTTGTTTACTGTCTGTGAAGTATACATATTTCATTACATTATTTACATAGAAGCACCATTCCTGTGTACTGGATAAAAGGGACAGTATATAAAAAACACACACACATTTATACAATAAAATATTGTTAAGTTCTGTTGAGAAGTCCTCACTAGTGTGTAATAAGATACTCATTATATGATTAAAAACTTTATTTTTAATTACAGACATATCAGTTATACTTTGTAGTTATTGTTTAGTATACATTATAATTTCAAGTTTAACATCTCTCCTTTGTATTATGTTGTACTAATGATTTAAAGCTGGAGACAGTCTACATGTTACCTACAAATACATGAATGAACACATGGAATTTAACTAGGAGTAGATATCACTTAAATAATCTAGCTGAGTCCTTGTATCCAGTTATACAATGAGAATAACAACTACCCCATATTTCTTGAAAAGTTTAAATAAAAATTCTCAACTCCAGATTATGGAGCTTTTATTAAAGAAAGCCTCTAATAACATCAACCCCTTCATATTTAATCATTAACAGTTTCTCGTTGTTTTTATTTGGTTGCTATTATTATTTTAAAAGATGCAATATTTGTACTTATCTTTGATCCTTTCTTTATAATATCTTCTCTTAAAAATATTGAATCTGTGTATGTATTATGTTTATTGTACCTATCATTATATTGTTACACTTAATAATGTTTATTTTTAAGTTAATCAGAATATTGTGATCCAACTGTTTCAGGTTTTAATGTTGGTGTTGGAGTTTTAAGGCAATACTGTAATGAAAGATGTATTTTGATATTACTGTGTTTTTAATATTTATTATAAAATTTTATTTCTGCTTGTTGAATCAGATGCAAAACTTGATTTGTTTTGAAGCTGTTGACTAAATGTCCAGTATATCTTTGTTTTTATAGAAACTAGAACATAAACTATTGGTATATATATCTTTATGACTCATAACACACATTTGTCATGTATTGTAAAACTTATTACATTGTTGATGTACCCATGAAATAAAATATCTCTAATATTAAAATTAATCTTTTATATTAGGTGTCTAACTCTCAGAGCTTATGGGAAACTATCATGTTGGAGAAAAACAATGTTGTTTGCTGTAGAACTGCTTGTAAGTGTATCCTTTCAATATTAATTATATTAAAATTTTCCTAATGCTCAAAACTCCTTATGAACAACCACATTTAGGTTAACACATGTATCTAGTATTTTTACCTAAATATAATTTATATGTAAATTTGTATGCTCATTTAACAGGACCAATGCATTCCCAAGTGAGAACACAAGTTAAAATAGTTACTAAATTTGCTTTGAGCACAACATGACAGTTACTGAGAGAATACTTGCTATCATACACAAAACTGCTATTTCGCTCACATTTCAGTCTATCAGATTTACATGCCACTAGCCTTGTGCTAAATCCTATCTAAAGTTGTGTGTTTAATGTGGACCATGAAGGTGCATGATGACATCATGAAACAATAGTTCTCCAACAAAAGGAGGGCAACACAACATACATGTGCAGTAAATTCCCCTATATGCTTGCACTCGTGATAACTTCATTCATTTCCTCAGCAGACCTGTTAAAACTTTTTTGAGTTGAATTGGATGAGATTTTTATTTCTTTATGAAACATTGATATGCTTTTTTTTGGTTGTTGTTGTTGTTACAAAAGCTTTAATTTTTGTCCTGAATTTTCAAGGAATAATTACTTCAAATATGTCTTGTATGGGCGATGTGTTATGCACACAAGTTTTATTTATACTTTGTTTATTATGGAATAGGTTACTACCATTGTACAGCATTTTGTGGGGAAGCTTGTTTATTGTGGAGGAGGTTGCTACCATGGTACAGCATTTTGTGGAATCCATCATGCATCATATTGCTTTCATTCTCTTCAACCTGTGTGTTGTGATCATCATGTTCTTTGCTCAATGATTATAATCCTTGTGATTATTTAATGCTTTCTACCTCACCTGACAGTAGGGTTCATGCTGATTCCTCTTTTTGAATAGCTTTGCATGTGTTCCCACATGCCTTGACCTTCACACTTCCATGTCCTAACTTACAACTGTTTGTTCTTTCCCTTTTTTAGATTATCTGTTTTTGAGATCTGTATCTGCTTAGAGAGTGAACCCTTCTCCTCTGTTTAGCTCTTTAGTTCCCAGTTTTTGCAATTTTTTTCTGCACCCTTCTATGGTATTTTTCCTTTCTATACTTTATGTCTGAGGTACTTCATTGTGCTTCAGAATGATTTTTAGAGATTTATTCCCCTCGTTTGACCATGATGACCTGTACCCTGTTTGATTCATGATGATGAGAAAACCCACTTGTAGAGAAAAATGTATATGTTAAAATGGCTGGTATGGGTTGAGAAAATTCTATGTAGAGGAGCGAACAACATAGAGTTTTCTCAACCCATACCAGCCATTTTACATATATATTGTACCCTACTTACTTAGTTCTACTGTTGAGACCTGTTTGGTCAGGATACACTCCTTACCATTGCATGACTACCTACTTCTTATCCTTTTTTTGACCTGATGTCTTTAGTGGTGTTCTTAATTCTCTGGAGTCCATGGGCCAAAGCAGCTTGGCATCAGCCTTATTTACTTTTTCTGATTTCTCATCTTTCACAGCCTTGCTGTTCCTTGACAGGCTCAGTCTATTCTAATATATTTGTTTCACCTCTAAAACTTTCCCCTTCTTCCTGTCCTCCCACTACTCAGTGTCAGATTTGTTGCATTTCTTGTCAGCAACTATCCTGTTTGGTCATGCCCAATAGACACACATCTGTTTGTCACTCTTATGCACTTACATGTTAATTCTACAAGTTCTCATCCACCTTCTTTCTTTCCACTTCATTTTTCTCTTCTCATTTTATTTTCTACTCCTTCAGACCCACAATCTATCTTTGTTTTCAAGGATGTGATAAAGATCTTGTGGCCAAAGATACTGTCAAGGAAGTATAAAACTTTTTTTGGGTTTTACTTTTGTCTCTTTGTGCTCCTTAAGAAGACCATGGGCTGGTGTCCAGTAACACCTATTGTCCTTCAACTGATCTTTGGCTGTTCCATAATTTTAGATAGAAGATTTCTTTTCTCTCCATTGGCCATTTTCACCTGAACTGTGGACGACCACATCCTGATTGCTCCATCGTCTAGACATTTGATACAGTTTGTTCATCACAATTGTGTTTTTCAATTTTATGCTCTTCCCTTCAGCACAATTCTTGCTCCTCATATGTTAAATTGAATGAGGAAGACCCTCACGTGCAACCTTTACAGCATGGAACTGAGATTCCATTTCTACATTGAAGAGTAGCTCCTCTTAATCCATTTCCAGCTGGGGTAACACAGTGAAAAGATCTGTATTCAACCTTCACCTATCACATAAAGAATATACACTAAAATACTTCATTTTAGTTTTCTACCTCAACTTTTGTTATTAACAACACCAGTATCACATACCATATTCTACAAAAATAGAAAGCCCAACCACAATGTTTTGCATAGAATATTCTTAGCCAACTACAACTTTGATCTCCAGTATTATGAGCTATTAGGGGATTATTACCATTACTACTGAAGAGAGTATGATTGCTTGCATTTTTATAGGTGTTGCACTTTAAATTTATTACATAACAACCAACTACAGTGCAGTTCATTTTCATATAATTATTTCCAAAACTTTAGACTGTAAAAATATTATCATTACTACCAAACAAAGGTAAAGAAAGATCACTGTTTGTATTCTGAAGACTCACATAAAGACTAGCTAATTTTTAGCTTGCTATTAAAATTACAGCAATTGCACTCCACAATTTGCAAGCAAAGGAGAAAAGGCTAAGCTCGGCTGAGATGGTAGTTGAAGAAGACACCATGGTATTCTAAATAGTAGGCTCCTCTAAATGAAGAAAGGTGTCTCATGTGTGATAGAGAATAGCATATTGCTGTATTCCATTAGGATCTCACTTGTGTGTGATAGAGAATAGCATATTGCTGTATTCCATTAGGATCTCACTTGTGTGTGATAGAGAATAGTATATTGCTGTATTCCATTAGGATCTCACTTGTGTGTGATAGAGAATAGCATATTGCTGTATTCCATTAGGATCTCACTTGTGTGTGATAGAGAACAGCATATTGCTGTATTCCATAAGGATCTCACTTGTGTGTGATAGAGAATAGTATATTGCTGTATTCCATTAGGATCTCACTTGTGTGTGATAGAGAATAGCATATTGCTGTATTCCATTAGGATCTCACTTGTGTGTGATAGAGAATAGCATATTGCTGTATTCCATTAGGATCTCACTTGTGTGTGATAGAAAATAGCATATTGCTGTATTCCATTAGGATCTCACTTGTGTGTGATAGAAAATAGCATATTGCTGTATTACATTAGGATCTCACGACCCACGTTCTTCAAACAGATTTATCACTGCTGAGAATATGAAAGGGAAATACAAACTTCTCTCTTCATTTTGACTTGTTTGAAAATATATACTGGAAATAAGAACTTCGATAAATGTCTTGGCGTACCAAAAATGATATACCAAATATTGTACTGGGGATTAAAGATGTAAGTCTCAAACTGAGGGTTCACCTTGAAGATTTACAAAAACAACGTACTCAAAAACTGTTTACAGCATTACAAGAAACATTTCTCAAAACTGCTGATACTGTTTCCATTCGGCAGTTTTCTCTGTACAGAAATGACAGGTTGTGTGATGGTCGAGTACATGGAGGGGTGGCACTGTTGGTTGATCAACACGTGCCCACCCTGTCTTTGTCACTCAACACACCCTTGGAGGCTGTAGCCATCCGTATCTCCTTGGGTCATACCATCACTGTTTGTTCTCTGTACCTGTCCCCTGGAAAGACATATGATCAATCAGATCTGGATGCTCTCGTTGAACAATTGCCATCTCCGTTTCTAATCCTAGGGGATTTTAATGGACATCATCCCCTCTGGGGAAGTGCTATTATTGATGGGAGGGGCCGATCTGTAGAGCGGATGCTCTCTGATCACAATCTTTCTCTTTTCAATACTGGTTCTTCCACTTACTTTCATGCACCTAGTCAGTCCTTTACCGCTATTGATCTCTCAGTTTGCTCCCCTTCATTATTTTCCCATTTTTCATGGAGGGTTGACAGTAATCCACTAGGCAGTGATCATTTTCCAATCCTTATAAGAGAGACTGGCGTGGTCGATGCCACCCTACCCGCGTGCCCGGTGGAAGCTGGATCAGGCAGACTGGTCCACTTTCACTGCTCTCGCAGAACTTGATCCTGCCATCGTAAATCAGCCATCAATAGACGACTGTGTAGCAGCGGTAACTGACTGTATTACACATGCAGCTGCTCAGTGTATTCCTAAAACCTCGACACGTTTTCCACGATATCCTCGTCCGTGGTGGAATCCTGCTTGCCACTTAGCACGGAAGGCTCAAAAGCGGGCCTGGGATACTTTTCGTAGATATCCCACACTTTCAAACCGGGTTGCTTTCCAACGGGCCGTGCACATGCTAGGTGGGTAAGACGTCACAGCCAGAAGGAATCTTGGATTAAGTTCACAACCAGTATATCTTCTACCACCAGTTCCAAGATCATATGGGACAGGATTCGAAAGGTTAATGGACACTACAATTCTATCCCCTCTCGATCTTACTCTCTGATGGTCAGGAGGTGACTGATGTTCGAACATCGCTAACACTCTAGGTGAAAGCTTTTGCCGGTATCTAGCACTTCTGCTTGTTTCTCCACCTTCCTGGCCATCAAGACTCGGGCGGAGCGATCACCTCTTTCCTTTCGAACTAACTGTTTCTTTTACTATAATCGTCCTTTTACCCTGGTGGAACTAAAAATGGCCCTTCATCGGTCTGCCAGTACGTCTGTTGGACCTGATGATATTCATTATGACATGCTGCACCATTTATCTCCTGCTTCTCTTAATGTCCTTCTGATTGTTTTCAACCGGATCTGGCAGAAGAATGTTTTTCCTGATGCTTGGTGCCAGGCTATTATTTTACCTTTCTCTAAGCCAGGGAAAGATCCCAAGATTCCTTCAAACTACCGTCCAATTGCTTTGACGAGCTGTCTCTGTAAGACATTAGAAAGGATGGTTAATGCTCGTCTTGTTTGGTTCCTTGAATCAAACAACCTCCTCTCGCCCACCCAGTGTGGGTTCCGTCGACAGCACTCCACCACAGACCACCTAATTCGTCTTGAAACATCTATCAGAGAAGCCTTTCTCAACCGCCAACATCTTGTATCAATATTCTTTGACATAGAGAAGGCTTACGACACAACATGGAGGTATGGCGTTTTATGAGACCTCCATACATATGGGTTACGTGGCCATCTACCCATGTTCATTAAAAATTTTTAATGGACAGGAGATTCCAGGTTCGTGTGGGTTCGACACTTTCCCGTTCTTTTGTACAGGAACTTGGAGTCCCTCAAGGATGTGTATTGAGTGTTACACTCTTCAGTATAAAGATAAATGCCATCACTGAACAACTCCCTCTCACTGTTGCGAATGGGCTGTATGTCGATGACTTTCACATCTCATGTCAGTCGTCAAACATGAGATATATTGAGCAGCAACTACAAACCGCCCTCAATTGTGTACGGAAGTGGACTATGGCGAACGGCTTTAATTTCTCTCTCTCCAAAACTGTGTGCATGCACTTTTGCCGTCGACGGGGTATTCACCCTGATCCTGAACTTCATATCGGTGGAGTTTTGCTGCCAGTTGTCCCGGAGACCAAGTTCTTGGGGCTTATCTTTGATCATAAACTGACCTTTATACCACACTTAAAGCAGCTTCGGGTCAAATGCACAAGAGCACTGAACATCCTCCGTGTTCTCTCTTCTACCAGTTGGGGGGCAGATCGCTGTTCAATGTTAAAGGTATATCGTGTTCTTATTAGATCGAAACTCGATTATGGATCAATGGTCTATGGCTCTGCCAGACCCTCAGCCTTAAAGATGCTGGATCCCGTTCATCACCAAGGACTTCGACTCTGCACTGGGGCTTTCCGTACCTCTCCAGTTCAAAGTATATACATTGAATCTCATGAACCTTCTCTACACCTTCGCCGTTTGCAACTATCTTTACAATATACTTCAAACTTCATTCCTTACCAAAGCATCCCACCTGGAAATGTGTTTTCCTTCCTCGGTGGGCAGTACTTTTCAGAACAGACGATCTGTCATTGCTCCGTTTGGCCTTCGTGATCCGGAAGCAATTGGATGAATTGGGTCTGTCCTTGGATAACATTGCATGTTCCACAGGTCGCCCATCCCACCATGGCTTATTACAGCCCCCAAATGTGACCTTTCTTTCAGTCACCTAAAAAAGGCAGATACTCCAGATTGGAAGTACCGTCTTTTATTCAATGAATATCTTTCAAACAATCATTCAGTTCCTATTTATACAGATGGTTCCAAATCAGGTAATTCAGTGGGCTCTGCTATGGTTTGCTATGGATCAGTAGTTGCACGCAGAATCCCTTCTACAGCTTCTGTGTTCACTGCTGAACTGTATGCCATATCTCTTGCCCTGGATCATATTGCAGCTGAGCAGTACTCCAACAGCACTATTTATACTGATTCGCTTAGTTCTATACTTGCCTTGGAATCGCTACACGTTGGCTCACATCCTATTCTCGCTGATATTCGTAACCGACTGGCCCGTTTCTCATTAGCAGCTACTTCAATCCAGTTTTTCTGGATACCAGGCCATGTTGGTATTTGCGGGAACGAGCTTGCAGACATGGCAGCTAAATATGTCTGCTTCAGCACCATCACTCCTATGCCTATTCCGTACATGGACTATGGTGTTATCTTCAAGGGTCGGCTCCGTGCCAGCTGGCAGTCCACTTGGAGTGAGCAACGTGACAACAAACTTTTTCAAATCAAACCCAAAATTGGACTTTGGCCATCTAGCTTCCGTAAAGTTCGGAAGGAGGAAGTTGTTCTCACTAGGCTACGCATTGGTCACAGTTTTTAACTCATCATTTTCTTTTATCTGGAACTGATGCACCAATGTGTAATTTGTGTAACACTCAAATCACTATCAGCCACATTTTACTTTCTTGCCATCGTTACAATTCTCAACGACGGCAATATTTTAAACATATTTTTTCCCAGGGTCAATCTGTAACATTGGACAGAGTTATAGGTGATGGTGACTCTGTCCACCTTGATAATGTTTTTAATTTTTTAATGGCCATTAACCTTTTTAATCTCATTTAAGTGTTGCATGTTTATTCATTACACCTTTTTAATTGTGGTTCCTTTTTTACAGTTTTAATCTCTCTCATTCAATTTGACATTGGACAATAGCCAGAACATTAAATAACTCGACACCAGGACTGGAAAGGCCAACTTCAGGTGACTAACGCTCCTGTTTGAACTATCCGTTTGAACTACTCGTTAGTCATCCTGGCGAGTTGTTATTATACTTTTACTGCATATCATTTCACACTTTTACTAATTAACTTTTTAGTACTGGCCATATTGACTCATAACCCGGAACCAGGACTGGAAAGACCAACTTCAGGTGACTGACGGTGGTTTTTATACTTACTTGTTAGTCTTCCTGGCGGGTTACGATCAGTACCATTCTGCTACAGGTAGTTCTTTACAACTTTGTTGACTGGATGTCAACATTGGTTTTTACGCCATTTTCTGTCTTAATTGCCGTTTTGCTTTTATCTTCAATTACTTCTACAAATTTTACTCCATTTACTTGACTTTATCCTTTTACTGGACATTTGGCTACTCATTATTACGATTTTGCGGAGTGTCTTTTAAAACTTTTACTTTCTTTTACATTTTGATAATAGCTGCTATGACACATAACCCAGAACCAGGACTGGAAAGACCAACTTCAGGTGACTGACGGTGGTTCTTGAACTTACCTGTTAATCTTCCTGGCGGGTTATGATCATTACCTTTTTGCTAGAGTAAATACCTTACAACTTCTTATACTCTACCTTCTATCTTAACATTGTAGACTAGGTGTCAACATTGGTTTTATACTTTTTGTTTTACCTTCAGTTCCATTTATGTCTGTTACTACATTTATTTATTTATTTATTTTTTTTTTTTACATTTTTTACCGAATGTCTGGCGCAGATAGCCTCGCTGCTTTGTGCCATAAAACACTAAATCAATCAATCAATCAATCAACTGTTTACAGCAATGGACACTGTGACTATAATTAAACCCAGCAGTTACATTACGAGTGATACAAACAGTTTCAGAAACTCAAACGAAAGCATTATTTACAAAAGTGCTAATGTTACATAAAAGTTCAGTGACAACGCTGTCTTAATAAAATACTAAAGTTGGTTGTATTTTACTTTTGTAACATCGTTGTCTCAATAAAATAAGAAAGTTGGTTGTATTATAGTTTACTAACATTGTTGTCTTAATAAAATACTACAGTTGGTTGCATTATAGTTTAGTAACATCGTTGTGGTGTTGACTTTATTAAATGTTTGTGTGTGTTTTCTTATAGCAAAGCCTCATCGGGCTATCTGCTGAGCCCACCGAGGGAAATCAAACCCCTGATTTTAGCGCTGTAAATCCGTAGACATACCGCTGTACTAGCGGGTGATATTAATTACTTGAGTAATCCTGGATGTTGAACCTTAACTTGGGACACAGTGATGGTATGTAAAATCCGTATATATTTTAACACTACACGTAGAAAGCACTGGTCAGAGATACGGAACTACATCCATGGGTAACCCTTTATGAGATTAGTATGTTCGATTTACAAAAGACTAATTACTGCCACTAGAGAAGGATTATACGAAGAAAATTAACTTGAGAAAAGTTACTTCAATGTCTTTGATTTACGATGTATACTGAATGATCAACAGTTGTATAATTTAAAGTTATTCAAACAAATGATACCAAATATCTATAAACCTGGTAATGGGAGAGTTGGTTATCTATATACCTGGTAGTTGGAGAGTTGGTTATCTATAAACCTGGTTATCGGAGAGTTGGTTGTCATCTATAAACCTGTAAAACAACGTAATAAGCTTGTTTTTATATATGATTTTTGTTCTACGGTACTTTGTTTTTATCTAAACAAATTTGTTTGATGAATGAACAGCAGAAGTTTAACATAAATTGAAAAAGCGAACAGATTTCTTTAAGATCACTGGTAAAATATCAATTAAAGACAATATTAATATAACACCGTTTATGTTTTAGCAGGAATCTAACCAAGGATTTTATCTTTCCAGTTTATATATTTAATACTGGGCCTGGCATGGCCAGGTGGGTTCAGGCATGCAACTCGTAATCTGGGGATCACGGGTTCGAATTCCTGCCACACCCTTTTCAGCCGTGGAGGCTTTATAATGTGACAATCAATCCCACTATTTGTTGGTAAAAGAGTAGCCTAAGAGTTGGCGCTGGGTGGTGATGACTAGCTGCCTGCCCTCTAGTATTACACTGCTAAATTAGTACAGATAGCCCTCGAGTAGTTTTGCTCGAAATTAAAAACAAACAAAGAATTTAATACTGACCCTCCCCCCTCTGGAGGGCCTTAATGACTATAGAAATTCTTCACAGTTTATTCTTGTTATAATAAATAGTTTGATCTTTTGTCAAATAACTAATTCTATATTGAGGAGTTTTGACCCAATGCCTAAATTTTCAACTCTTATCAAATATTTTACTAACGAAAAGAAGCAGTAGTTTTTTTAACCTATAAGAATACAAACTGCACTTGAATGAGTTCTCAGGTGAAAAGATAGTTTTGTCATTCACATTACTCGAATATTTAACTTCAAACAAGCAAAAACCATAAGGAATATATAATATTGTAGAGTTCAGTATTGGTCATTATCATTGTTCTGTAACCAGTTAGCACTAATATTTTGTTGAAAGTATGCATACATGTGACTTTAATGTCGAAGCAGTCACTGGAAGATTTGGTTGTAGTAAAATATCAGCCTGAGTTTAGAACAGCTACTACCAAACCCGGACTGTGAATCCAACGATTCACGGTTCGTTACAGTTACCCACCAAAGACGCTTCCTAATTTCATGCGTCATAGGTGTATTGTGTATGACAGTCAAATCTCACTATTCGATCATCAAATGGTAGCGCAATAGATGGCGTTTAATGTTGTCTAGCCGCTTTCATTCGGGACTATCAGTCAAAAAATAGGAACGGTATTACATAAATGCCCTAGTGTTGCCTGTGCGAAACTCTGAAACAAAAAATAAACAAAATCATCTGTTATTTTATTAAAACAAATCTTTTGATAATATTTTGTTGAGATGAAACATATTATAAGCTACAAAAAATGGTTAAAAGTAGTTCACAGATCTATACAGGTGAATATGTGATCATCTGTGAAACAGGAAGAACCTCATAGAGATGATTTACAGGTGTATTTAAAAGAGATATGTGAACATGTGTGAAACAGGAAGAACCTCATAGAGATGATTTGCAGGTGTATTTAAAAGAGCTATGTGAACATGTGTGAAACAGGAAGAACCTCATAGAGATGATTTACAGGTGTATTTAAAAGAGCTATGTGAACATGTGAGAAACAGGAAGAACCTCATAGAGATGATTTGCAGGTGTATTTAAAAATTTAAAAGAGATATATGAACATCTGTGAAACAGGAAGAACCTCATAGTGATGATTTACAGTTGTATTTAAAAGAGCTCTTTAATCATCTGTGAGACAGGAAGAACCTCATAGAGATGATTTACAGGTTTATTTAAAAGAGATATGTGATCATCTGTGAAACAGGAAGAACCTCATAGAGATGATTTACAGGTGTATTTAAAAGAGATATGTGAACATGTGTGAAACAGGAAGAACCTCATAGAGATGATTTGCAGGTGTATTTAAAAGAGCTATGTGAACATGTGTGAAACAGGAAGAACCTCATAGAGATGATTTACAGGTGTATTTAAAAGAGCTATGTGAACATGTGAGAAACAGGAAGAACCTCATAGAGATGATTTGCAGGTGTATTTAAAAATTTAAAAGAGATATATGAACATCTGTGAAACAGGAAGAACCTCATAGTGATGATTTACAGTTGTATTTAAAAGAGCTCTTTAATCATCTGTGAGACAGGAAGAACCTCATAGAGATGATTTACAGGTTTATTTAAAAGAGATATGTGATCATCTGTGAAACAGGAAGAACCTCGTAGAGATGATTTACAGGTGTATTTAAAAGAGCCATGTGGACATGTGTGAAAGAGGAAGAACCTCATAGAGATGATTTACAGGTGTATTTAAAAGAGCTATGCGATCATCTGTGAAACAGGAAGAACCTCATAGAGATGATTTATTTTTATTCTATTTTGTTCTCTAGTTTCAATGCCTTTCTTATGTGTACTACAACACAGACTTAATTTATTAAAATGTCTTTAATTAATTGTTATGCGCATGTCTGCTTCCATGAAATGTAACCTAACCTACCAGGATCTCGTTCACGAAACAAACATTTCTACAAGAGACAAAACTATACACACAATTTCTTCGGACTCTATAGAAAACTGTTCTAGTGGTTAACGTATCAAGACTGTGGATTACAAAGTTCATGTCCCGTTGCCCTTAAAACAAACTCTGCATTTTGAATCAGTGAGTAAATCTGACAGTGAAGCGTAACTATTGTGTCAGATAAGTTCGTACAGGGTTCGCTATTTGAAGAATAAGAGGTTTGAACAAAGACAGAACATTGCAATATTAATTATAAACAAGATGTGATAATGGTATGTCAATCAGCCAATCTGACCTCCTGGTGGCAATTATTAGATAAGTAACAGATCCATGAAACATTTAAATAAGTGTTAACTAATTATTAAACATCTATTTACAGGTAAAAACAATGTAATAGGAACCATTATGATATTACCACTCTAATGAAAAAAATAACTAGTGGAAAATATGTAAATATTAAAACAATTATATATATAGTATAACCATACAATATTCAATACGTAAACCAAAACACACTGACATGAAATTAAAAAAATACGCTGCACATTTTTTTTTCTCGAAAAAGTGATTCTAGAGTACGTGTTACAAAGTGAGATTATAAAATGTATCCTATATTTTGGAAATGACTGTTGAAATAGGACCCACATTGCAGCTCCAATTCGCTAGTCTCACATAAGAAAATTAGAAATTAGAAGAGTGAGATGTGGGTGCTCAACATCCCACATCTGTATCACCCTTCACTGCCTGTTGTGGGAAGGTGACTGTTCTCCCATGAGAGAATAAGAAAAATATAAACATTAAAATGAAGTAAATAAAAATGAAAGGTACTGACATCTGGTGGTAAGATAAAACTTACCTCTTGAAGTTAGCATTCCAGATTTTCAATTTATTATACACTAACAATACAAGGAACAAAACACCAAGTGTATACAAAAATGTACAACAATGATATGGAATGAAATAACAAAAACATAAATATACAGTACATACAGCTATGTAAGTGAACACGAAAATTACAAAAGGAGAAATTAGAAAAAAGATATGTATACACACATGCATATATACATTAAATATTAAATTAAAAAATGAATCGGCGCATAAAACAATATGTACTGATATGTACAAGTAACTAAATCCAAAAAACAAACAACAGAAATGAAAGTAGAAAATTACAAATGACTACAGAGAATTACAGAAAAAAAATGAAATACAAAGCTTAAAGAAAAAATTTAAAAACCCAAAAATTAAGAAGGATTTAATTACAAAAAAACAGCCATACAAACAAACATTCCACATAATATACAATATGTACAAAAGAGTACACACAAAATAGATAAAAAAATTATGAAAATACAAATAAACAATAATTACATAGAACAGACAATCTAGAAAATCAGTCTGATTCCGCTACCCTCAAGCGTGCCCACCGGTGAGACGTCCGGGCACCAACAATGATAAAGAGTCCCTCCGATTCAGTAACTAATAGTTCGCATCAAGGCGGAATAACAGTTTGTATCTGGTCTTATTTGACAGAACAACACTGGAGCCCCCTCAAAAAGGAATTGAGTACGGGTAAGCCAGATGACCCTGATATGGGGATGTGAAAGGTAAAGGCCAGGACACTGTGAACGGGGATCAGCAAGTGATCAAAACGGTCTCAACCGAGATCGATGGGACACGGAAAAGGTGAGCCACCTTCTTCTGTCCGATGTCGAACAAAGGACCAACATGTAAGGACACTATACCTGAGTATGACATGACTCGGCGACACTGATACTGGACAGGTATAATCGTTCTCTCACCGGTAAAATGTCATGAAACCCTGAATGTAAATATCAACATGGCACAACATTCCATGGAAGAGCGGGGTGGTGTTGCTCTATCCTGTGAATACAGTCTGGAGGAAGCAGACGGCAGAGAGTATTGGAATTCGCCGGAATATCACGTGGCATAACGTGACAACGTCTGATCGCTGCAACAGTGTCAGCATACCAAGTGGGAGAATTAAAACACATTGGTTTATTCAGGCCCGGTGAAACACAAAATGTCTGAACCAATCAGGAAATGAGCCAGTTGGCTACAGGGATGATCCTCCCAAGAGAGACAGCATATAGTGGTGGACAAGAAAGGCACTCGGTCCAGACACGTGGGATGTCCACTCTCTCTCATGAAGGGTGGCCTAACTAAAGACAACCAAGACACTGTCTCAGTCTTACCACTCCACAGACATGTCACTCAACAGCTCGCGCACAGCAGTCGTTCAGAGGAAGTATCTCACCAAGATACCATAACAAGTGGAGAAGCCTCCTCTTCACCGCTTCTGTCAAACAAGTTAGCAGGGCTGTAACAATCTTGAACTGCCAAACTGACACGTTATACCATCTTCCCACAGGCAGCCTCAGGACTGGCAATGAAGGGAATCCCAAAACACTTGACTGGAGAGGAAGCCCATGCCAAATCAAATGGAGTATCTGCAGATGAGGCCCACTTGCCCAACTCCCAAGCCCTAGACTTAGTGTAGTTGAGCTGAGCTGCACTACCCTGAGAGTACTTGTTAACAATCACCCTTGTTGAACCCAGGTATGTTTGGTTTTCTAGAAATCAGTTCATATCATCTGCATAACTTACATACTTGATGGATGCCCCACCTGGGAAACGAAGGCCACACATTGAAACCTAGTGATACAGATGAGAGAGCAGGTACGATCATTAACACATAAAGAGATGGCGATAATGGACGTCCTTGACGAACACCCTGACAGATGTTAAAAGGGGCATCAAGTATCCATTCACTAAGAACGTGCTCGAAGAAGACGTATAGAAAGTTCGTACATAAGCTGGAGTAAAAACCAAACCTCTCCAGAACGTACCGCAAATATTTGTGGTAACTCAATCAAAGGCCTTACTCTGATTAAGTGACACAAAAATTTTAGGGATGCTCCTGTCTGTGATATAATGTAACATGTCATATAGAAGTACCAAGTTTTGATGGATACTTCTTCCTCACACATTTCAATGTCAAGGACAAGACGGCATGACAACACTGAAATGGGTATACAGGGTTTCAGAAATAATCTTTCCATCCACACTCAAGAGTGATATGGTAAGCTGTCATAAGCCAAGTGTGCAGTGGCGGATTTAAGGTTGTGTGAGCCCAGTGGCTAATAATTTACATACAGTAAAATCTTGACAGTTATTGGTTTTTAACAAACTACGCACACTTTTCTGTCATCATAGCAATGTGCGTAAAAAAACAACAAATTGCCAAATCGTTAGTCTTAACTAGTAATTTACGCACTTTCTTGTACTAGTGTTTTGTATATAAGAACCAAACCTATTTTTCTTTATAGATATTTGGATTAATTAAGTTTTTCTGCAATGTTTAAATATTTTTAAAAGTACATTTTAAAGAATATTCAACATTGTTTTACCATAGAATTTGGAACTAATGTATATCTCTTAAGATGTCCGAATATAGTGATATATTATTGTCTGTTCTGGAATAGCTAGGTGGTTAGTACGATCGACTCGTAATCCGAGGGTCGCGGGTTCGAATCCCCGCCACACCAAACATGCTCGTCATTTTAACCGTGAAGGCCTTATAATGTCACGGTCAATCTCACTGTTCGTTGGTAAAAGAGTAGCCCTAGAGTTAACGGTTTTTGACTTTCACACAGAGCTACACGAGCGATATCTGCGCTAGCTGTCCTTAATTTAACAGTGTAAAACTAAAGGGAAGGTAGCTAGTCATCATCACCAACTTTTGGGCTAGTCTTTTATCAACTAAGAATGAGATTGCCCATAACATCACAACGTCCCACGGCTGAAAGGGCGAGCACGCTTGGTAGGATGGGGATTCAAACCCGTAACCCTGAGATTACGAATTGAATGCCCTAACCACCTATCTACACTGGAATTTGTTGTTTTTTTCAGCAATGGAACTCGAACAGAAATCGTCGCATTTCTAATCTTGGTAAGCTAACCACTAGGTTTCACCCAGAGCGAATAGATATTATTGGAATTACGGCCAAAATGTCGTTAACAGTAATGGTTCCCAACTAATGCATTCTAATTATGATAGTTTTCTGATATTGACTAGGAACGTTAAGTATCTTTTATCAGCCTGTCACGGAGACTAGTATCTTTAAATATCAAATTTCTTTCTCGTTCTGATTTTTATTATTAGGTCGCTTGCTTCTGGTCACGAACAGTTCCGTCGAGAAGTATGAAGATGTCTTCCTTCTCACTGATCGTCACCAAACAACCTACGTTCGAAATAAAACCGGTAAAGAATCAATTTCATTCTAAACAGGATTTTATCATTCCTATTGTCATGTTACACACCAACAAGTGTCAGCGTCTTGAAACTTTAAGCATCAACAAAGGTCAGCGTCTTGAAACTCTAATCACCAACGAAGATCAATGTCTTGAAACTCTAATCACTAACAAAGGTCAGCGTCTTGACACTCTAATCACCAACAAAGGACAGCGTCTTGAAACTCTAATCACCAACAAAGGTCAGCGTCTTGAAACTCTAATCACCAACAAAGGTCAATGTCTTCAAACACTAATCACCAACAAAGGTCAATGTCTTGAAACTCTAATCACCAACAAAGGTCAGCGTCTTGAAACTGTAAGCATCAACAAAGGTCAGCGTCTTGAAACTCTAATCACTAACAAAGATCAGCGTCATGAAACTCTAATCACCAACAAAGGTCAGCGTCTTGAAACTCTAATCACCAACAAAGGTCAGCGTCTTGAAACTCTAATCACCAACAAAGGTCAATGTCTTCAAACTCTAATCACCAACAAAGGTCAATGTCTTGAAACTCTAATCACCAACAAAGGTCAGCGTCTTGAAACTGTAAGCATCAACAAAGGTCAGCGTCTTGAAACTCTAATCACTAACAAAGATCAGCGTCATGAAACTCTAATCACCAACACAGGTCAGCGTCTTGAAACTCTAATCACCAACAAAGGTCAGCGTCTTCAAAATCTAATAACCAAAAAAGGTCAGCGTCTTAAAACTCTAATCACCAACACAGGTCAGCGTCTTGAAACTCTAATCACCAACAAAGGTCAATGTATTCAAAGTCTAATCACCAACAAAGGTCAATAAAGGTCAATTGAAACTCTAATCACCAACACAGGTCAGCGTCTTGAAACTCTAATCACCAACAAAGGTCAATGTCTTGAAACTCTTATCATCAACAAAGCACATCGTCTTAAAACTCTAATCACCAACACAGGTCAGCGTCTTGAAACTCTAATCACCAACAAAGGTCAATGTTTTGAAACCCTTATCATCAACAAAGCACATCGTCTTAAAACTATTATCATCAACAAAGGTCAGCGTCTTAAAACTCTAATCACCAACAAAGGTCAGCGTCTTGAAACTCTAATAACTAACAAAAGTCAGCGTCTTAAAACTCTGATAACTAACAAAAATAAGCGTCTTGAAACTCTAATCATCAACAAAGGTCAAAGTCTTGAAACTCTAATAACTAACAAAGATCAGCGTCTTGAAATTCTAATCACCATCAAAGGTCAATGTCTTGAAACTCAAAGCATCAACAAAGGTCAGCGTCTTGAAACTCTAATCACTAACAAAGTTAAGCGTTTTGAAACTCTAATCACCAACAAAGGCCAGCGTCTTGAAACTCTAATTACCAACAAAGGTCAGCGTCTTAAAACTCTAATCACCAACAAAGGTCAGTGTCTTGAAACTCTAATCACTAACAAAGGTCAGCGTCTTGAAACTATAAGTATCAACAAAGGTCAGCGTCTTGAAACTCAAATCACCAACAAAGGTCAGCGTCTTGAAACTCTAATCACCAACAAAGGTCAATGTATTGAAACTCTAATCAGCAACAAAGGTCAGCGTCTTGAAACTGTAAGCATCAACAAAGGTCAGCGTCTTGAAACTCTAATCACTAACAAAGATCAGCGTCATGAAACTCTAATCACCAACAAAGGTCAGCGTCTTCAAACTCTAATCAGCAACAATAATCAGCGTCTTCAAAATCTAATCACCAACAAAGGTCAGCGTCTTCAAAATCTAATAACCAAAAAAGGTCAGCGTCTTAAAACTCTAATCACCAACACAGGTCAGCGTCTTGAAACTCTAATCACCAACAAAGGTCAATGTCTTCAAAGTCTAATCACCAACAAAGGTCAATGTCTTGAAACTCTAATCACCAACAAAGGTCAATGTCTTAAAACTCTAATCACTAAAAAGGGTCAGCGTCTTCAAAATCTAATCACCAACAAAGGTCAGCATCTTAAAACTCTAATCACCAACACAGGTCAGCGTCTTGAAACTCTAATCACCAACAAAGGTCAATGTCTTGAAACTCTTATCATCAACAAAGCACATCGTCTTAAAACTCTAATCACCAACACAGGTCAGCGTCTTGAAACTCTAATCACCAACAAAGGTCAATGTTTTGAAACCCTTATCATCAACAAAGCACATCGTCTTAAAACTATTATCATCAACAAAGGTCAGCGTCTTAAAACTCTAATCACTAAAAAAGGTCAGTGTCTTGAAACTCTAATCACTAAAAAAGGTCAGTGTCTTGAAACTCTAATCACCAACAAAGGTCAGCGTTTTGAAACTCTAATCACCAACAAAGGTCAGCGTCTTGAAACTCTAAGTATCAACAAAGGTCAGCGTCTTGAAACTCTAATAACTAACAAAAGTCAGCGTCTTAAAACTCTGATAACTAACAAAAATAAGCGTCTTGAAACTCTAATCATCAACAAAGGTCAAAGTCTTGAAACTCTAATAACTAACAAAGATCAGCGTCTTGAAATTCTAATCACCATTAAAGGTCAATGTCTTGAAACTCAAAGCATCAACAAAGGTCAGCGTCTTGAAACTCTAATCACTAACAAAGTTAAGCGTTTTGAAACTCTAATCACCAACAAAGGCCAGCGTCTTGAAACTCTAATTACCAACAAAGGTCAGCGTCTTGAAACTCTAGTCACTAAAAAAGGTCAGTGTCTTGAAACTCTAATCACCAACAAAGGTCAGCGTTTTGATACTCTAATCACCAACAAAGGTCAGCGTCTTGAAACTCTAGGTATCAACAAAGGTCAACGTCTTGAAACTTTAATCACCAACAAAGGTCAGCGTCTTGAAACTCAAATCACCAACAAAGGTCAGCGTCTTGAAACTCTTAATCACCAACAAAGGTCAATGTATTGAAACTCTAATCACCAACAAAGGCCAATGTGTTGAAACTCTAATCAGCAACAAAGGTCAGCGTCTTGAAACTGTAAGCATCAACAAAGGTCAGCGTCTTGAAACTCTAATCACTAATAAAGATCAGCGTCATGAAACTCTAATCACCAACAAAGGTCAGCGTCTTCAAACTCTAATCAGCAACAATAATCAGCGTCTTGAAACTCTAATCACTAACAAAGATCAGCGTCATGAAACTCTAATCACCAACAAAGGTCAAAACTCTAATCAGGTCAGCGTCTTCAAAATCTAATCACCAACAAGGTCAAAAATCAAGGTCAGCGTCTTGAAACTCTAATCACCAACAAAGGTCAATGTCTTCAAAGTCTAATCACCAACAAAGGTCAATGTCTTGAAACTCTAATCACCAACAAAGGTCAATGTCTTAAAACTCTAATCACTGAAAAGGGTCAGCGTCTTCAAAATCTAATCACCAACAAAGGTCAGCATCTTAAAACTCTAATCACCAACACAGGTCAGCGTCTTGAAACTCTAATCACCAACAAAGGTCAATGTCTTGAAACTCTTATCATCAACAAAGCACATCGTCTTAAAACTCTAATCACCAACACAGGTCAGCGTCTTGAAACTCTAATCACCAACAAAGGTCAATGTTTTGAAACCCTTATCATCAACAAAGCACATCGTCTTAAAACTATTATCATCAACAAAGGTCAGCGTCTTAAATCTCTAATCACTAAAAAAGGTCAGTGTCTTGAAACTCTAATCACTAAAAAAGGTCAGTGTCTTGAAACTCTAATCACCAACAAAGGTCAGCGTTTTGAAACTCTAATCACCAACAAAGGTCAGCGTCTTGAAACTCTAATAACTAACAAAAGTCAGCGTCTTAAAACTCTGATAACTAACAAAAATAAGCGTCTTGAAACTCTAATCATCAACAAAGGTCAAAGTCTTGAAACTCTAATAACTAACAAAGATCAGCGTCTTGAAATTCTAATCACCATCAAAGGTCAATGTCTTGAAACTCAAAGCATCAACAAAGGTCAGCGTCTTGAAACTCTAATCACTAACAAAGTTAAGCGTTTTGAAACTCTAATCACCAACAAAGGCCAGCGTCTTGAAACTCTAATTACCAACAAAGGTCAGCGTCTTGAAACTCTAATCACTTACAAAGGTCAGCGACTTGAAACTCGAAGCACCAACAAAGATCAGCGTCTTGAAACTCTAACATTTTACTTTTAATTCTAACTAATCACCCTTCACCTGTTTCCTTGATGAAATGTTTCACAAAATTTATGTAAATTTGTGTTTTGCGAAGTGTTAAACTGAGAGACAATCGTATAATTAATTTATATCTATTTTAGTTTGATTTCCCCGTTGTTCATTTGATTCATGTTGTCTCTAAAGAGTCGCTCGTGCCATCAATACTTTGAAAAAAATCGTTTGCACGTTGCTGCACGTTACTGGCATTTCGAAAACGACCACATCAAATAGAACTCGAAACGTAAACACAAATTCCTTGATTCTTTTGAAGAATAAAATAATTTTCCTTTGACATATTAATGGTCGTCATTGTTTTCAAACAAAGTATGCTTCACTTTTTTAATAATTGAATGACAATTTTAGAAAACTAAATGTTGTCCTTTTGTTTGTCTCTTGTTGATTACTCTATCGACAAACTGTGGTGTGTCGATCAAACTCCGATTTGATATTTATAAACCTTTACAGTTAATGATAAAACAAACACAAACGTGATAATAGGAAACATTTATTAAATGTTTGGGAATCCTCACAATAAAACATAATAATAAAAAAACAAAGCACAAACGTGATAACATGAAACATTTATTAAATGTTTGGGAATCCTCAAAATAAAACATAATTTAATGATAAAACAAAACACAAACGTGATAACAGGAAACATTTGTTAAATGTTTGGGAATCCTCACAATAAGATATAATAATAAAACAAAGCACAAACGTGATAACAGGAAACATTTATTAAATGTTTGGGAATCCTCACAATAAAACCTAATAATAAAACAAAGCACAAACAGGAAACATTTATTAAATGTTTGGGAATCCTCATAAAACCTAATAATAAAACAAAGCAACATGAAATATTTATTAAATGGGAATCCTCAAAATAAAATATAATAATAAAACAAAGCACAAACGAGATAACAGGAAACATTTATTAAATGTTTGGGAATCATCAAAATAAAACATAACTTAATGAAAAAACAAAGCACAAGTGTAAAAACAGGAAACATTTATTAAATGTTTGGCAATCCTCACAATAAAACATAACTTAATGATAAAACAAAGCACAAGTGTGAAAACAGGAAACATTTATTAAATGTTTGGCAATCCTCACAATAAAACATAACTTAATGATAAAACAAAGCACAAACGTGATAACAGGAAACATTTATTAAATGTTTGGCAATCCTCACAATAAAACATAACTTAATGATAAAACAAAGCACAAGTGTGAAAACAAGAAACATTTATTAAATGTGTGGGAATTCTCACAATTTCATCATCAGTAACGTGGGATAGAAAACAAGCAAACAATATTTGTAATTACAACAGAATAATTACAACACACAAGAATAAAGAACTTGAATATATAATTATAAGTTGAGGAAACGAAAATGTGGCACAACTGAAATAGTCAAATGAAATGGAGGTTAAATATAGTGAATACTGTGTAATATTTAATGATGAAGCAGAGTTTTTATGTATAACGTTTCTTTACCTTTAGGTCACGTAGCGGCCTTTGCTAACCTACAAGACATAGGTTTTCTGTAGGATTTCTGCATCAATAGAGTTCTCAAGTGAAAGTACAAACACATTGTTGATAGTTCACTTTTAAGTTTTATTTAACCATCTCATAAGTGTAGATACCAGAAGAAGTTGTGTTGAAAAGTTATATTTAGCCTATTTTCAAATGGGGTATTCTGACTTTCAATATGATGTACAGCCAATAAAATCACTTTTAGCAGCGACTTGTTGCTGTTTCCCAATAGCTTTTGATGTGGTAATTAATCAACACAGGCAGAAGCCACAGTTTTTATCAACAAACACCTACTAACGTCACGCGCTTCCTGGCTCTAACATCGTAAGGTTTCAGTTTTGACGTCTTTTCAATGTCAGAGTAAGAAGTATTACTTTTAATTGTCTCACAAGCACGAGGGTTGATTACATTTGAAACAATATTTGAAATGTTAGACCCTCTTCCAGCAGAATGGTTCTGTTTTAATTCAAAAAAGTATTAAATCTCTACAGGATAAGTATTCTCGTCAGTATTAAATCTCTACAGGATAGTACTAGTTTAGTGGAGTTCTTTACTGGTATACAGATATTTCCTTAAATCTCTAAAGGATAGTACTAGTTTAGTGGAGTTCTTTACTGGTATACAGATATTTCCTTTAAATCTCTAAAGGATAGTACTAGTTTAGTGGAGTTCTTTACTGGTATACAGATATTTCCTTTAAATCTCTAAAGGATAGTACTAGTTTAGTGGAGTTCTTTACTGGTATACAGATATTTCCTTAAATCTCTAAAGGATAGTACTAGTTTAGTGGAGTTCTTTACTGGTATACAGATATTTCCTTAAATCTCTAAAGGATAGTACTAGTTTAGTGGAGTTCTTTACTGGTATACAGATATTTCCTTAAATCTCTAAAGGATAGTACTAGTTTAGTGGAGTTCTTTACTGGTATACAGATATTTCCTTAAATCTCTAAAGGATAGTACTAGTTTAGTGGAGTTCTTTACTGGTATACAGATATTTCCTTAAATCTCTAAAGGATAGTACTAGTTTAGTGGAGTTCTTTACTGGTATACAGATATTTCCTTAAATCTCTAAAGGATAGTACTAGTTTAGTGGAGTTCTTTACTGGTATACAGATATTTCCTTAAATCTCTAAAGGATAGTACTAGTTTAGTGGAGTTCTTTACTGGTATACAGATATTTCCTTAAATCTCTAAAGGATAGTACTAGTTTAGTGGAGTTCTTTACTGGTATACAGATATTTCCTTAAATCTCTAAAGGATAGTACTAGTTTAGTGGAGTTCTTTACTGGTATACAGATATTTCCTTAAATCTCTAAAGGATAGTACTAGTTTAGTGGAGTTCTTTACTGGTATACAGATATTTCCTTAAATCTCTAAAGGATAGTACTAGTTTAGTGGAGTTCTTTACTGGTATACAGATATTTCCTTAAATCTCTAAAGGATAGTACTAGTTTAGTGGAGTTCTTTACTGGTATACAGATATTTCCTTAAATCTCTAAAGGATAGTACTAGTTTAGTGGAGTTCTTTACTGGTATACAGATATTTCCTTAAATCTCTAAAGGATAGTACTAGTTTAGTGGAGTTCTTTACTGGTATACAGATATTTCCTTAAATCTCTAAAGGATAGTACTAGTTTAGTGGAGTTCTTTACTGGTATACAGATATTTCCTTAAATCTCTAAAGGATAGTACTAGTTTAGTGGAGTTCTTTACTGGTATACAGATATTTCCTTAAATCTCTAAAGGATAGTACTAGTTTAGTGGAGTTCTTTACTGGTATACAGATATTTCCTTAAATCTCTAAAGGATAGTACTAGTTTAGTGGAGTTCTTTACTGGTATACAGATATTTCCTTAAATCTCTAAAGGATAGTACTAGTTTAGTGGAGTTCTTTACTGGTATACAGATATTTCCTTAAATCTCTAAAGGATAGTACTAGTTTAGTGGAGTTCTTTACTGGTATACAGATATTTCCTTAAATCTCTAAAGGATAGTACTAGTTTAGTGGAGTTCTTTACTGGTATACAGATATTTCCTTAAATCTCTAAAGGATAGTACTAGTTTAGTGGAGTTCTTTACTGGTATACAGATATTTCCTTAAATCTCTAAAGGATAGTACTAGTTTAGTGGAGTTCTTTACTGGTATACAGATATTTCCTTAAATCTCTAAAGGATAGTACTAGTTTAGTGGAGTTCTTTACTGGTATACAGATATTTCCTTAAATCTCTAAAGGATAGTACTAGTTTAGTGGAGTTCTTTACTGGTATACAGATATTTCCTTAAATCTCTAAAGGATAGTACTAGTTTAGTGGAGTTCTTTACTGGTATACAGATATTTCCTTAAATCTCTAAAGGATAGTACTAGTTTAGTGGAGTTCTTTACTGGTATACAGATATTTCCTTAAATCTCTAAAGGATAGTACTAGTTTAGTGGAGTTCTTTACTGGTATACAGATATTTCCTTAAATCTCTAAAGGATAGTACTAGTTTAGTGGAGTTCTTTACTGGTATACAGATATTTCCTTAAATCTCTAAAGGATAGTACTAGTTTAGTGGAGTTCTTTACTGGTATACAGATATTTCCTTAAATCTCTAAGGATAGTACTAGTTTAGTGGAGTTCTTTACTGGTATACAGATATTTCCTTAAATCTCTAAAGGATAGTACTAGTTTAGTGGAGTTCTTTACTGGTATACAGATATTTCCTTAAATCTCTAAAGGATAGTACTAGTTTAGTGGAGTTCTTTACTGGTATACAGATATTTCCTTAAATCTCTAAGGATAGTACTAGTTTAGTGGAGTTCTTTACTGGTATACAGATATTTCCTTAAATCTCTAAAGGATAGTACTAGTTTAGTGGAGTTCTTTACTGGTATACAGATATTTCCTTAAATCTCTAAAGGATAGTACTAGTTTAGTGGAGTTCTTTACTGGTATACAGATATTTCCTTAAATCTCTAAAGGATAGTACTAGTTTAGTGGAGTTCTTTACTGGTATACAGATATTTCCTTAAATCTCTAAAGGATAGTACTAGTTTAGTGGAGTTCTTTACTGGTATACAGATATTTCCTTAAATCTCTAAAGGATAGTACTAGTTTAGTGGAGTTCTTTACTGGTATACAGATATTTCCTTAAATCTCTAAAGGATAGTACTAGTTTAGTGGAGTTCTTTACTGGTATACAGATATTTCCTTAAATCTCTAAAGGATAGTACTAGTTTAGTGGAGTTCTTTACTGGTATACAGATATTTCCTTAAATCTCTAAAGGATAGTACTAGTTTAGTGGAGTTCTTTACTGGTATACAGATATTTCCTTAAATCTCTAAAGGATAGTACTAGTTTAGTGGAGTTCTTTACTGGTATACAGATATTTCCTTAAATCTCTAAAGGATAGTACTAGTTTAGTGGAGTTCTTTACTGGTATACAGATATTTCCTTAAATCTCTAAAGGATAGTACTAGTTTAGTGGAGTTCTTTACTGGTATACAGATATTTCCTTAAATCTCTAAAGGATAGTACTAGTTTAGTGGAGTTCTTTACTGGTATACAGATATTTCCTTAAATCTCTAAAGGATAGTACTAGTTTAGTGGAGTTCTTTACTGGTATACAGATATTTCCTTAAATCTCTAAAGGATAGTACTAGTTTAGTGGAGTTCTTTACTGGTATACAGATATTTCCTTAAATCTCTAAAGGATAGTACTAGTTTAGTGGAGTTCTTTACTGGTATACAGATATTTCCTTAAATCTCTAAAGGATAGTACTAGTTTAGTGGAGTTCTTTACTGGTATACAGATATTTCCTTAAATCTCTAAAGGATAGTACTAGTTTAGTGGAGTTCTTTACTGGTATACAGATATTTCCTTAAATCTCTAAAGGATAGTACTAGTTTAGTGGAGTTCTTTACTGGTATACAGATATTTCCTTAAATCTCTAAAGGATAGTACTAGTTTAGTGGAGTTCTTTACTGGTATACAGATATTTCCTTAAATCTCTAAAGGATAGTACTAGTTTAGTGGAGTTCTTTACTGGTATACAGATATTTCCTTAAATCTCTAAAGGATAGTACTAGTTTAGTGGAGTTCTTTACTGGTATACAGATATTTCCTTAAATCTCTAAAGGATAGTACTAGTTTAGTGGAGTTCTTTACTGGTATACAGATATTTCCTTAAATCTCTAAAGGATAGTACTAGTTTAGTGGAGTTCTTTACTGGTATACAGATATTTCCTTAAATCTCTAAAGGATAGTACTAGTTTAGTGGAGTTCTTTACTGGTATACAGATATTTCCTTAAATCTCTAAAGGATAGTACTAGTTTAGTGGAGTTCTTTACTGGTATACAGATATTTCCTTAAATCTCTAAAGGATAGTACTAGTTTAGTGGAGTTCTTTACTGGTATACAGATATTTCCTTAAATCTCTAAAGGATAGTACTAGTTTAGTGGAGTTCTTTACTGGTATACAGATATTTCCTTAAATCTCTAAAGGATAGTACTAGTTTAGTGGAGTTCTTTACTGGTATACAGATATTTCCTTAAATCTCTAAAGGATAGTACTAGTTTAGTGGAGTTCTTTACTGGTATACAGATATTTCCTTAAATCTCTAAAGGATAGTACTAGTTTAGTGGAGTTCTTTACTGGTATACAGATATTTCCTTAAATCTCTAAAGGATAGTACTAGTTTAGTGGAGTTCTTTACTGGTATACAGATATTTCCTTAAATCTCTAAAGGATAGTACTAGTTTAGTGGAGTTCTTTACTGGTATACAGATATTTCCTTAAATCTCTAAAGGATAGTACTAGTTTAGTGGAGTTCTTTACTGGTATACAGATATTTCCTTAAATCTCTAAAGGATAGTACTAGTTTAGTGGAGTTCTTTACTGGTATACAGATATTTCCTTAAATCTCTAAAGGATAGTACTAGTTTAGTGGAGTTCTTTACTGGTATACAGATATTTCCTTAAATCTCTAAAGGATAGTACTAGTTTAGTGGAGTTCTTTACTGGTATACAGATATTTCCTTAAATCTCTAAAGGATAGTACTAGTTTAGTGGAGTTCTTTACTGGTATACAGATATTTCCTTAAATCTCTAAAGGATAGTACTAGTTTAGTGGAGTTCTTTACTGGTATACAGATATTTCCTTAAATCTCTAAAGGATAGTACTAGTTTAGTGGAGTTCTTTACTGGTATACAGATATTTCCTTAAATCTCTAAAGGATAGTACTAGTTTAGTGGAGTTCTTTACTGGTATACAGATATTTCCTTAAATCTCTAAAGGATAGTACTAGTTTAGTGGAGTTCTTTACTGGTATACAGATATTTCCTTAAATCTCTAAAGGATAGTACTAGTTTAGTGGAGTTCTTTACTGGTATACAGATATTTCCTTAAATCTCTAAAGGATAGTACTAGTTTAGTGGAGTTCTTTACTGGTATACAGATATTTCCTTAAATCTCTAAAGGATAGTACTAGTTTAGTGGAGTTCTTTACTGGTATACAGATATTTCCTTAAATCTCTAAAGGATAGTACTAGTTTAGTGGAGTTCTTTACTGGTATACAGATATTTCCTTAAATCTCTAAAGGATAGTACTAGTTTAGTGGAGTTCTTTACTGGTATACAGATATTTCCTTAAATCTCTAAAGGATAGTACTAGTTTAGTGGAGTTCTTTACTGGTATACAGATATTTCCTTAAATCTCTAAAGGATAGTACTAGTTTAGTGGAGTTCTTTACTGGTATACAGATATTTCCTTAAATCTCTAAAGGATAGTACTACTGGTATACAGATAGTTCCTTAAATCTCTAAAGGATAGTACTAGTTTAGTGGAGTTCTTTACTGGTATACAGATATTTCCTTAAATCTCTAAAGGATAGTACTAGTTTAGTGGAGTTCTTTACTGGTATACAGGTATTTCCTTAAATCTCTACAGGAGTTTAGTGGAGTTCTTTACTGGTATACAGATACTTCCTAATTTTTACGAAGTGTATGTATTGTTTACAAATCTGGGGTTTGAAGCTGAGTGTAACCATGTTGTTGGATTATACGGACTGTGAACCTGATGGTTAATGATTCACCGTACAAACAAACATGTTCACACTTTACGCCCATGAGTGCACTATACAAGTGTCGGTCCAATCCAAATATTTTGTCAAACAAAATAACAGTAGCCTGAGATTTGGTGGCGAGTGCTGCTTTCTCTCCTGTCTATCAGGTCAAAAATTAAAGAGTGCTATACGTAGGTAACCCTTTTTGTAACCTCGCATGAAAATACGAGACAAAATGTAGTTCGCAAACTATGTTTCATAAAGTTTCAAGCAAAACATTTTACTCTTGAATATACAGAAGTGACAAGTATTGTTACTGATATCTAAAGAATTACCCTAATTTGGTTCAAATTTATTAAGTTTCAATCTCCTCAGTGTGGGTTTCTTAAAGAGTTAAGAATGAAGTCTCCATGAGAAATCTCAGACTAATTTAAATTTCGTTAATAAATATAATACTGCCGGCAGCTGAACAGTAAATATAAGGGCTTAAGAATGCTAAATTTCAGGGTTCACTCCTGTGGAAATACAATGAGGATGGACCATTGTGAATCTCTATGCTTAAAGTAAGTAAACAATGTTATTGTATAGATTGTTCTTCTGAAGCAGACTACTACAGTTATAAATGTCTCGTTATTGTAGACATTTGGTGACGTCACTTACAGTAGACTTATAAACTTAACCCGACCTAAGAATTGGTCATCAGTTTTTAATATCTTACCAAATAGGTGTCATTTCCCCCTGTGACACTAATCCCCAGTTCATTGTTGTCTTTCTTGAGGACAATAGTTGTATCTACAAAATCCTCAATAGTGGTGACAGCTGGATGCTGAGAAAAAAATACAAATGTTGTTATTGTTCATGGAAAAATGAAAAAAAAATAATTATACAGTTTCATAAAACTGAAACTAAAAGAAAACTGCAACAAATTTAACTATGAATAACTGTAAATTATCTAGAGTTCGAAACGTGAAGTACATACAAACTGTAAATTATCTAGAGTTTGGAACGTGAAGTACATACAAACTGTAAATTATCTAGAGTTCGAAACGTGAAGTACACCTTTTTTATTTCATTACTTTGACTTTCAAAACACGTTAGCGAAACACTGTAGTATCAATCTTTTATTAGAGATTTAATTTCCTATTATTGTAATAAACATGGATGTTTTTAAATAACAGGATATTTAATACTTTTATGTGAGATAACCTTGAGGTTTTATTTATCCCCATACATGTGGTGTTGATCAGAACTTTTAAAATATCTTGAATCAGACTAAACATGCGACAAAGTACGAAAACACTTGAAACTATCACTATCACAAATATACTAAGTACCCTTACCATTTATGACGCGAGGTTACTTTCATAACTATAGTTAAGGTTTCTGGTTATTATTGCTATTTGTAAGTGACACACTTTAATGACTGTTACCAAAGCCTTAAAACTCTCTTAACAATAGTTATCGTTTATTCCTTACTATGTGATATTTAAATATTTATCTCAAAATTTTCTTCACGCACCACAATGACCCACAATACTGGAACCACATCAGGTCCTCTAAAACTTGATTCGTGGACTGTATTATTAAACATTGCATGCTAAACAAAACTCTATTTAAGGAATAATGTATTCATCAAGAAACACATTTTCAGCCTGACTTACGCGGCCATCATCTGAAAAATCACAGGAGTTACTGGTCTACAGTGTTTTTTAAAGCAAAAACTATTTAAATGGCAAAACTGTAATTTGATAACCCCCAAACCAAATTCGTTCTAGTATTTATTGCAACTATAAAACTTATACAAGCCAAGTAATATTGGCAATAAAAACTTACTGAATTCTAGTTTTACATAATATGAAGTTTCATAAAGCAACTTTGTTCTTCAGTTATACAGAACAGACTTCATTACAGAATGAAATGCACAATCTTTTGTTCCACATTACTTAATACTTCGACTGACCATGTATCACTTCTCTCAAGCCAACACCATTTGCCACTGATGGCTTCTTCCAAATGTGATCGAACTTCCACGTTTCTAACCTAACGAGTCTTTTTCTGTCCATTAGCTCTTAGGGAACGAAACTGTAGTTCTAACAAACACAAATTTTGTTGCTCAAAATGTTGGTGCTTACACTCTTATCGTTGTAATTTTACAAAAAATGAAGCATTACGCTTCTGTTATTCACGTAAAGCGTGAATTTATAAAACAAAGAAAATCGTAATTGGAATGTAAAATAAAAGAAAACCTGTTAAAACAGTAGTTTAAATTAAGGTAATGTAATGATAACTAGAAAATCTTATGAACTTACTTTCAGAAGACATTGGTATTTCAAAATACATACATTCAAAATTAAACTTACATGTATGAAGTATGGCTTTTTTAAAATTATAGCTTTAATAGTACATACTTCTAACATGCGATTGAAATCACTTTATCTGACAATGGACGAGAACTTTAAAGTGTGAAATCACATTTATTTTCAGAGTTAACATTTGATTCTATGACCACCTGCCTCTTCCTAAGCCTAACTATTGATAACTTATTGCACCCTTGTAGATCTTCACTTTTCTCTTTAGAACGCCCTCCAGTGGTTTAACGGTAATTTTGCAGAATTTCCATACTAAAAAAGTCGGATTTTGATACCTATGTTGGGCATATCATAGATATCCCATTGCATAGTCTTGTGCTTAAAATAATCAAACCTAATCTCCAGATAATTTTTTCTCACGTCTCTATTAAACCAGTTTCTAGCCCTTCAATATTTTTTATACGTTATCTAAATTTTCTGATAAACTTACTGGATTCGTTACCAAAGGTCAAACAGAGTGTAACCTCTCAATGGTTTTATTACTTCCTACAAGGCCAGCAGACTTTGCATTAAAGTTTTGACTTTGGCAATCACACCCTTGTGCAAATTAATTGAAACAAGACAGAAAATTACGATTTTTCAATTTTTTGCGTTTTATTTCTGAGAATCCAAAAATTACTCACAAATTAATACATGATATGACGGTCTTTATTTTTCAGAAGATCATTACTCCGCTTTGTCATTGAATCCACGAGTTGACTGTAATCTTTACTAATTTTTGGATCGCGGTACCACACCTCAATTAGCTTATCTTTCGTAGTATAGTATTTTCCCCGAAGACTTTCTTTACAAATCGCTCAAAGATTTTCAATAGGATTTAAGTCGGAGAGTTTCCAAGCCAGTCCAGCACCTTTATTCGCGTTTTAGTCATAAAATTCTTCACAAGTTTCAATGTGTGGCACGGAGCCAGATCTTGCTGAAAAATGCCAGATCCATCTGGAAATCTCTTTTTCAATTCTGGAACGACTCTTCTCTGCAAAACTTCGATGTACTGTGGTTCTCGCCTCATACCTTCTACGACATGTAAGCCTCCGACGCAATAGCAGCTGAAAAAGCCCCAAAACATCCTCTTTAAGGGATGTTTTACGAACTGATTGATGTGATATTCCCGAAGTTTCTCACCTGGAGATCTGCGAACATGCAGACTTCTTTGACCCTGTACGAAGAAATGAGTTTACTCACTGAATAACACCTTCCTCCATTGTTCTTGCGTCCAGTTCTTGTATTTCAGACCCCATTCATACCGTTTTTCTTCATTGAGTTGGTAAGAAGTTGTTTAATAACTGATAAACTTACTTCTTATACCAAAGTATAAATTTCATCATATATCCCAAAATAAATCGACCGTACTGCAAAACACAGCTAATGACGCCGTTTGTGTGAAAAACTTACTATTGAAGGAAATCAGCGAGGCTAGAAAGGCCGCCATGCTAAAAATATATACAAATATATAGTTATGCAATCTGTCTATATATATATACATACAAATATATAGTTATGCCATCTGTCTCTCTATATATACATACAAATATATAGTTATGCAATCTGTCTCTATATATATACATACAAATATATAGTTATGCAATCTGTTTGTATATATGTACATACAAATATATAGTTATGCAACCTGTCTCTATATATATACATACAAATATATAGTTATGCAATTTGTCTCTATATATATACATACAAATATATAGTTATGCAATCTGTCTCTATATATATACATACAAATATATAGTTATGCAATCTGTCTCTATATATATACATACAAATATATAGTTATGCAATTTGTCTCTATATATATACATACAAATATATAGTTATGCAATTTGTCTCTCTATATATACATACAAATATATAGTTATGCATACATACAAATATATAGTTATGCAATTTGTCTCTATATCTGTTATGCTCTGTCTCTATATATATACATACAAATATATAGTTATGCAATCTGTCTCTATATATAGTTATATAGTTGTGCAATCTGTCTCTATATATGTACATACAAATATATATTTGTCTCTCTATATATATATACATACTGTTACCTAGGTGAATCAGTTGTTGTTAGTTAAGCACAAAGCTGTACAATGGGCGATCTGTGTTATGCTAACAACTGGTATCAAAACCGGTTCCTAGCGTTGTATGTTCTTAAACATACCGCTGTGCTATTAATGGGGACTAGTGAATGAGATCTGATGTGTACCAGATAAGAGAGGGGAAACTGTTTTTAATAACTAAAACTCATTAAAACTTCCATATTTAGGTAAACTCTCCCTAAATTACTAGTTCAGATGTAAACAACTGTTACATTTCTTGAGAAGTTGGTTGGCTGATTGTGTGGTGGTTATGGTTAACAACAGTTTGAGGTTTCGTGGTGTTCACCTCTTTGTTCACATCACTTTCATTTGTTGTTACTTTACTTTAAGTTCTAGATGTCAGGTATTTCTATTAGCGTGACTTTCTGAGTGAGACAAGAATTTAACACAAGCAGTACAATTAGCCAAACGATACACTTAGTAATAACGCGCGAAGTCAATAAAGTTTCTTTGTTTTTGAATTTTGCGCAAAGCTACACGAGGGCAACCTGCGTTAGCCGTCCCGAATTTAGCAGTGTAAAACTAGAGGGTAGGCAGCTAGTCATCACCACCCACCGCAACTCTTGGACTACTCTTTTACCAACGAATAGTGGGATTGATCGTCACGTTATAACATCATTTTGAGTGAAAGAGCGAGCATGTTTAGTACGACGAGGATTTGAACCTGTGGCCCTCATACAAGTCGAGCGCCCTAACCATCTGGCTATGACGGTCACAAGTCAATAAAGACAAATAGATGTTGTTGTGTTTTTAATCTATAATTGGATATCAACCCTTGTTATGTTTAGAAGCCAATACGGGAAACAAATACAAGTTTGTCGCTATTATCAGAAATAATTACCAACTGGTTTATAATTCAGTTTTTAGTTGGTAATATGTTACCTTAACAGGACAGTAAATGAAACTGGAATGTTTTTGATAAAATTACATTTCAAAGTCACCAATGATTTCACATTATTCATACTGTATCGTATTTTGAGAACAAAATACTATCGAGAACAAATAACAGGGGTAAGCCAGCCACTAGGATTCTTGGTTGGTGGTTGTATTGGTCTCTATGGTGAAAGTAAGTTGTGATTTTCGGTTGATTTTTATGAAGTACCTTGATTAAATAACACATAACCTTATGAAGTAGCATTTAACTCTAAAATAACAGCTTGACCGACCACTTTACAGCTGTATTACTTTTGTGGTGTTTAATATAACACATGACCTTATAAAGTAGCATTTAACTCTAAAATAACAGCTTGACCGACCACTTTACAGCTGTATTACTTTTGTGGTGTTTAATATAACACATGACCTTATGAAGTAGCATTTAACTCTAAAACAACAGCTTGACCGACCACTTTACAGTTGTATTACTTTTGTGGTGTTTAATATAACACATGACCTTATGAAGTAGTACTTAACACTAAAATAAAAGCTTGACCGACCACTTTACAGCTGTATTACTTTTGTGGTGTTTAATATAACACATGACCTTATGAAGTAGTACTTAACACTAAAATAACAGCTTTATTTTACAGATACATTACTTCACCAAGCTGTATGTGACATGGATTAACGTTTTTTGATGAATCGTTTTAATATATAGATATTTCGTAAAAGGAATTGTTGATTTTCTAGGTGAACAGCACAAAGAACCAATTATAACAGTGTGACAGACTCTCACAGTTATTTACGTTGTTTTCATCCAATTACATAGTAGTCCAGTTATACATAACAACAGTTACAAAATAAAATACAGATGTAGAAAAATGTCCGAGTCTCACGGTTTCTTGTAAAATACATGATTTTACGATATTTTAAGAATGGTCACCTCCTTTGTCATTCAATAATAAGTCGGCTGCAGTTTTCTGTTAACCAAGGCTATCAGTCTTAGTTTATCATTAGTATATGTGGACTAATTGAATATATTTTAACGGTTTGCGATTCTCATGTGTATTAGGAGGAAATTCTATTGTATGTTTGTGTGTGTGTGAGTTTTCTTCTTCGTGCAATTCGATTGATAACTACGTGATACATTGCTTATACACTGACCAGTGAAGTGACTGTGATCAGTTTGTTTTTTTCAGAACTTAACTGTGATAGCTTCTTGAGGTGTTTCGAAGTTAGTTAATTAAGATATGATAAAATATAATTTTAAAAAATACAATGTGCTCTTTAAAACAAAGTATGGACAGCTCATTACGAAAAAATGCTGTATGAACAAATGTTTAAAGGAATGGAAACAAAACTGACCTGTTATTAAATAAACAATCACACACACAGTACCGGATTGGTGTATAAGCCACATAGGTTCAAATCTAGAGTCACACTAAGCCTTATTCCTGTCCTTCACACACACATATCAAAATGAAATCTAATTTTGATTAAAAAAAAAAACATGGATACGGCTTCTAGATGTATAACTGAGAATGTTTTCTCTGCTTAACGTGAACAACAGATAAAGAAAGCACTTGTCTGCATAGAGTAAGGATCTGTTAAATCAGTAAACAGAGAAAGCAAAAATAGGCTTGGCTTTTGTTATGACAGCGTGAAGAAAAATATTTTGATCTAAACAGTGGAAGGACAAGAACCTAACCCTTTGACTTCAGAATACTCAAGTCCTTTACAATAAACGTGGGTCAGAAGTAATGAATTATAAACTACCAGAAGAATAACCTGTTTGTTGAATCAAGGTTAACAACTTTACATACGGAATAAAATGAACCTCAAATACATTAAGAAAAGTTAATAAACTTCGGTTAATCTACTTCAGTATTAAAAGTTTGGTATTTAGATTTTATTTAATGATTGAATACTAACTACGACTGGTTGGTTTTGAATTTCGCCACAACAGGGCTATATGCGCCAGTCGTCCCTAATTTAGCAGTGTAAGACTAGAGGGAAGGCAGTTAGTCATTACTTCCCACCGCCAACTCTTGGGCTACTTTTTTACCATCGAATAATGGGATTGACCGTCACATTATAACGTCCTTACGACTGAAAGGGCGACCATGTTTGGTGTAACGCGGATTCGAACCCGTGACCCTCGGATTACGAGTCGAGTGTCTTAACTACCTGGCCATTAACTACGATAAAATTTCAATTCATTCTCGAGGTGACGTTTTCCTTTTGCTGACTGTGAGTGACCGAGTGGTTTGAGTATCGGAATTTGAATTGAAGGATCAATGTTTCTGTCCCGTTGCGCAAGATCGGGCTTCGTACTTTGGAGTCGTGAATGATTTTTAAAAAGCGACAGTTTTGTTTGAATGGTTGTTGTTAAGCAAAGCAGCTAAATAATATGTTATCTGTGCTACGACAACTATGTGTATCGAAACCAAATTTTTGAGTTATAAGATTTTGGGATTACTACTGGGGTGGGAGGTGCTGTTAAATCACATTATTTTATTTAAACTTGATGGGTGATGTTCACTCGCTGCCGCCTTCTTTCAGCCCTATTTTAGAAACAGTGTTCAGGTTTGTGCGACTATTCAAGACACCAATAATTCAAGTTGCTCCTACCCAGGTCGTGAAGATTTTATAAAACACAATGAGAAGGCGCTGATTTACAATCATATAAGAATATAGTTAGACGGTTAAACCTAATTGAATGTTTTATAATTAGAACGTGTATGAATGTAACGAGGACACCTTATAAACTTTTAGCAGGTGTAAAATACGTTATTAGGCAAACTTTGTTATGCCGGACTGTAGATCCGAGGTTCTGTGGTTCGAGTCACGTTACCGCCAAAGAAATTTGTGCTCTGACCTTTGAGCCCGTGGATCCGTTATAAGAATGAGATTCGAATCACAATAATCGATTAGAGTAGCTCACAGATGGGCGGTATGTGATACTGACTACCTTCCCTGAAGTCTGTCTCCGTATTAAGGATGGCCAGAGGAGATAGTGCTGGAGTGACTCAGAATATTATTTTTACACAGTTGCTCTATATGAATGACTTACACAGGTTTACTTCTTATGCGCCTCAGTAAATTTTCCATCGTATTATTTAAATATTACGGTATCAGACAGCACATTTTTACAATGTTTTACACACATAGAAAAGAAATGACTTAATTAAAATTCTTCAAGTGTGTATTAATAGATGAGTAAGAACGGACCAACTTCCTAATGTACAGTAATGGACACTTGTTTTCCTAATTAACATTACTGTTTAAAGTACTTGTAAGGTCAAATAATCCAGAAAAGAAAAACTGTCGCCACTGATAAGGACTCGTGGGTTTTGCTGCAGTGAAAGCACGTTGCTTGTCACATCGATTCTGAACATCCGTCAATTCTCGTTTACGTTAGAGTGTTTCTGTTAACAAAAGTATTGTCATTACGTGCCACGTTTTAGGTTCTACAACGTGTCAATAGGAACGTCTACTTGTCCTCTACTCATAACTTTATACCTACCCACTGAAGCTAGAGGACAAAAAGCACTTTATTCCTCACTGTATGTATACAATCAATTTCTTTTAAATATATGAAACATATAATTTATTCATATTTTTTTCGATATATTCATATTAAAAAATCACAACAAAAGGTTTTTGATGGTTTACTAAAATTACTCTTTCGTTTTATTAAGTTTATTCTAAAAGTAAGTCATCCTTATTGTTAATAATGCTTTGTTTGTTTTGGAATTTCGCACAAAGCAACTCGAGGGCTATCTGTGCTAGCCGTCCCTAATTTAGCAGTGTAAGACTAGAGGGAAGGCAGCTAGTCATCACCACCCACCGCCAACTCTTGGGCTATTCTTTTACCAACGAATAATGGGATTGACCGTCACATTATAACGCCCCACGGCTGGGAGGGTGAGCATCCTTTGGCGCGACTCGGGCGCGAACCCGCGACCCTCAGATTACGAAGCGCACGCCTTAACGCGCTAGGCCATGCCAGGCCCTGTAATAATGCAACATTATCTTACAAGACAGTTGTATGTCATTATACACATGATTATTAAAACTGTTTAATTAAAAAAACCGAAGAGTTATACAGAAACTAGAGGGAAAGTTTAAAAGTGTTTAATTTCAGCTACAAATCCCTATTTTCACTCGAACCTTTAATTTGTTTATTTTTGTCACGTATTTTCATTTTAAGCTGTTTAACTTCTTTCTGTAATTTGATGAAAATCTGTATCCCACATCTCAATATTAATTATTTTGATAATCGTTTTATATTCACATATATCCATGATGGACATAAACCTGTCTAATGGCAAGTGTACTTTTAGATTGGTCCATCATGGACATAAACCTGTCTCAAGGCAAGTGTACTATTTATATTGGTCCATGATGGACATAAACCTATCTCATGGCAAGTGTACTATTTATATTGGTCCATCATGGACATAAATCTGTCTAATGGCAAGAGTACTATTTAGATTGGTTCATGGAGACTGGATGTAATTGATATCTCATGCACCAACAGTGTGTTGTATCGTGATGCACATACCAAATGTTATATATATGATTTTAAAATATCCATAGCTACTATAGTTATATATTTAATGTAAATATAAGACAATGTGTTGTAATAAGATATATAGTTTTAATATTTCTTATCCATGTTATATTTCTTCATCTGACTCTCCGATAGTCAGAGCCAGACAGGTCACAGTTCAGATGTCCTTTTAACGTGACACAAGGTTCAAAATGTGTTAATTAATATTTATGAATTGAATTAATAAATATTTACCTCCTTTGTTTGGGTTGTGTCACTTTATACACTTTATCTGAAACTAAATATTCTTGAAATAAAATATACATATATAAAATGCATGTCTCACTTTCCTTCAGAATCGCTGTTATTTTTACCATTGTCACTTCTTCAAGCATGGTTACTCCATCTGCAGTCACGTAATGTTGGCTACAATTCGACACTTACCATCAGCCACCACCGTGACTGCCGATCCGATGTTCGAAACTGAGCTTAGTGCTATGTACGGTTTAATAAATTCTGTCGGGGGAGACAACTTAGACGTTTCTATAATAAGGCCGAAATCAATCGTGCATTGGTAAAAAATAACTGTGATCTTCAGTGTCGTAAATAGGAGGAACAATACACAAACAAATGATACACGAGTTGTAATAATCACAATGCTACATGTGTCAGTGCTGACATATAAACATTAAATTACATCCACGGCTTGAAAACAGCTATATACATGTAATAAATTATGAGGCTCCACACAAAGTACACACTACATTAAAATGTTTGTTTTGAATTTCGGGCAAAGCTACACGAGGGCTGTCTGTACTAGCCGTCCCTAATTTAGCAGTATAAGATTAGAGAAAATGCAGCTAATCATCATCACCCACCGCCAACTGTTGGGCTACTCTTTCACCAACGAATAGTGAGATTGACCTTTGCATATAACGTCCCCAGGGCTGAAAGGATGAGCAAGTTTAGTATGACGGTTATTCGAATCCGCGATCCTCAAATAGCGACTCGAGCGCCCTAACTACATGGTCATGTGGAGCTCAAATTATAATGACTGGGTGTCAACCGTTATTCTGTGTAGGTGTAATTTGATACGTAATCAGATAAAGTTAAAAAGTACCTTACGCAATTTGTAATGATGCGTTTAGTAATACTGTCCAGGTTTTGTTACAATATTCACAGCCAGTTTTGCCATAGGCTGGCGGAACAATATTAAATAACAAAGAACAAATGTAGCGATTCCTATTATAAACCACAAACGTGGTTCATGCAACTTATGATTATTACATATTTTTCAACTCAAGTTAGCAACAACATTAAAAAAAGAAGAACAAAAAAACTGTAAATAAACCATCAGAATAATTTCTTTCTATATAAAATTACTAAAATGTAATAGCTAGTCCAGTAATTTGTTAAATTACTTTCTGAGTACTTTTAAATTATTGTCGCGTGTGTTATGTAATAGATTATGTTTAAAACACTTTCAGTGACCCAAGCCTTGCAGTCGAGCTCAGAAAAGTCGAAACTGCACTCCACAGCTGAAGACACTGTAAATCATAGAATGCATTAGGGCTTTAAGCAAAACTTTTGCAAATAAAGAAATATGCTTTTACTAATTTTTATCATACTCAAAATCACGCTTGGCATATTGCGATTAGGTACGTTTAAAGAATGACATTCAATTCATTTAGCGTGTGTGTGAGGGAACAGTACTACTGGTCAGTAGTTTAAAATTATTTGTTGTTTTTAGTAAGCACAAACCTACACAATGGGTTGTGTTGTACCCACAACTGGTATCAAAACCCGGTTCCTAACGTTGTGAGTTTTCAAACATACCGCTGTTCTATTGTGGGAAATAGTGAATCAGATCTGAGGTGTACCAGATAAGATAGAGGGAAACTGTTTTTCATAACTAAAACTCGTTAAAACTCTCCCTAAATTACTAGTTCAGATGTAAACAACTGTTATGTTTTTTGAGAAGTTGGTTGGTTAGCCTATTTCTTAGATTGATCATTGTGTAGTGGTTATCCGCTGAACTACTGGGGACTTTTAAAATTAAAAACAGCGGCCAGTAGCTTTACTTTTTAATAACTTTGTATTCATACAAAATATAGAAAATCAGTGTAATATGAGAAATAATATATAATATAATAATATTTGTTTTCGTTTGATAAAAATACATAAAACACTTTCGTTAATAGTAATTTACTTCTTTGGTGGCCCGGCATGGCCAAGCGCATTAAGGCGTGCGACTGAGGGTCGCGGGTTCGCATCCGAGTCGCGCCAAACATGCTCGCCCTTTCAGCCGTGGGGCGTTATAATGTGCGTTCAACCCCACTATTCGTTGGTAAAGAGTAGCCCACTAGTTGGCGGTGAGTGGTGATGACTAGCTGCCTTCCCTCTAGTCTTACACTGCTAAATTAGGGACGGCTAGCACAGATAGCCCTCGAGTAGCTTTGTGCGAAATTCCAAAAAAAGATAAACAAACAAACAAACTTCTTTGGTTGCCAATCATTAGAGAAAACAAAAATAAACATTCGTTTAACCGCTTCTCATAATGTTACATTTTTCTCACAATACATTTTTTTCGTTTTATTTCTTAAACAAATTTTTTGATGAACATTTCTCTTACTAAAACAAAACTATGAAAATATTATATTGGACTTAGATATAATTCTCTCTAACAATAACATATAATCACGCCCCATATAGCCGGGTATTTAATGCGCTCGACTCGTGATCCAAATCTCCATCACCTAAAATATGCTTGCCCTTTCAACCGTGAAGGCATTATAATTTAACGGTCAATCTCACTTTTCGTCGGTAAAAGAGTAGTCCAAAAGTTGGCGGTAGGTAGTGATGCGTAGTTTTACACTGCTGAATTAGAGACGGATCTCTTAGATATTCGTTGCGCAAAACTAAAAAAAGAACAAATATATATAATTTTTCTTTTAGCAAAAATTAAACTTCGGAACTAGGATAATAAATGTCTCATTTTCTTAACCTAATACTTACAATTCATTTTCCTCTTTGAAAAGTTAAAAACAGTTCAGTGTTTTCAGTAACGCAGGTGGCCTGGCATGGCCAAGTACGTAAGGCGTGTGACTCGTAATCATGCTCGCCCTCCCATCCGTGGGGCGTATAATGTGACGGTCAATCCCACTATTCGTTGGTAAAAGAGTGCCCCAAGAGTTGGCGGTGGGTGGTGATGACTAGCTGCCTTCCCTCTAGTCTTACACTACTAAATCAGGGACGGTTAGCACAGATAGCCCTCGAGTAGCTTTGTGCGAAATTCCAAAACAAACAAGTAACGCAGGTAGATGTTGAAACACGTGATCGTAGCACATGCAGATAAATTGTAGTATTTTTAACACAATTACACAAATAGTGTTATAAAACAAAAATAGTGTAATAAAACTGGAAGGTTCCATAAGTTTAAAATAATAAAAGGATTTAAGAAGATAAAATTAACATTAAAATCGGTAGATTTCACGAGCAAAATTAACACAATTTTCAATTATTTATAAAATAATAATAATAATATTACACTTTATTTAGTTGTCTTTAAGCACAAACTTTTACAAAAGATTATCTGTGTTGCACTCACCACAAATGATGAAGCCCAGTGCATTAAAGTATTACAAAACTGGATAATTGTAGTAATTAAAAAGTAATATTATAAAACTGTAGGATTACAGTAACTAAAATTAATGTTACAAAACTGGATAATTGTAGTAATTATAATTTTATTAATACAACATACCAACAGTTTTGATAAAATTTTGTTGCAAAAACATATACATGATTTCAATTATTCGTATCAATAAATAATCTGAACATGTGGATATAGTCTCTTTGAATCTCTTCTGAATAACATGTTTCAACAATATCCTTACCATAATTGATGTTTTGGACTACATGGAATCAGATATTACTGTTATATCATTTAAATGTGTCATTATATCTGTGATCTGCCTTTACAGGTTAAACATACTGATAAGTTATGACGGTAAGTATTTTGTATAAAGAAAACCAAATAATTCTACTTTTGAAATTACAAACAGAAGGACCAATAAATACGTTTATCTATAGTTATTTATATATACACTAGATTACACACATAAAATTTGAATACAGTTTTGGTAATGTCAATTTTCAGCTTTGCTTTTCATCTGTAGTGTCTATATTTCTTTAAAAAAAGTTATTGTACGTTGATTGTGAATTTATGAAAACTTAATATTTCTAATACACCGTAAATATATTTCCGATAGATACCACTTCTCATAAGATGGCTTTACTGTTCAGTTTCTGCCGACACTAGTTCCACCTATCAAGGTTTCAACAGGAACGTGACTACTTCTACTGTCGCAGCCGCTTCCCAGAAAAGAAGTACCAGAAGTGTGAGTCGATATCTTACCTAAACTCACACTGACTTGGTTGAGGAAACAGTGATGAGCACCCTTCGGAAAGTGTCCAAATGCATCTCTATTGGGTGCAACATCCCAACCCAGAGGAAAACACATGTGGGACAACGCTCATAACCAGATACAGTCTTCGCCCACGTTGACGGTACGTTTCACTAAACTGGGTGTCAAAAGAGGATGGCATCCTTAGTTGTAGATATGATGGTTGGTCCACCTTTCCCATGGCCTAGCCAACACAGTGCATCTAGACCAGTCTGTCTCCTTTCTATACCAGACCACCTTGGAATCAACCTTTTGAAAAAAGATATGACAGGGGTGTCTTAACCAACTAATACTATTTGGTTGGTCCAGTACTTTTCTAAAACCAGTTTTACCACAAACTAACCAGCAGGAGATTGTACAGTTATAACATTCTCTAGTGTAGTATAGTATAGGAAAAATGATATATAGAAATGAAAAGTAAATAAGCTACATGTACAGTTAATCCAAAAGCCACGTTTGAAACCGGAGAGTGGTGATAGTGGAATGATAATTTGACACCGAGTCTGATGAATGAGTGATATTTAAGGGGAAGTACTTAGAGGGGGTATTTTGTGAAGGATAAGGACTGGAAATTAAGTTTGAGCTGGCCATAAATGTGTTATCAAAAGGACAGATGCAGGTGTGGACTGAGTGACGTATAAAACCTTGAGAAGGAAACATATATAAGTAACTTGGTCTAACTAAATAGAATTAATTTACTATCTAAGCAAAACGATGTGGTATTGGAGACCAAAAAGTTATGACTGTTCTTTCTGAGATGGGTGGTAAATGTGTACAGAGGTTGAGTATTTCACTGATTAGATAACTATCAGAACACTTGGGTATTGAAAGAACACACTGTAGGATCTTATAGGTATTGAGTAATGGATACCAGGTTCCATTGATTCTGTTATACTCAGTAACAGATGTGAAAGTGAGTGTGACTCAAAGGTATAAGGACTTCCATTACAGCTATTACCTCCAGTAAAGAAATTACTTCACTAGTAGACAGATTAAGACTGCATCAATCTAAACGAAAAGAAAGAAAATTCAGACCGATTGAGAAATGTGTTGAAAAATATCCCAGGTGAAAAGTGTATGAACAGTAACACGAAATTTAAGATTCGTGTTTAAATGAAGTGAATTTTGAAACTACAATTACTTAATAACTGTACAAAATAAAAGTAATAAACAGCATGAAAAACGTTAAAGTAAAAAAAAAGGAAGGAAAAATTTTAACAGATCATAAAACAATTGTGTTAAATGTAGAGAAGAAGAATGGAACCCCCATTTTATTATCTCCAACTGGTTAGTTCAGAAGACATCTGGTTTTGGAAAAAGTTAACATTTTCTTACATGAAAATGTGTTTCCATTAGACGCTTACCATTTCACACAGAGATTATATCTTCTGTGAACATCTGCCTTGAGTATCTGCATGACACTAGTTTTAGGCAACTTCAATCTGAACTCACGCGATTCTTATTAATGAATAATGATGTTATTGTTTAATAGCTCCCTCTATACTGCTCCACTCATGAAATTTCATTATTAAAGAAAAAATAAGTCGTAATTACCCAAATGAACACATACGCATCAGAAAACTTGTGAGTGAAGCAGCTATTTGATAGGCAGATCATGATACAAATGATCTGTTTTCAAATTAATCGCTTCAAATACATGAGAATCTATACAGCAAATCCATTGGATGGATGCCGAATCATGACGGTCGAGTGTTTTAAAAAGGAATTAAAGATCTGATACCTGCTCTATAATTGATGTAAAAAATCACCACGAATTTATCAGAATTTATCAAACAATTCACTAGCAGTTGTAAGGAATACAAACATGTCCAATGAACAGAACAGAGGTCGGGTACACTGATGTGTAAGAATTGCTTATGCTGGTACACATGTTTAAGATGAGATTGTTGTTCAATGATGTATCACAACCAGTAAACATAACATTTCTGAGAGGTGTGGGTTTGGTACGATTCAAAGTGAAGGAACAAAACAGTGGTAATAGATTATCTAGCCACAACGAGTTTCTCGAGCACAGTAGGAAACAGTGAAAATGGTTGGTTCAAGAGGATAAAGTATTGGGTTTGGTACGATTC
>NW_027467782.1:3645134-3728756 GCF_004210375.1 Tachypleus tridentatus | reverse complement strand
CTTCGTTCAGTTACGTATTGCTTTTTTTAATGTTAATTTTATCTTCTTAAATCCTTTTATTATTTTAAACTTATGGAACCTTCCAGTTTTATTACACTATTTTTTGTTTTATAACACTATTTGTGTGTAATTGTGTTAAAAAATACTACAATTTATCTGCATGTGCTACGATCATCGTGTTTCAACATCTACCTGCGTTACTTGTTTGTTTTGGAATTTCTTTCACAAAGCTACTCGAGGGCTATCTGTGCTAACCGTCCCTGATTTAGTAGTGTAAGACTAGAGGGAAGGCAGCTAGTCATCACCACCGCCAACTCTTGGGGCACTCTTTTACCAACGAATAGTGGGATTGACCGTCACATTATACGCCCCACGGATGGGGAGGGCGAGCATGATTATGAGTCACACGCCTTACGTACTTGGCCATGCCAGGCCACCTGCGTTACTGAAAACACTGAACTGTTTTTAACTTTTCAAAGAGAAAATGAATTGTAAGTATTAGGTTAAGAAAATGAGACATTTATTATCCTAGTTCGAAGTTTAATTTTTGCTAAAAGAAAAATTATATATATTTGTTCTTTTTTAGTTTTGCGCAACGAATATCTAAGAGATCATCTCTAATTCAGCAGTGTAAAACTACGCATCACTACCACCGCCAACTTTTGGACTACTCTTTTACCGACGAAAATTGAGATTGACCGTTAAATTATAATGCCTTCACGGTTGAAAGGGCAAGCATATTTTAGGTGATGGAGATTTGGATCACGAGTCGAGCGCATTAAATACCCGGCTATATGAGGCGTGATTATATGTTATTGTTAGAAGAATTATATCTAAGTCCAATATAATATTTTCATAGTTTTGTTTTAGTAAGAGAAATGTTCATCAAAAATTTGTTTAAGAAATAAAACGAAAAAATGTATATGTGTGAAAAATGTAACATTATGAAGCGGTTAAACGAATGTTTATTTTGTTTTTCTCTAATGATTGGCAACAAAAGTTTGTTTGTTTGTTTGTCTTTTTTTGGAATTTCGCACAAAGCTACTCGAGGGCTATCTGTGCTAGCCGTCCCTAATTTAGCAGTGTAAGACTAGAGGGAAGGCAGCTAGTCATCACCACTCACCGCCAACTAGTGGGCTACTCTTTTACCAACGAATAGTGGGGTTGAACGCACATTATAACGCCCCCACGGCTGAAAGGGCGAGCATGTTTGGCGCGACTCGGATGCGAACCCGCGACCCTCAGTCGCGCATATAATGCGCTTGGCCATGCCAGACCACCAGAAGTAAATTACTATTAACGAAAGTGTTTTATGTATTTTTATCAAACGAAAACAAATATTATTATATTATATATTATTTCTCATATTACACTGATTTTCTATATTTTGTATGAATACAAAGTTATTAAAAAGTAAAGCTACTGGCCGCTGTTTTTAATTTTAAAAGTCCCCAGTAGTTCAGCGGATAACCACTACACAATGATCAATCTAAGAAATAGGCTAACCAACCAACTTCTCAAAAAACATAACAGTTGTTTACATCTGAACTAGTAATTTAGGGAGAGTTTTTAACGAGTTTTAGTTATGAAAAAACAGTTTCCCTCTATCTTATCTGGTACACCTCAGATCTGATTCACTATTTCCCACAATAGAACAGCGGTATGTTTGAAAACTCACAACGTTAGGAACCGGGTTTTGATACCAGTTGTGGGTACAACACAATCCATTGTGTAGGTTTGTGCTTACTAAAACAACAAATAATTTTAAACTACTGACCAGTAGTACTGTTCCCCTCACACACACATTAAATGAATTGAATGTCATTCTTTAAACGTACCTAATCGCAATATGCCAAGCGTGATTTTGAGTATGATAAAATTAGTAAAGCATATTTCTTTATTTGCAAAGTTTTGCTTAAAGCCCTAATGCATTCTATGATTTACAGTGTCTTCAGCTGTGGAGTGCAGTTTCGACTTTCTGAGCTCGACTGCAAGGCTTGGGTCACTGAAAGTGTTTTAAACATAATCTATTACATAACACACGCGACAATAATTTAAAAGTACTCAGAAAGTAATTTAACAAATTACTGGACTAGCTATTACATTTTAGTAATTTTATATAGAAAGAAATTATTCTGATGGTTTATTTACAGTTTTTTGTTCTTCTTTTTAATGTTGTTGCTAACTTGAGTTGAAAAATATGTAATAATCATAAGTTGCATGAACCACGTTTGTGGTTTATAATAGGAATCGCTACATTTGTTCTTTGTTATTTAATATTGTTCCGCCAGCCTATGGCAAAACTGGCTGTGAATATTGTAACAAAACCTGGACAGTATTACTAAACGCATCATTACAAATTGCGTAAGGTACTTTTAACTTTATCTGATTACGTATCAAATTACACCTACACAGAATAACGGTTGACACAGTCATTATAATTTGAGCTCCACATGACCATGTAGTTAGGGCGCTCGAGTCGCTATTTGAGGATCGCGGATTCAATAACCGTCATACTAAACTTGCTCATCCTTTCAGCCCTGGGGACGTTATATGCAAGGTCAATCTCACTATTCGTTGGTGAAAGAGTAGCCCAACAGTTGGCGGTGGGTGATGATGATTAGCTGCATTTTCTCTAATCTTATACTGCTAAATTAGGGACGGCTAGTACAGACAGCCCTCGTGTAGCTTTGCCCGAAATTCAAAACAAACATTTTAATGTAGTGTGTACTTTGTGTGGAGCCTCATAATTTATTACATGTATATAGCTGTTTTCAAGCCGTGGATGTAATTTAATGTTTATATGTCAGCACTGACACATGTAGCATTGTGATTATTACAACTCGTGTATCATTTGTTTGTGTATTGTTCCTCCTATTTACGACACTGAAGATCACAGTTTTTTTTTACCAATGCACGATTGATTTCGGCCTTATTATAGAAACGTCTAAGTTGTCTCCCCCGACAGAATTTATTAAACCGTACATAGCACTAAGCTCAGTTTCGAACATCGGATCGGCAGTCACGGTGGTGGCTGATGGTAAGTGTCGAATTGTAGCCAACATTACGTGACTGCAGATGGAGTAACCATGCTTGAAGAAGTGACAATGGTAAAATAACAGCGATTCTGAAGGAAAGTGAGACATGCATTTTATATATGTATATTTTATTTCAAGAATATTTAGTTTCAGATAAAGTGTATAAAGTGACACAACCCAAACAAAGGAGGTAAATATTTATTAATTCAATTCATAAATATTAATTAACACATTTGAACCTTGTGTCACGTTAAAGGACATCTGAACTGTGACCTGTCTGGCTCTGACTATCGGAGAGTCAGATGAAGAAATATAACATGGATAAGAAATATTAAAACTATATATCTTATTACAACACATTGTCTTATATTTACATTAAATATATAACTATAGTAGCTATGGATATTTTAAAATCATATATATAACATTTGGTATGTGCATCACGATACAACACACTGTTGGTGCATGAGATATCAATTACATCCAGTCTCCATGAACCAATCTAAATAGTACTCTTGCCATTAGACAGATTTATGTCCATGATGGACCAATATAAATAGTACACTTGCCATGAGATAGGTTTATGTCCATCATGGACCAATATAAATAGTACACTTGCCTTGAGACAGGTTTATGTCCATGATGGACCAATCTAAAAGTACACTTGCCATTAGACAGGTTTATGTCCATCATGGATATATGTGAATATAAAACGATTATCAAAATAATTAATATTGAGATGTGGGATACAGATTTTCATCAAATTACAGAAAGAAGTTAAACAGCTTAAAATGAAAATACGTGACAAAATAAACAAATTAAAGGTTCGAGTGAAAATAGGGATTGTAGCTGAAATTAAACACTTTTAAACTTTCCCTCTAGTTTCTGTATAACTCTTCGGGTTTTTTTTAATTAAACAGTTTTTAATAATCATGTGTATAATGACATACAACTGTCTTATAAGATAATGTTGCATTATTACAGGGCCTGGCATGGCCTAGCGCGTTAAGGTGTGCGCTTCGTAATCTGAGGGTCGCGGGTTCGCGCCCGAGTCGCATAAGGATGCTCACCCTCCCAGCCGTGGGGGCGTTATAATGTGACGGTCAATCCCATTATTCGTTGGTAAAGAATAGCCCAAGAGTTGGCGGTGGGTGGTGATGACTAGCTGCCTTCCCTCTAGTCTTACACTGCTAAATTAGGGACGGCTAGCACAGATAGCCCTCGAGTTGCTTTGTGCGAAATTCCAAAACAAACAAAGCATTATTAACAATAAGGATGACTTACTTTTAGAATAAACTTAATAAAACGAAAGAGTAATTTTAGTAAACCATCAAAAACCTTTTGTTGTGATTTTTTAATATGAATATATCGAAAAAAATATGAATAAATTATATGTTTCATATATTTAAAAGAAATTGATTGTATACATACAGTGAGGAATAAAGTGCTTTTTGTCCTCTAGCTTCAGTGGGTAGGTATAAAGTTATGAGTAGAGGACAAGTAGACGTTCCTATTGACACGTTGTAGAACCTAAAACGTGGCACGTAATGACAATACTTTTGTTAACAGAAACACTCTAACGTAAACGAGAATTGACGGATGTTCAGAATCGATGCGACAAGCAACGTGCTTTCACTGCAGCAAAACCCACGAGTCCTTATCAGTGGCGACAGTTTTCTTTTCTGGATTATTTGACCTTACAAGTACTTTAAACAGTAATGTTAATTAGGAAAACAAGTGTCCATTACTGTACATTAGGAAGTTGGTCCGTTCTTACTCATCTATTAATACACACTTGAAGAATTTTAATTAAGTCATTTCTTTTCTATGTGTGTAAAACATTGTAAAAATGTGCTGTCTGATACCGTAATATTTAAATAATACGATGGAAAATTTACTGAGGCGCATAAGAAGTAAACCTGTGTAAGTCATTCATATAGAGCAACTGTGTAAAAATAATATTCTGAGTCACTCCAGCACTATCTCTCTGGCCATCCTTAATACGGAGACAGACTTCAGGGAAGGTAGTCAGTATCACATACCGCCCATCTGTGAGCTACTCTAATCGATTATTGTGATTCGAATCTCATTCTTATAACGGATCCACGGGCTCAAAGGTCAGAGCACAAATTTCTTTGGCGGTAACGTGACTCGAACCACAGAACCTCGGATCTACAGTCCGGCATAACAAAGTTTGCCTAATAACGTATTTTACACCTGCTAAAAGTTTATAAGGTGTCCTCGTTACATTCATACACGTTCTAATTATAAAACATTCAATTAGGTTTAACCGTCTAACTATATTCTTATATGATTGTAAATCAGCGCCTTCTCATTGTGTTTTATAAAATCTTCACGACCTGGGTAGGAGCAACTTGAATTATTGGTGTCTTGAATAGTCGCACAAACCTGAACACTGTTTCTAAAATAGGGCTGAAAGAAGGCGGCAGCAGTGAACATCACCCATCAAGTTTAAATAAAATAATGTGATTTAACAGCACCTCCCACCCCAGTAGTAATCCCAAAATCTTATAACTCAAAAATTTGGTTTCGATACACATAGTTGTCGTAGCACAGATAACATATTATTTAGCTGCTTTGCTTAACAACAACCATTCAAACAAAACTGTCGCTTTTTTTAAAATCATTCACGACTCCAAAGTACGAAGCCCGATCTTGCGCAACGGGACAGAAACATTGGATCCTTCAATTCAAATTCCGATACTCAAACCACTCGGTCACTCACAGTCAGCAAAAGGAAAACGTCACCTCGAGAATGAATTGAAATTTTATCGTAGTTAATGGCCAGGTAGTTAAGACACTCGACTCGTAATCCGAGGGTCACGGGTTCGAATCCGCGTTACACCAAACATGGTCGCCCTTTCAGTCGTAAGGACGTTATAATGTGACGGTCAATCCCATTATTCGATGGTAAAAAAGTAGCCCAAGAGTTGGCGGTGGGAAGTAATGACTAACTGCCTTCCCTCTAGTCTTACACTGCTAAATTAGGGACGACTGGCGCATATAGCCCTGTTGTGGCGAAATTCAAAACCAACCAGTCGTAGTTAGTATTCAATCATTAAATAAAATCTAAATACCAAACTTTTAATACTGAAGTAGATTAACCGAAGTTTATTAACTTTTCTTAATGTATTTGAGGTTCATTTTTATTCCGTATGTAAAGTTGTTAACCTTGGATTCAACAAACAGGTTATTCTTCTGGTAGTTTATAATTCATTACTTCTGACCCACGTTTATTGTAAAGGACTTGAGTATTCTGAAGTCAAAGGGTTAGGTTCTTGTCCTTCCACTGTTTAGATCAAAATATTTTTCTTCACGCTGTCATAACAAAAGCCAAACCTATTTTTGCTTTCTCTGTTTACTGATTTAACAGATCCTTACTCTATGCAGACAAGTGCTTTCTTTATCTGTTGTTCACGTTAAGCAGAGAAAACATTCTCAGTTATACATCTAGAAGCCGTATCCATGTTTTTTTTTTAATCAAAATTAGATTTCATTTTGATATGTGTGTGAAGGACAGGAATAAGGCTTAGTGTGACTCTAGATTTGAACCTATGTGGCTTATACATCAATCCGGTACTGTGTGTGTGATTGTTTATTTAATAACAGGTCAGTTTTGTTTCCATTCCTTTAAACATTTGTTCATACAGCATTTTTTCGTAATGAGCTGTCCATACTTTGTTTTAAAGAGCACATTGTATTTTTTAAAATTATATTTTATCATATCTTAATTAACTAACTTCGAAACACCTCAAGAAGCTATCACAGTTAAGTTCTGAAAAAAACAAACTGATCACAGTCACTTCACTGGTCAGTGTATAAGCAATGTATCACGTAGTTATCAATCGAATTGCACGAAGAAGAAAACTCACACACACACAAACATACAATAGAATTTCCTCCTAATACACATGAGAATCGCAAACCGTTAAAATATATTCAATTAGTCCACATATACTAATGATAAACTAAGACTGATAGCCTTGGTTAACAGAAAACTGCAGCCGACTTATTATTGAATGACAAAGGAGGTGACCATTCTTAAAATATCGTAAAATCATGTATTTTACAAGAAACCGTGAGACTCCGGACATTTTTCTACATCTGTATTTTATTTTGTAACTGTTGTTATGTATAACTGGACTACTATGTAATTGGATGAAAACAACGTAAATAACTGTGAGAGTCTGTCACACTGTTATAATTGGTTCTTTGTGCTGTTCACCTAGAAAATCAACAATTCCTTTTACGAAATATCTATATATTAAAACGATTCATCAAAAAACGTTAATCCATGTCACATACAGCTTGGTGAAGTAATGTATCTGTAAAATAAAGCTGTTATTTTAGTGTTAAGTACTACTTCATAAGGTCATGTGTTATATTAAACACCACAAAAGTAATACAGCTGTAAAGTGGTCGGTCAAGCTTTTATTTTAGTGTTAAGTACTACTTCATAAGGTCATGTGTTATATTAAACACCACAAAAGTAATACAACTGTAAAGTGGTCGGTCAAGCTGTTGTTTTAGAGTTAAATGCTACTTCATAAGGTCATGTGTTATATTAAACACCACAAAAGTAATACAGCTGTAAAGTGGTCGGTCAAGCTGTTATTTTAGAGTTAAATGCTACTTTATAAGGTCATGTGTTATATTAAACACCACAAAAGTAATACAGCTGTAAAGTGGTCGGTCAAGCTGTTATTTTAGAGTTAAATGCTACTTCATAAGGTTATGTGTTATTTAATCAAGGTACTTCATAAAAATCAACCGAAAATCACAACTTACTTTCACCATAGAGACCAATACAACCACCAACCAAGAATCCTAGTGGCTGGCTTACCCCTGTTATTTGTTCTCGATAGTATTTTGTTCTCAAAATACGATACAGTATGAATAATGTGAAATCATTGGTGACTTTGAAATGTAATTTTATCAAAAACATTCCAGTTTCATTTACTGTCCTGTTAAGGTAACATATTACCAACTAAAACTGAATTATAAACCAGTTGGTAATTATTTCTGATAATAGCGACAAACTTGTATTTGTTTCCCGTATTGGCTTCTAAACATAACAAGGGTTGATATCCAATTATAGATTAAAACACAACAACATCTATTTGTCTTTATTGACTTGTGACCGTCATAGCCAGATGGTTAGGGCGCTCGACTTGTATGAGGGCCACAGGTTCAAATCCTCGTCGTACTAAACATGCTCGCTCTTTCACTCAAAATGATGTTATAACGTGACGATCAATCCCACTATTCGTTGGTAAAGAGTAGTCCAAGAGTTGCGGTGGGTGGTGATGACTAGCTGCCTACCCTCTAGTTTTACACTGCTAAATTCGGGACGGCTAACGCAGGTTGCCCTCGTGTAGCTTTGCGCAAAATTCAAAACAAAGAAACTTTATTGACTTCGCGCGTTATTACTAAGTGTATCGTTTGGCTAATTGTACTGCTTGTGTTAAATTCTTGTCTCACTCAGAAAGTCACGCTAATAGAAATACCTGACATCTAGAACTTAAAGTAAAGTAACAACAAATGAAAGTGATGTGAACAAAGAGGTGAACACCACGAAACCTCAAACTGTTGTTAACCATAACCACCACACAATCAGCCAACCAACTTCTCAAGAAATGTAACAGTTGTTTACATCTGAACTAGTAATTTAGGGAGAGTTTACCTAAATATGGAAGTTTTTAATGAGTTTTAGTTATTAAAAAACAGTTTCCCTCTCTCTTATCTGGTACACATCAGATCTCATTCACTAGTCCCCACAATAGCACAGCGGTATGTTTAAGAACATACAACGCTAGGAACCGGGTTTTGATACCAGTTGTTAGCATAACACAGATCGCCCATTGTACAGCTTTGTGCTTAACTAACAACAACTGATTCACCTAGGTAACAGTATATATATAGAGACAAATATATATTTGTATGTATATATATATAGAGACAGATGGCATAACTATATATTTGTATGTACATATATAGAGACAGATTGCACAACTATATATTTGTGTATATATATATAGAGACAGATTGCATAACTATATATTTGTATGTATATATATAGAGACAAATTGCATAACTATATATTTGTATGTATATATATAGAGACAAATTGCATAACTATATATTTGTATGTATATATATAGAGACAGTTGCATAACTATATATTTGTATGTATATATATAGAGAGACAGATTGCATAACTATATATTTGTATGTATATATATAGAGACAGATTGCATAACTATATATTTGTATGTATATATAACTAAGAGACAGATTGCATAACTATATATTTGTATGTATATATATAGAGACAGATTGCATATACTATATAACTTTGTATGTATGTATATATATAGAGACAGATTGCATAACTATATATTTGTATGTATATATATAGACAGATTGCATAACTATATATTTGTATATATTTTTTGCATAACTATATATTTGTATATATTTTAGCATGGCGGCCTTTCTAGCCTCGCTGATTTCCTTCAATAGTAAGTTTTTCACACAAACGGCGTCATTAGCTGTGTTTTGCAGTACGGTCGATTTATTTTTGGGATATATGATGAAATTTATACTTTGGTATAAGAAGTAAGTTTATCAGTTATTAAACAACTTCTTACCAACTCAATGAAGAAAAAACGGTATGAATGGGGTCTGAAATACAAGAACTGGACGCAAGAACAATGGAGGAAGGTGTTATTCAGTGAGTAAACTCATTTCTTCGTACAGGGTCAAAGAAGTCTGCATGTTCGCAGATCTCCAGGTGAGAAACTTCGGGAATATCACATCAATCAGTTCGTAAAACATCCCTTAAAGAGGATGTTTTGGGGCTTTCAGCTGCTATTGCGTCGGAGGCTTACATGTCGTAGAAGGTATGAGGCGAGAACCACAGTACATCGAAGTTTTGCAGAGAAGAGTCGTTCCAGAATTGAAAAAGAGATTTCCAGATGGATCTGGCATTTTTCAGCAAGATCTGGCTCCGTGCCACACATTGAAACTTGTGAAGAATTTTATGACTAAAACGCGAATAAAGGTGCTGGACTGGCTTGGAAACTCTCCGGACTTAAATCCTATTGAAAATCTTTGAGCGATTTGTAAAGAAAGTCTTCGGGGAAAATACTATACTACGAAAGATAAGCTAATTGAGGTGTGGTACCGCGATCCAAAAATTAGTAAAGATTACAGTCAACTCGTGGATTCAATGACAAAGCGGAGTAATGATCTTCTGAAAAATAAAGACCGTCATATCATGTATTAATTTGTGAGTAATTTTTGGATTCTCAGAAATAAAACGCAAAAAATTGAAAAATCGTAATTTTCTGTCTTGTTTCAATTAATTTGCACAAGGGTGTGATTGCCAAAGTCAAAACTTTAATGCAAAGTCTGCTGGCCTTGTAGGAAGTAATAAAACCATTGGAGAGGTTACACTCTGTTTGACCTTTGGTAACGAATCCAGTAAGTTTATCAGAAAATTTAGATAACGTATAAAAAATATTGAAGGGCTAGAAACTGGTTTCATAGAGACGTGAGAAAAAATTATCTGGAGATTAGGTTTGATTATATTTAAGCACAAGACTATGCAATGGGATATCTATGATATGCCCAACATAGGTATCAAAATCCGACTTTTTTAGTATGGAAATTCTGCAAAATTACCGTTAAACCACTGGAGGGCGTTCTAAAGAGAAAAGTGAAGATCTACAAGGGTGCAATAAGTTATCAATAGTTAGGCTTAGGAAGAGGCAGGTGGTCATAGAATCAAATGTTAACTCTGAAAATAAATGTGATTTCACACTTTTAAAGTTCTCGTCCATTGTCAGATAAAGTGATTTCAATCGCATGTTAGAAGTATGTACTATTAAAGCTATAATTTTAAAAAGCCATACTTCATACATGTAAGCTTAATTATGAATGTATGTATTTTGAAATACCAATGTCTTCTGAAAGTAAGTTCATAAGATTTTCTAGTTATCATTACATTACCTTAATTTAAACTACTGTTTTAACAGGTTTTCTTTTATTTTTACATTCCAATTACGATTTTCTTTGTTTTATAAATTCACGCTTTTACGTGAATAACAGAAGCGTAATGCTTCATTTTTTTGTAAAATTACAACGATAAGAGTGTAAGCACCAACATTTTGAGCAACAAAATTTGTGTTTGTTAGAACTACAGTTTCGTTCCCTAAGAGCTAATGGACAGAAAAAAGACTCGTTAGGTTAGAAACGTGGAAGTTCGATCACATTTGGAAGAAGCCATCAGTGGCAAATGGTGTTGGCTTGAGAGAAGTGATACATGGTCAGTCGAAGTATTAAGTAATGTGGAACAAAAGATTGTGCATTTCATTCTGTAATGAAGTCTGTTCTGTATAACTGAAGAACAAAGTTGCTTTATGAAACTTCATATTATGTAAAACTAGAATTCAGTAAGTTTTTATTGCCAATATTACTTGGCTTGTATAAGTTTTATAGTTGCAATAAATACTAGAACGAATTTGGTTTGGGGTTATCAAATTACAGTTTTGCCATTTAAATAGTTTTGCTTTAAAAACACTGTAGACCAGTAACTCCTGTGATTTTTCAGATGATGGCCGCGTAAGTCAGGCTGAAAATGTGTTTCTTGATGAATACATTATTCCTTAAATAGAGTTTTGTTTAGCATGCAATGTTTAATAATACAGTCCACGAATCAAGTTTTAGAGGACCTGATGTGGTTCCAGTATTGTGGGTCATTGTGGTGCGTGAAGAAAATTTTGAGATAAATATTTAAATATCACATAGTAAGGAATAAACGATAACTATTGTTAAGAGAGTTTTAAGGCTTTGGTAACAGTCATTAAAGTGTGTCACTTACAAATAGCAATAATAACCAGAAACCTTAACTATAGTTATGAAAGTAACCTCGCGTCATAAATGGTAAGGGTACTTAGTATATTTGTGATAGTGATAGTTTCAAGTGTTTTCGTACTTTGTCGCATGTTTAGTCTGATTCAAGATATTTTAAAGTTCTGATCAACACCACATGTATGGGGATAAATAAAACCTCAAGGTTATCTCACATAAAAGTATTAAATATCCTGTTATTTAAAACATCCATGTTTATTACAATAATAGGAAATTAAATCTCTAATAAAGATTGATACTACAGTGTTTCGCTAACGTGTTTTGAAAGTCAAAGTAATGAAATAAAAGGTGTACTTCACGTTTCGAACTCTAGATAATTTACAGTTTGTATGTACTTCACGTTCCAAACTCTAGATAATTTACAGTTTGTATGTACTTCACGTTCCAAACTCTAGATAATTTACAGTTTGTATGTACTTCACGTTTCGAACTCTAGATAATTTACAGTTATTCATAGTTAAATTTGTTGCAGTTTTCTTTTAGTTTCAGTTTTATGAAACTGTATAATTATTTTTTTTCATTTTTCCATGAACAATAACAACATTTGTATTTTTTCTCAGCATCCAGCTGTCACCACTATTGAGGATTTTGTAGATACAACTATTGTCCTCAAGAAAGACAACAATGAACTGGGGATTAGTGTCACAGGGAAATGACACCTATTTGGTAAGATATTAAAAACTGATGACCAATTCTTAGGTCGGGTTAAGTTTATAAGTCTACTGTAAGTGACGTCACCAAATGTCTACAATAACGAGACATTTATAACTGTAGTAGTCTGCTTCAGAAGAACAATCTATACAATAACATTGTTTACTTACTTTAAGCATAGAGATTCACAATGGTCCATCCTCATTGTATTTCCACAGGAGTGAACCCTGAAATTTAGCATTCTTAAGCCCTTATATTTACTGTTCAGCTGCCGGCAGTATTATATTTATTAACGAAATTTAAATTAGTCTGAGATTTCTCATGGAGACTTCATTCTTAACTCTTTAAGAAACCCACACTGAGGAGATTGAAACTTAATAAATTTGAACCAAATTAGGGTAATTCTTTAGATATCAGTAACAATACTTGTCACTTCTGTATATTCAAGAGTAAAATGTTTTGCTTGAAACTTTATGAAACATAGTTTGCGAACTACATTTTGTCTCGTATTTTCATGCAAGGTTACAAAAGGGTTACCTACGGGTTACCTACATTGAACTCCACTAGCCAGTAAAGACTCTTTAATTTTGACCTGATAGACAGAGAGAAAGCAGCACTCGCCACCAAATCTCAGGCTACTGTTATTTTGTTTGACAAAATATTTGGATTGGACCGACACTTGTATAGTGCACTCATGGGCGTAAAGTGTGAACATGTTTGTTTGTACGGTGAATCATTAACCATCAGGTTCACAGTCCGTATAATCCAACAACATGGTTACACTCAGCTTCAAACCCCAGATTTGTAAACAATACATACACTTCGTAAAAATTAGGAAGTATCTGTATACCAGTAAAGAACTCCACTAAACTAGTACTATCCTGTAGAGATTTAAGGAAATATCTGTATACCAGTAAAGAACTCCACTAAACTAGTACTATCCTTTAGAGATTTAAAGGAAATATCTGTATACCAGTAAAGAACTCCACTAAACTAGTACTATCCTTTAGAGATTTAAGGAACTATCTGTATACCAGTAAAGAACTCCACTAAACTAGTACTATCCTTTAGAAATATCTGTATACCAGTAAAGGAACTCCACTAAACTAGTACTATCCTTTAGAGTTTAAAGGAAATATCTGTATACCAGTAAAGAACTCCACTAAACTAGTACTATCCTTTAGAGATTTAAGGAAATATCTGTATACCAGTAAAGAACTCCACTAAACTAGTACTATCCTTTGAGATTTAAGGAAATATCTGTATACCAGTAAAGAACTCCACTAAACTAGTACTATCCTTTAGAGATTTAAGGAAATATCTGTATACCAGTAAAGAACTCCACTAAACTAGTACTATCCTTTAGAGATTTAAGGAAATATCTGTATACCAGTAAAGAACTCCACTAAACTAGTACTATCCTTTAGAGATTTAAAGGAAATATCTGTATACCAGTAAAGAACTCCACTAAACTAGTACTATCCTTTAGAGATTTAAGGAAATATCTGTATACCAGTAAAGAACTCCACTAAACTAGTTTACTATCCTTTAGAGATTTATCTGAATACCAGAAATATCTAGTATATCCTTTAGAGATTTAAGAATCAGTAAAGAACTCCACTAAACTAGTACTATCCTTTAGAGATTTAAGGAAATATCTGTATACCAGTAAAGAACTCCACTAAACTAGTACTATCCTTTAGAGATTTAAGGAAATATCTGAATACCAGTAAAGAACTCCACTAAACTAGTACTGTCCTTTAGAGATTTAAGGAAATATCTGTATACCAGTAAAGAACTCCACTAAACTAATACTATCCTTTAGAGATTTAAGGAAATATCTGTATACCAGTAAAGAACTCCACTAAACTAGTACTATCCTTTGAGATTTAAGGAAATATCTGTATACCAGTAAAGAACTCCACTAAACTAGTACTATCCTTTAGAGATTTAAGGAAATATCTGTATACCAGTAAAGAACTCCACTAAACTAGTACTATCCTTTTGAGATTTAAGGAAATATCTGTATACCAGTAAAGAACTCCACTAAACTAGTACTATCCTTTAGAGATTTAAGGAAATATCTGTATACCAGTAAAGAACTCCACTAAACTAGTACTATCCTTTAGAGATTTAAAGGAAATATCTGTATACCAGTAAAGAACTCCACTAAACTAGTACTATCCTTTAGAGATTTAAGGAAATATCTGTATACCAGTAAAGAACTCCACTAAACTAGTACTATCCTTTAGGGTTTAAAGGAAATATCTGTATACCAGTAAAGAACTCCACTAAACTAGTACTATCCTTTAGAGATTTAAGGAAATATCTGTATACCAGTAAAGAACTCCACTAAACTAGTACTATCCTTTAGAGGATTTAAGGAAATATCTGTATACCAGTAAAGAACTCCACTAAACTTGTGCTATCCTTTAGAGATTTAAAGGAGAATATCTGTATACCAGTAAAACAACTCCACTAAACTGGAACTATCCTAGAGATTTCAAATATTGTTTCAAGGATGTAAACTCAACCCTCGTACTTTTGAGAGTTTAAAGAAAACATTCTAATACATTAAAGAACTCCACTAACCTTACTATGTGTTTGATCATTTAAAGGAAATACTGTCATACCAGTAAAGAACGCCACTAAACTGGTGATCGTTTAGAGTTTGGAAATATCTGAATAGTTGTTGATAAAACTGTGGCTCCTGCCTGTGTTGATTAATTACCACATCAAAAGCTATTGGGAAAGGTTGAGCAACAAGTCGCTGCTAAAAGTGATTTTATTGGCTGTACATCATATTGAAAGTCAAGTGAATTACCCCATTTGAAAATAGGCTAAATATAACTTTTCAACACAACTTCTTCTGGTATCTACACTTATGAGATGGTTAAATAAAACTTAAAAGTGAACCATCAACAATGTGTTTTGTACTTTCACTTGAGAACTCTATTGATGCAGAAATCCTACAGAAAACCCTATGTCTTGTAGGTTAGCAAAGGCCGCTACGTGACCTAAAGGTAAAGAAACGTTATACATAAAAACTCTGCTTCATCATTAAATATTACACAGTATTCACTATATTTAACCTCCATTTCATTTGACTATTTCAGTTGTGCCACATTTTCGTTTCCTCAACTTATAATTATATATTCAAGTTCTTTATTCTTGTGTGTTGTAATTATTCTGTTGTAATTACAAATATTGTTTGCTTGTTTTCTATCCACGTTACTGATGATGAAATTGTGAGAATTCCCACACATTTAATAAATGTTTCTTGTTTTTCACACTTGTGCTTTGTTTTATCATTAAGTTATGTTTTATTGTGAGGATTGCCAAACATTTAATAAATGTTTCCTGTTTTCACACTTGTGCTTTTGTTTTATCATTAAGTTATGTTTTATTGTGAGGATTCCCAAACATTTAATAAATGTTTCCTGTTTTCCTCGTTTGCTTTGTTTTTTTACTTGTACTTTGAGGATTTTTATCATTAAGTTATGTTTTATTTTGTTAGGTTTTATTTGGATTCCCAAACATTTAATAAATGTTTCCCAAACATGTTAAATTTTTCCTGTTATTACGTGCTTTTGTTTTATTTAAGTTATATTTTATTTTGAGGGATTCCCAAACATTTAATAAATGTTTCATGTTATCACTGTTTGTGCTTTGTTTTATTATTATGTTTTATTGAGGATTCCCATTGTTGTAATAAATGTTTCATGTTATCCACGTTTGTGCTTTGTTTTATTATTATTTTATTGTGAGAGATTCCCAAACATTTAATAAATGTTTCCTGTTATCACGTTTGTGTTTTGTTTTATCATTAAATTATGTTTTATTTTGAGGATTCCCAAACATTTAATAAATGTTTCCTATTATCACGTTTGTGTTTTGTTTTATCATTAACTGTAAAGGTTTATAAATATCAAATCAGGTTTGATCGACACACCACAGTTTGTCGATAGAGTAATCAACAAGAGACAAACAAAGGACAACATTTAGTTTTCTAAAATTGTCATTCAATTATTAAAAGTGAAGCATACTTTGTTTGAAAACAATGACGACCATTAATATGTCAAAGGAAAATTATTTTTATTCTTCAAAAGAATCAAGGAATTTGTGTTTACGTTTCGAGTTCTATTTGATGTGGTCGTTTTCGAAATGCCAGTTGAACGATGCAAACGAATTTTTTTCAATGTATTGATGTTTACGAAAGCGACTCTTTAGATGACAACATGAATCAAATGAACAACGGGGAAATCAAACTAAAATAGATTTAAATTAATTATACGATTGTCTCTCAGTTTAACACTTCATAAAACACAAATTTACATAAATTTTGTGAAACATTTCATCAAGGAAACAGGTGAAGGGTGATTAGTTAAATTAAAGTAAAATGTTAGAGTTTCAAGACGCTGATCTTTGTTGGTGCTTCGAGTTTCAAGTCGCTGACCTTTGTAAGTGATTAGAGTTTCAAGACGCTGACCTTTGTTGGTGATTAGAGTTTCAAGACGCTGATTAAGTTTCAAGACGCTGACCTTTGTTGGTGATTAGAGTTTCAAGACGCTGACCTTTGTTGGTGATTAGAGTTTCAAAATCTTTCTTAGTGATTAAAGTTTCAAGACGCTGACCTTTGTTGGTGATTAGAGTTTCAAGACGCTGATCTTTGTTGGTGCTTAGAGTTTCAAGACGCTTTGACCTTTGTTGGTGATTAGAGTTTCAAGACCTCTGACCTTTGTTGGTGATTAGAGTTTCAAGACGCTGACCTTTGTTGATGATTAGAGTTTCAAGACGCTGACCTTTGTTGGTGATTAGAGTTTCAAGACGCTGACCTTTGTTGGTGATTAGAGTTTCAAGACGCTGACTTTGTTGGTGATTAGAGTTTCAAGACGCTGACCTTTGTTGGTGATTAGAGTTTCAAGACGCTGACCTTTGTTGGTGATTAGAGTTTCAAGACGCTGACCTTTGTTAGTGATTAGAGTTTCAAGACGCTTGACCTTTGTTGGTGATTAGAGTTTCAGACGCTTTTTTGTTGGTGATTAGAGTTTCAAGACTGACTTTTGTTGGTGATTAGAGTTTCAAGACCTTGACCTTTGTTGATATTAGAGTTTCAAGACGCTGACCTTTGTTGTTGATTAGAGTTTTCAAGACGCTGACCTTTGTTGGTGATTAGAGTTTCAAGACGCTTGACCTTTGTTTTAAGGTGATTAGAGTTTCAAGACATTGACCTTTTTTTAGTGATTAGAGTTTCAAGACGCTGACCTTTTTTGAGTGATTAGAGTTTGTTTTTAAGACGCTGACCTTTGTTGATGATAAGAGTTTCAAGACGTGTGACCTTTGTTGATGATTAGAGTTTCAAGACATTGACCTTTGTTGGTGATTAGAGTTTCAAGACGCTGACCTGTGTTGATGATTAGAGTTTCAAGACGTGTGCTTTGTTGGTGATTAGAGTTTCAAGACGCTGACCTTTGTTGGTGATTAGAGTTTCAAGACGCTGACCTTTGTTGGTGATTAGAGTTTCAAGACCTTGACCTTTGTTGGTGATTAGAGTTTCAAGACGCTGACCTTTGTTGGTGATTAGAGTTTCAAGACGCTGACCTTTGTTGGTGATTAGATTTCAAGACGTGACCTTGTTGGTGATTAGAGTTTCAAGACACTGACCTTTGTTGGTGATTAGAGTTTCAAGACGCTGACCTTTGGTGATTAGAGTTTCAAGACGCTGACCTTGGTGATTAGAAGAGTTCAAGACGCTGACCTTTGTTGGTGATTAGAGTTTCAAGACGCTGACCTTGTTGTGATTAGAGTTTCAAGACGCTGACCTTTGTTGGTGATTAGAGTTTCAAGACGCTTGACCTTGTTTGGAGTTTCAAGACGCTGACCTTTGTTGGTGATTAGAGTTTCAAGACGCTGACCTTTGTTGGTGATTAGGTTTCGACATTGACCTTTGTTGGTGATTAGAGTTTCAAGACGCTGACCTTTGTTGGTGATTAGAGTTTCAAGACATTGACCTTTGTTGGTGATTAGAGTTTCAAGACGCTGACCTTTGTTGATGATTAGAGTTTCAAGACCTGACCTTTGTTGATTAGAGTTTCAAGACGCTTTTGTTGTTGTGATTAGAGTTTCAAGACGCTGACCTTTGTTGGTTTAGAGTTTCAAGACCTTTGACTTTGTTGGTGATTAGGTGATTAGAGTTTCAAGACCTGACCTTTGTTGGTGCTTAGAGTTTCAAGACGCTTGACCTTGTTGGTGATTAGAGTTTCAAGACACTGATCTTTGTTGGTGATTAGAGTTTCAAGACGCTGACCTTTGTTGGTGATTAGAGTTTCAAGACGCTGACCTTTGTTGGTGATTAGAGTTTCAAGACGCTGACCTTTGTTGGTGATTAGAGTTTCAAGACGCTGACCTTTGTTGGTGATTAGAGTTTCAGACGCTTGACCTTTGTTGGTGATTAGAGTTTCAAGACGCTGACCTTTGTTGGTGATTAGAGTTTCAAGACGCTGACCTTTGTTGGTGATTAGAGTTTGAAGACTTTGACCTTTGTTGGTGATTAGAGTTTCAAGACACTGACCTTTGTTGGTGATTAGAGTTTCAAGACGCTGACCTTTGTTGGTGATTAGAGTTTCAAGACCTTGACCTTTGTTGGTGATTAGAGTTTCAAGACGCTGACTTTTATTTATGCTTAGAGTTTCAAGACGCTGACCTTTGTTGGTGATTAGAGTTTCAAGACACTGACCTTTGTTGGTGATTAGAGTTTCAAGACGCTGACCTTTGTTGGTGATTAGTTTCAAGACGCTGACCTTTGTTGGTGATTAGAGTTTCAAGACGCTGACCTTTGTTGGTGATTAGAGTTTCAAGACGCTGACCTTTGTTGGTGATTAGAGTTTCAAGACCTTGACCTTTGTTTATGATTAGAGTTTCAAGACGCTGACCTTTGTTTATGTACAGAGTTTCAAAACCTTGTGACCTTTGTTGGTGATTAGAGTTTCAAGACACTGACCTTTGTTGAGTGATTAGAGTTTCAAGACATTGCTTTGTTGGTGATTAGAGTTTCAAGACGCTGACCTTTGTTGGTGATTAGAGTTTCAAGACATTGACCTTTGTTGGTGATTAGAGTTTCAAGACGCTGACCTTTGTTGATGATTAGGTTTCAAGACCTGACCTTTGTTGGTGATTAGAGTTTCAAGACCTTTGACCTTTGTTGGTGATTAGAGTTTCAAGACGACCTGTTTAGTGATTAGAGTTTCAAGACGCTGACCTTTGTTGGTGATTAGAGTTTCAAGACGCTCACCTTTGTTGGTGATTAGAGTTTTCAAGACCTTTGACACTGTTGATGGTTATATAGTTTCAAGACGCTGACCTTTGTTGGTGATTAGAGTTTCAAGACGCTGACCTTTGTTGGTGATTAGAGTTTCAAGACGCTGACCTTTGTTGGTGATTAGAGTTTCAAGACGCTGACCTTTGTTGGTGATTAGAGTTTCAAGACATTGACCTTTGTTGGTGATTAAGTTTCTGACCTTTGTTGGTGATTAGAGTTTCAAGACATTGACCTTTGTTGGTGATTAGAGTTTCAAGACGCTGACCTTTGTTGGTGATTAGAGTTTCAAGACGCTGACCTTTGTTGGTGATTAGAGTTTCAAGACGCTGACCTTTGTTAGTGATTAGAGTTTCAAGACGCTGACCTTTGTTGGTGATTAGAGTTTCAAGACGCTGACCTTTGTTGGTGATTAGAGTTTCAAGACGCTCACCTTTGTTGGTGATTAGAGTTTCGAGCCGCTCACCTTTGGTGGTGATTAGAGTTTCAAGACGCTCACTTCTTGTTGGTGATTAGAGTTTCAATACTGACCTTTGTTGGTGATTAGAGAATTTCAAGACGCTGACCTTTGTTGGTGATTAGAGTTTCAAGACGCTGACCTTTGTTGATGATTAGAGTTTCAAGACGCTGACCTTTGTTGGTGATTAAGTTTCAAGACATTGACCTTTGTTGGTGATTAGAGTTTCAAGACATTTTTTACCTGTTGGTGATTAGAGTTTGAAGACATTCTGACCTTGTTGGTGATGGGTTTTCAAGACGCTTGACTGTTGGTGATTAGAGTTTCAAGACGCTGACCTTCCTTTGTTGGTGATTAGAGTGTCAAGACGCTGACCTTTGTTGGTGATTAGAGTTTCAAGACGCTGACCTTTGTTGATGCATAAAGTTTCAGAGCTACTTTAGACACTTGTTGGTGTGTAGCATTGACAATAGAGATGATAAAATCCTGTTTAGAATGAAATTGATTCTTTACCGGTTTTATTTCGAACGTAGGTTGTTTGGTGACGATCAGTGAGAGGAGAAGACATCTTCATACTTCTCGACGGAACTGTTCGTGACCAGAAGCAAGCTACCTAATAATAAAATCAGAACGAGAAGAAGACACGTTATTTAAAGATACTAGTCTCCGTGACAGGCTGATAAAAAAAGATACTTAACGTTCCTAGTCAATATAAGAAAACTATCATAATTAGAATGCATTAGTTGGGAACCATTACTGTTAACGACATTTTTGGCCGTAATTCCAATAATATCTATTCGCTCTGGGTGAAACCTAGTGGTTAGCTTACCAAGATTAGAAATGCGACGATTTCTGTTCGAGTTCCATTGCTGAAAAAAAACACAAATTCCAGTGTAGATGGGTGGTTAGGGCATTCAATTCGTAATCTCAGGGTTACGGGTTTGAATCCCCATCCTACCAAGCGTGCTCGCCCTTTCAGCCGTGGGACGTTGTGATGTTATGGGCAATCTCATTCTTAGTTGATAAAGACTAGCCCAAAAGTTGGTGATGATGATTAGCTACCTTCCCTTTAGTTTTACACTGTTAAATTAAGGACAGCTAGCGCAGATATCGCTCGTGTAGCTCTGTGTGAAAGTCAAAACCGTTAACTCTAGGGCTACTCTTTTACCAACGAACAGTTAGAGATTGACCGTGACATTATAAGGCCTTCACGGTTAAAATGACGAGCATGTTTGGTGTGGCATGGAGATTCGAACCCACGACCCTCGGATTACGAGTCGATCGTACTAACCACCTAGCTATTCCAGAACAGACAATAATATATCACTATATTCGGACATCTTAAAGAGATATACATTAGTTCCAAATTCTATGGTAAAACAATGTTGAATATTCTTTAAAATGTACTTTTAAAAATATTTAAACATTGCAGAAAAACAATTAATCCAAATATCTATAAAGAAAAATAGGTTTGGTTCTTATATACAAAACACTAGTACAAGAAAGTGCGTAAATTACTAGTTAAGACTAACGATTTGGCAATTTGTTGTTTTTTACGCACATTGCTATGATGACAGAAAAGTGTGCGTAGTTTGTTAAAAACCAATAACTGTCAAGATTTTACTGTATGTAAATTATTAGCCACTGGGCTCACACAACCTTAAATCCGCCACTGCACACTTGGCTTATGACAGCTAACGTTAGTTCAGGACATGTTATATATAACTTGTCGGTGTATGACATACTAGGTTTAATGAAAGTGAACGTTATTTGAAGACATCTTATAACTTGTCATGTGTGACACACTAGGCTTGTGACACAAAATTCAAAAATATGCTATGTAAGTCAATATAAAACCAAAAACTAGAGAATAAATGAATTAGTGAAATGTTTAATACATATAATGATGGATGCAGGGTAAATTATTGGTTATAAAGAATGTCTCATTCAAATATTGGACAAATTAAGATAATACGTGTGATAAAAACTGATAACAGTGTCATAATAGTTGTCACACTGAAATAATAAAATAAGAGTTTTATTTGTAAATTATAGGACACATAATTAATTTGTAAATTATAGAACACATAATTAAGTCTAGACTAAATTGTTTGATGTAATCACATCTTAAGACACCCCACAATGCGCCTTTGTCCAATTTAATAATTTACCAAATAATACCTTCTGCCTATGAAAGCACCGTCCACTTTTGTAAGACCAATGCAGGTAAATATATTAAAACTGTAAACATAAGTTGAGAACAACTGAAATCTATAAGCAGTTCTACGAAAGTAATAGTTTCCAATCCTATATAAGCTTGGTAATAACATCTACTAATAGATCCCTTGGTTACAATATCTGTTTCTAGGGTGCACCCTCTGTTACTAGTTCGTCGCCTAGCAACACGCTCTATGTTGAATAACCCTTAACTATATTATCACATGGCATCTCCTAGCAACGCATTATTTGATACTACTTCCTAACATAATCGTATCTGGTTTGTAGGACAATGAGATCGTTACACGTGTCACTCTCTGGTGGCGGACCATGAAACACTCTGCCCTAATTACAGCACCACCTACCGTTAACTCTTTCCGTGAAAGAGTAGTGGGATTGACTGTGGCTCTGTAAACCCCATAACTGAAAAAGGGCAAGCACGTTCAGAAACGCGGTTTCGAAGTCGTGGCCTACAGATTGCGAGTTAGGAGCTCTGATTACCAAACTATGCACGGCCTGTATTAAATAAAAACAAAACTATAGATTTATAATTGAATGGCATAACTAGAATTAATTAAACGTTATATGGCTTATTTTAAATATTAACTCTACGTTATAGATCAGAATTTGTTTTACAAGTAAATTATTCGCTTGGAGAATAAACAGTTTAAGATCTTTAGTGAGAAAGCAGCTTATCAATAGAACTTGTCGTGAGTCTAATACAATAATAATTGTTATTTAATAGCTCACATCTTATCTTATAGGAGGCCATAGTTGTAACAGATGTTCTTCGCTGTGGTGCAGCTTTCCAAGATGGCCGTCTAAGGAGGGAGATGTTTTGTTGGCTATAAGTCGAATCATTTTATAGTTTCAAAGTTTATTCCAGCACGATTTAATATGAAAAAAATACAACATTTCCTTTTGTCTCCTACGGATTTTCTAGGTGAACGACATGTCACTGTGGGACATCTCCTTCAAAGAGGCTGTGAAACTGTTACGCGAGACAGCATCGCCTGTTCGACTGTTGGTTGTTATAGAAAATCGCTAAACCTTATTTACAACTCACCAGAGTAAGTTATTTAGCAGTCTAAGCTTTTATATAATCTTAGCAACTGTTAATTCAAACTTTTATATGTCTGGTTCCAAAGTCAGGCTTAGCGTTGCCTCCCGCCAACATTACTTTTGAGCCTTTGTCTAGTTCAATAAACTAAACTAACGTGGCAGGGTTCAGTTTAGAGAGAGAGAGAAATCAGAAGAGTTCTCTCTCCAACTGGGAAGTGTTCAGGAACTTTGTAGTTCCTCTCTCGTCCCCTTCGTGGATTGTTATTAAGATTAAGTGGTGGTTTTTTTATTATTATTTTAATAAATTAATTATCGTTATTATTCTTGACTTTTTGGGTGGAGAATGTCTCACTAAATGTTCTTTTAGGTGGAGGCAAAGGCAGCAGTGGAAAGAAAGGCCGGGATCTGTCCCGGAAATGAAAAGTTGGGCAGATGTGAACATGAATGTAATTCATTCAAATTCAGATCAAATCAAACGGCCTGATTCTGGGTCTGGCAAAGGTTGCCTAGGCTGGGATCTAGAAATCCAATGCCTGAAGAATTTGATGTGGGGAAACGGAGTGCCCTGAGAAAACTTTCTTTCACGACAGGCGCCGAAAGTTTTGCCTGTCGTGTGCCCTGTACCTGAAAAAAAGGAATTCATGTTAATAACATAGATTTTATTTATTTAGATTCTTTGTTGAGTGGATTGTGATTCTTGAAAATATGTTGTAAGGTGATATGTATTTTGTTGGTGCACTTGATAATTTGTGTAGTGATGCCGTTAGTTTGTTTCTATTTTCTGCTTTTAGATAATATTTGAGAGAAAGTCTTGTTATTCTGTCTCTTATAGTTGGTAAATTACTAATTTGGTGTAGATAATTTGTTGGCGTGAAAGATGGTAAACTGAATGCGGATTTTAATATTTTGTTTTGTTGCACTTGGATTTTTTGGAGTGTGTTGTTTGACATATTGTATGTTACTTGACATCCATTACTCTATTAGTGGACGGATGTAAGCCTTTCTATATTTGTATAATGGTGTTCGGTGCGCATTTCGATTTGTTTTTACCAGTTATAGTCTTTAGATATGAAATCCTTTTCTGATTGATGAGTGTATATTGTTTATGTGTTTTTTCCATGTTAGTTTTGTGTCGAAAGTGACGCCAAGAGAATGGGATGTTTTTGCTCATGTTAATAGTTGTGTTTCCAAGTGATAGTTTTATTTTTTTCCAGATTTTTTCTTTTGCTTCTTTAGTTTCTCGAGAGGTGATTGCTTGTATGTTTTTTGTCAGATTTAACGACGACCTCCACTTGTTGCTCCATGTTGAGACGTTGTTTAGTGATTCTTGTACGCGAGACATGGCCATTACTGGGTTTCTGGAGGTGCTCCAGATTGCGATATCGTCTGCGTATGTGTGAATTGTGTGTGTATGTTAGATTTGGAAAGTTCAAGGTAACTGAACGAAAATTATGTATAGAAGTGAGAGAGGACGGGATCCTAGGGCACCCCTGCCGTTATATTAAATAATCTGGATATGGTTTTATTGACTTTTACTTGTGCTGTTCTATTGGTTAAAAAATTTGGAATCCATTTGACTATCGTAAGATTTATTTGTAGGTGATTTAGTTTGTATAAGATGGCGTTGTGCCAAACGCTGTCGAATGCTTTTGACATCTAGAATACCCTGATGGTTTACTTGATTGTTGTTGCTTGTAAGCTTTGTAGATTGATTCAGTGAGTCGTGTGAGGTGATCTGTTGTTTGTCTATTTTTCTGGGTGAGGCATTTTGAGATTCTGGAAGGATGTTGTTTGATTCGCAAAAATGGAGGAGACGGTTGGAATAATTCTCTCCATCAGTTTGCCAAGGCAGCTCAACAGACAGTTTCAAGACGCTGACCTTTGTTGGTGATTAGAGTTTCAAGACGCTGATCTTTGTTGGTGATTAGAGTTTCAAGACGCTGACCTTTGTTGGATGATTAGAGTTTCAAGACATTGACCTTTGTTGGTGATTAGAGTTTCAAGACGCTGACCTTTGTTGGATGATTAGATTAGAGTTTCAAGACAAGACGCTGACCTTTGTTGATGATTAGAGTTTCAAGACGCTGACCTTTGTTGGTGATTAGAGTTTCAAGACGCTTGACATTTGTTGGTGATTAGAATTTCAAGACGCTGACCTTTGTTGGTGATTATAGTTTCAAGACGCTGTCCTTCGTTGGTGATTAGAGTTTCAAGACGCTGACCTTTGTTGGTGATTAGAGTTTCAAGACGCTTAGACCTTTGTTGGTGATTAGAGTTTCAAGACGCTGACCTTTGTTGGTGATTAGAGTTTCAAGACATTGACTTTGTTGGTGATTAGAGTTTCAAGACGCTGACCTTTGTTGGTGATTAGAGTTTCAAGACGCTGACCTTTGTTGGTGATTAGAGTTTCAAGACGCTGACCTTTGTTGGTGATTTCAAGACATTGTTTCAAGACGCTGACCTTTGTTGGTGATTAGAGTTTCAAGACATTGACCTTGTTGGTGATTAGAGTTTCAAGACGCTGACCTTTGTTGGTGATTAGAGTTTCAAGACGCTGACCTTTGTTGGATGATTAGAGTTTCAAGACGCTGACCTTTGTTGGTGATTAGAGTTTCAAGACGCTGACCTTTGTTGGTGATTAGAGTTTCAAGACGCTGACCTTTGTTGGTGATTAGAGTTTCAAGACGCTGACCTTTGTTGGTGATTAGAGTTTCAAGACACTGACCTTTGTTGGTGATTAGAGTTTCAAGACGCTGACCTTTGTTGGTGATTAGAGTTTCAAGACGCTGACCTTTGTTGGTGATTAGAGTTTCAAGACGCTGACCTTTGTTGGTGATTAGAGTTTCAAGACGCTGACCTTTGTTGGTGATTAGAGTTTCAAGACGCTGACCTTTGTTGGTGATTAGAGTTTCAAGACGCTGACCTTTGTTGGTGATTAGAGTTTCAAGACGCTGACCTTTGTTGGTGATTAGAGTTTCAAGACGCTGACCTTTGTTGGTGATTAGAGTTTCAAGACGCTGACCTTTGTTGGTGATTAGAGTTTCAAGACGCTGACCTTTGTTGGTGATTAGAGTTTCAAGACGCTTGACCTTTGTTGGTGATTAGAGTTTCAAGACGCTGACCTTGTTGGTGATTAGAGTTTCAAGACGCTGACCTTTGTTGGTGATTAGAGTTTCAAGACGCTGACCTTTGTTGGTGATTAGAGTTTCAAGACGCTGACCTTGTTGGTGATTAGAGTTTCAAGACGCTGACCTTTGTTGGTGATTAGAGTTTCAAGACGCTGACCTTTGTTGGTGATTAGAGTTTCAAGACGCTGACCTTTGTTGGTGATTAGAGTTTCAAGACGCTGACCTTTGTTGGTGATTAGAGTTTCAAGACGCTGACCTTTGTTGGTGATTAGAGTTTCAAGACGCTGACCTTTGTTGGTGATTAGAGTTTCAAGACGCTGACCTTTGTTGGTGATTAGAGTTTCAAGACGCTGACCTTTGTTGGTGATTAGAGTTTCAAGACGCTGACCTTGTTGGTGATTAGAGTTTCAAGACGCTGACCTTTGTTGGTGATTAGAGTTTCAAGACGCTGACCTTTGTTGGTGATTAGAGTTTCAAGACGCTGACCTTTGTTGGTGATTAGAGTTTCAAGACGCTGACCTTTGTTGGTGATAAGAGTTTCAAGACGCTGACCTTTGTTGGTGCTAAGAGTTTCAAGACATTGACCTTTGTTGGTGATTAGAGTTTCAAGACGCTGACCTTTGTTGGTGATTAGAGTTTCAAGACGCTGACCTTTGTTGGTGATTAGAGTTTCAAGACGCTGACCTTTGTTGGTGATTAGAGTTTCAAGACGCTGACCTTTGTTGGTGATTAGAGTTTCAAGACGCTGACCTTTGTTGGTGATTAGAGTTTCAAGACGCTGACCTTTGTTGGTGATTAGAGTTTCAAGACGCTGACCTTTGTTGGTGATTAGAGTTTCAAGACGCTGACCTTTGTTGGTGATTAGAGTTTCAAGACGCTGACCTTTGTTGGTGATTAGAGTTTCAAGACGCTGACCTTTGTTGGTGATTAGAGTTTCAAGACGCTGACCTTTGTTGGTGATTAGAGTTTCAAGACGCTGACCTTTGTTGGTGATTAGAGTTTCAAGACGCTGACCTTTGTTGGTGATTAGAGTTTCAAGACGCTGACCTTTGTTGGTGATTAGAGTTTCAAGACGCTGACCTTTGTTGGTGATTAGAGTTTCAAGACGCTGACCTTTGTTGGTGATTAGAGTTTCAAGACGCTGACCTTTGTTGGTGATTAGAGTTTCAAGACGCTGACCTTTGTTGGTGATTAGAGTTTCAAGACGCTGACCTTTGTTGGTGATTAGAGTTTCAAGACCTTTGCTGACCTTTGTTTGTTGATTAGAGTTTCAAGACGCTGACCTTTGTTGGTGATTAGAGTTTCAAGACGCTGACCTTTGTTGGTGATTAGAGTTTCAAGACGCTGACCTTTGTTGACGCTGATTAAAGTTTCAAGACGCTGACCTTTGTTGGTGATTAGAGTTTCAAGACATTGACCTTTGTTGGTGATTAGAGTTTCAAGACGCTGACCTTTGTTGGTGATTAGAGTTTCAAGACGCTGACCTTTGTTGGTGATTAGAGTTTCAAGACATTGACCTTTGTTGGTGATTAGAGTTTCAAGACGCTGACCTTTGTTGGTGATTAGAGTTTCAAGACGCTGACCTTTGTTGGTGATTAGAGTTTCAAGACGCTGACCTTTGTTGGTGATTAGAGTTTCAAGACGCTGACCTTTGTTGGTGATTAGAGTTTCAAGACGCTGACCTTTGTTGGTGATTAGAGTTTCAAGACGCTGACCTTTGTTGGTGATTAGAGTTTCAAGACGCTGACCTTTGTTGGTGATTAGAGTTTCAAGACGCTGACCTTTGTTGGTGATTAGAGTTTCAAGACGCTGACCTTTGTTGGTGATTAGAGTTTCAAGACGCTGACCTTTGTTGGTGATTAGAGTTTCAAGACGCTGACCTTTGTTAGTGATTAGAGTTTCAAGACGCTGACCTTTGTTTATGCTTAGAGTTTCAAGACGCTGACCTTTGTTGGTGATTAGAGTTTCAAGACATTGACCTTTGTTGGTGATTAGAGTTTCAAGACGCTGACCTTTGTTGGTGATTAGAGTTTCAAGACATTGACCTTTGTTGGTGATTAGAGTTTCAAGACGCTGACCTTTGTTGGTGATTAGAGTTTCAAGACGCTGACCTTTGTTGGTGATTAGAGTTTCAAGACGCTGACCTTTGTTGGTGATTAGAGTTTCAAGACGCTGACTTTTATTTATGCTTAGAGTTTCAAGACGCTGACCTTTGTTGGTGATTAGAGTTTCAAGACATTGACCTTTGTTGGTGATTAGAGTTTCAAGACGCTGACCTTTGTTGGTGATTAGAGTTTCAATACGCTCACCTTTGTTAGTGATTAAAGTTTCAAGACGCTGACCTGTGTTTATGCTTAGAGTTTCAAGACGCTGACCTTTGTTGGTGATTAGAGTTTCAAGACATTGACCTTTGTTGTTGATTAGAGTTTCAAGACATTGACCTTTGTTGGTGATTAGAGTTTCAAGACGCTGACCTTTGTTGGTGATTAGAGTTTCAAGACATTGACCTTTGTTGGTGATTAGAGTTTCAAGACGCTGACCTTTGTTGGTGATTAGAGTTTCAAGACGCTGACCTTTGTTGGTGATTAGAGTTTCAAGACGCTGACCTTTGTTGGTGATTAGAGTTTCAAGACGCTGACCTTTGTTGGTGATTAGAGTTTCAAGACGCTGACCTTTGTTGGTGATTAGAGTTTCAAGACGCTGACCTTGTTGATGCTTAAAGTTTCAAGACGCTGACACTTGTTGGTGTGTAACATGACAATAGGAATGATAAAATCCTGTTTAGAATGAAATTGATTCTTTACCGGTTTTATTTCGAACGTAGGTTGTTTGTTGACGATTAGTGAGTAGGAAGACATCTTCATACTTCTCGACGGAACTGTTCGTGACCAGAAGCAAGCTACCTAATAATAAAATCAGAACGAGAAAGAAATTTGATATTTAAAGATACTAGTCTCCGTGACAGGCTGATAAAAGATACTTAACGTTCCTAGTCAATATCAGAAAACTATCATAATTAGAATGCATTAGTTGGGAACCATTACTGTTAACGACATTTTGGCCGTAATTCCAATAATATCTATTCGCTCTGGGTGAAACCTAGAGGTTAGCTTACCAAGATTAGAAATGCGACGATTTATGTTCGAGTTCCATTGCTGAAAAAAACAACAAATTCCAGTGTAGATAGGTGGTTAGGGCATTCAATTCGTAATCTCAGGGTTACGGGTTTGAATCCCCATCCTACCAAGCGTGCTCGCCCTTTCAGCCGTGGGACGTTGTGATGTTATGGGCAATCTCATTCTTAGTTGATAAAAGACTAGCCCAAAAGTTGGTGATGATGACTAGCTACCTTCCCTTTAGTTTTACACTGTTAAATTAAGGACAGCTAGCGCAGATAGCGCTCGTGTAGCTCTGTGTGAAAGTCAAAAACCGTTAACTCTAGGGCTACTCTTTTACCAACGAACAGTGAGATTGACCGTGACATTATAAGGCCTTCACGGTTAAAAAAAGACGAGCATGTTTGGTGTGGCGGTGATTCGAACCCGCGACCCTCGGATTACTAACCACCTAGCTATTCCAGGACAGACAATAATATATCACTATATTCGGACATCTTAAGAGATATACATTAGTTCCAAATTCTATGGTAAAACAATGTTGAATATTCTTTAAAATGTACTTTTAAAAATATTTAAACATTGCAGAAAAACTTAATTAATCCAAATATCTATAAAGAAAAATAGGTTTGGTTCTTATATACAAAACACTAGTACAAGAAAGTGCGTAAATTACTAGTTAAGACTAACGATTTGGCAATTTGTTGTTTTTACGCACATTGCTATGATGACAGAAAAGTGTGCGTAGTTTGTTAAAACCAATAATTGTCAAGATTTTACTGTATGTAAATTATTAGCCACTGGGCTCACACAACCTTAAATCCGCCACTTCACACTTGGCTTATGACAGCTAACGTTAGTTCAGGACATGTTATATATAACTTGTCGGTGTATGACATACTAGGTTTAATGAAAGTGAACGTTATTTGAAGACATCTTATAACTTGTCATGTGTGACACACTAGGCTTGTGACACAAAATTAAAAAAATATGCTATGTAAGTCAATATAAAACAAAAAAATAAATAGAGAATAAATGAATTAGTGAAATGTTTAATACATATAATGATGGATGCAGGGTAAATTATTGGTTATAAAGAATGTCTCATTCAAATATTGGACAAATTAAGATAATACGTGTTGATAAAACCCAAGATAACAGTGTCATGAATAGTTGTCTTACACTGAAATAATAAAATAAGAGTTTTATTTGTAAATTATAGGATTATAGGACACATAATTAATTTGTAAATTATAGAACACATAATTAAGTCTAGACTAAATTGTTTGATGTAATCACATCTTAAGACACCCCACAATGCGCCTTTGTCCAATTTAATAATTTACCAAATAATACCTTCTGCCTATGAAAGCACCGTCCACTTTTGTAAGACCAATGCAGGTAAATATATTAAAACTGTAAACATAAGTTGAGAACAACTGAAATCTATAAGCAGTTCTACGAAAGTAATAGTTTCCAATCCTATATAAGCTTGGTAATAACATCTACTAATAGATCCCTTGGTTACAATATCTGTTTCTAGGAGTGCACCCTCTGTTACTAGTTCGTCGCCTAGCAACACGCTCTATGTTGAATAACCCTTAACTATATTATCACATGGCATCTCCTAGCAACGCATTATTTGATACTACTTCCTAACATAATCGTATCTGGTTTGTAGGACAATGAGATCGTTACACGTGTCACTCTCTGGTGGCGGACCATGAAACACTCGCCCTAATTACAACACCACCTACCGTTAACTCTTTCCGTGAAAGAGTAGTGGGATTGACTGTGGCTCTGTAAACCCCATAACTGAAAGGGCAAGCACGTTCAGAAACGCGGTTTCGAAGTCGTGGCCTAGTGTGCGAGTTAGGAGCTCTAATTACCAAACTATGCACGGCCTGTATTAAATAAAAACAAAACTATAGATTTATAATTGAATGGCATAACTAGAATTAATTAAACGTTATATGGCTTATTTTAAATATTAACTCTACGTTATAGATCAGAATTTGTTTTACAAGTAAATTATTCGCTTGGAGAATAAACAGTTTAAGATCTTTAGTGAGAAAGCAGCTTATCAATAGAACTTGTCGTGAGTCTAATACAATAATAATTGTTATTTAATAGCTCACATCTTATCTTATAGGAGGCCATAGTTGTAACAGATGTTCTTCGCTATGGTGCAGCTTTCCAAGATGGCCGTCTAAAGAGGGAAGATGTTTTGTTGGCTATAAGTCGAATCATTTTATTAGTTTCAAAGTTTATTCCAGCACGATTTAATATGAAAAAAATACAACAACATTTCTTTTGTCTCCTACGGATTTTCTAGGTGAACGACATGTCACTGCGGGACATCTTCTTCAAAGAGGCTGTGAAACTGTTACGCGAGACAGCATCGCCCGTTCGACCGTTGGTTGTTATAGAAAATCGCTAAACCTTATTTACAACTCACCAGAGTAAGTTATTTAGCAGTCTAAGCTTTTATATAATCTTAGCAACTGTTAATTCAAACTTTTATATGTCTGGTTCCAAAGTCAGGCTTAGCGTTGCCTCCCGCCAACATTACTTTTGAGCCTTTGTCTAGTTCAATAAACTAAACTAACGTGGCAGGGGTTCAGTTTAGAGAGAGAGAAATCAGAAGAGTTCTCTCTCCAACTGGGGTGTTCAGGAACTTTGTAGTTCCTCTTCGTCCCCTTCGTGGATTGTTATTAAGATTAAGTGGTGTTTTTTTTATTATTTTTTAATAAATTAATTATCGTTATTATTCTTGACTTTTTGGGTGGAGAATGTCTCACTAAATGTTCTTTTAGGTGGAGGCAAAGGCAGCAGTGGAAAGAAAGGCCGGGACCTGTCCCGAAATGAAAAAGTTGGGCAGATGTGAACATGAATGTAATTCATTCAAATTCAGATCAAATCAAACGGCCTGATTCTGGGTCTGGCAAAAAGGTTGCCTAGGCTGGGATCTAGAAATCCAATGCCTGAAGAATTTGATGTGGGGGGAAACGGGAGTGCCCCGAGAAAACCCACTTTCACACGACAGGCGCCGAAAGTTTTGCCTGTCGTGTGCCCTGTACCTGAAAAAAAGGAATTCATGTTAATAACATAGATTTTATTTATTTAGATTCTTTGTTGAGTGGATTGTGATTCTTGAAATATGTTGTAAGGTGATATGTATTTTGTTGGTGCACTTGATAATTTGTGTAGTGATGCCGTTAGTTTGTTTCTATTTTCTGCTTTTAGATAATATTTGAGAGAAAGTTCTGTTATTCTATCTCTTATAGTTGGTAAATTACTAATTTGGTGTAGATAATTTGTTGGCGTGAAAGATGGTAAACTGAATGCGGATTTTAATATTTTGTTTTGTTGCACTTGGATTTTTTGGAGTGTGTTGTTTGACATATTGTATGTTACTTGACATCCGTACTCTATTAGTGGACGGATGTAAGCCTTGTATATTTGTATAATGGTGTTCGGTGCGCATTTCGATTGTTTACCAGTTATAGTCTTTAGATATGAAATCCTTTTTCTGATTGATGAGTGTATATTGTTTATGTGTTTTTCCATGTTAGTCTTGTGTCGAAAGTGACGCCAAGGAATGTGATGTTTTTGCTCATGTTAATGGTTGTGTTTCCAAGTGATAGTTTTATTTTTTCCAGATTTTTTCTTTGCTTCTTTAGTTTTCTATAGAAGGTGATTGCTTGTGTTTTTGTCGGATTTAACACGACCCTCCACTTGTTGCTCCATGTTGAGACGTTGTTTAGTGATTCTTGTACGCGAGACATGGCCATTACTGGGTTTCTGGAGGTGCTCCAGATTGCGATGTCGTCTGCGTATTGTGAATTGTGTGTGTATGTTAGATTTGGAAAAGGTATGTCACTGACGAAAATTATGTATAGAAGTGGAGAGAGGACTGATCCTTGGGGCACTCCTGCCGTTATATTAAATAATTTGGATATGGTTTTATTGACTTTTACTTGTGCTGTTCTATTGGTTAAAAAATTTGAAATCCATTTGACTATCGTAGGATTTATTTGTAGGTGATTTAGTTTGTATATGATGGCGTTGTGCCAAACGCTGTCGAATGCTTTTTTGACATCTAGGAATACCCCGATGGTTACTTGATTGTTGTTGTAAGCTTTGTAGATTGATTCGGTGAGTCGTGTGAGGTGATCTGTTGTTTGTCTATTTTTTCTGGAGGCATTTTGAGATTCTGGAAGGATGTTGTTTGATTCGCAAAAATGGAGGAGACGGTTGGAGATAATTCTCTCCATCAGTTTGCCAAGGCAGCTTAACAGACTGATGGGGCGGAAATTATCTGGATTTGTTCTGTTAGTTTGTTTCTTGGGGATCGTTGTTATGATGGCTTTTTCCACGTGTCAGGGTAATACCCGGTCGCTAGTGAAATGTTCATGATGTTTGTGAGGTGTTGTAGTAGGAGAGTGGAACTTTTTTTGAGAATAATATTTGGTATTTGGTCATGTCCTTCAAGTTTTTGATATTAATCTTTAGTTCGGATATGGTTATTTTTCTATTGATTGAATTTGAGTATGCCTCTAGTGTCTCTCCGGGAAATCCTGGTTAGAATGAAACTTGGTTTGTATTTATGTAGTTGTTGGTGTTGTGTGTCGAAATCTACTGAGTTTAAATCGCTAAAAGCGGATTTGTAATAGTCAGCTAATAAGTCAGCTTTCTCTTCGTCCGTCCTTGCGATTTTATTGTTGTGTGTGATGTGTTGTAGCATGTGATTTGTGTTTTTGTCTGAAGCAATACTCTTGAATTTTTTCCAGAATTCTTTTGGATTGTTCTTGGTTTTTTCTAAGTTTTTGCAGAAGTTATGCCAATTGTTTTTTCTGACTTTTTTAATTTCTTGTTTAATTTTTGTATTTGTTCTATTGATTTCTGTTTTAATGTGTGGATCGCGTGTGATGTAGTGTGTTCGTCTTAATTGTCTGCGTTTGATTATTAGTGCGTGAATTTCTGGTGTTAGAGTCCATTGAATAAGTGATTGTTTTCTTTTTTGATTTAGGAATTGTGTTTTTTTATGGCTTCTGTAATTTGATCAACATAGTTGTCTAGTTCTGTTTTGTTATTTACATGTTCGATTGGATGGGGTAGGTATGAGTCCAGAGAGGCATTAAAAGTGAGCCAGTCTGTTTCAGTGTAGGTGTATGCGGAAGGAGTCACGTACGCCACAGCAGGGTGGCGCGGGTGAATCATACATGACATGGGAAGTGGTCACTGGTGATTTCATCATGCACTTTAAAGTTAGATATTCTGTTAACCATGTCCTTGGGTGCGATGATGAAATCGAGTACATCGTATGAGCCGTTAGCGGCTGAGAAGTGTGTAGGTGTATTGTCATTAATTAAATGCATTTTATTGCTTGAGATAAATTTTTTTATGCACGATCCTCTGCGTGTGTCTCTGTTACCCCTTAATTCTGTGTGCGGTGAATTAAAATCTCCAATAATAATTGGTTTTGGTTTACGATTAACACATTTTTGAAGGAAGTTAATGTCGATATCTTTGGTTGGTGAGCAATATATGGCTAGAATCGGAATAGTTAGCCGGTTGTTAAAGTGTATATTACAAAAAATGGTCTCATTAATGTCAGATTTAAAGGAATCTTCTATCGAGATTAGATGCGATATTTTTGTACTAAAGTAAGTTATTATACCTCTGTTGTTTTCTGAGTGAGGTATGCTGTGTGAGATGAATCCGGGGATTGTGGTGTTTTGTTTCTCTGTGCAAAGTGTTTCTGAAACGATGATTATGTTGGCGTTTATATGTTGTCTAGTTCAATACTTTCAGTAATTTTGTTTTATAGGGAGTCGAGGCTAGATAAAATGAGAATTTACACAGAACGTAGTAATATTTTATTATAAGAATTACTACAAGTACTGTTTGGATTAAAATTTAGAATAATGTAAGTCTGAGGTAATATTTTTTCTAAGAATTGCTACAAGTACTGTTTGGATTAAAGTTCAAAATAATGTAAGTCTGAGTTTTTACGTAACGAAAGGTGATCTTATGAACTTTTAGATCAACCTCAAACATTCTGGAAAATCAATACGCTTATTTTTTTATTATAAATAGCTCTTTGTGGCTAAACATTTTACCTTTTATTATGTTTAATTTTTTAGATTTCAAATGTTGTTTTGTTTTGAATTTCACGCAAAGCTACACGAGGGCTGTCTGCGCTCACACGTTGCTTCATTCCACTATTCGATTTGCTTCTATTATTAATTTTATTTAGTTTTCTGCATTTGCAGCAGGTTTTCTTCTGCTGTTATATTTTCTCCTATTATTATGCTTAACTTTTTAGCTTTCATGTATTATTTTCTTCTGTTAATTTATGTTGATATCAGGTTTACTACTTTGTTCATTGTGGTAGTTTTATTCCATTCATTGTTTTATCTGCTTTGCTACTTTGTTCATTGTGGTAGTTTTATTCCATTCATTGTTTTATCTGCTTTACTACTTTGTTCATTGTGGTAGTTTTATTCCATTCATTGTTTTGTCTGCTTTACTACTTTGTTCATTGTGGTAGTTTTATTCCATTCATTGTTTTGTCTGCTTTACTACTTTGTTCATTGTGGTAGTTTTATTCCATTCATTGTTTTGTCTGCTTTACTACTTTGTTCATTGTGGTAGTTTTATTCTATTCATTGTTTTGTCTGCTTTACTACTTTGTTCATTGTGGTAGTTTTATTCCATTCATTGTTTTATCTGCTTTACTACTTTGTTCATTGTGGTAGTTTTATTCCATTGTTTTGTCTGCATTTTTTTTTCTATAACTAAATTCATTTCATTTTTTTTATTATTTTATAAAGCTTTTAGAAAAGTAAAGCTAACCAGAACACTTTATAAACAAGTATAAAAAATAAAATCCATATAGTGATTAACATGGACAGTTTAAAAAAAAAACTTTGATCAAATAACAATGAAAATTGATACGTCTGGTTAAGTAATATAGTTTATTACGGACGAGCCTCCGATTTATTATCTTATGTATTATGATTTTAAACAGCCAGAAATATTAATTTAGAAGTTATATGCAAAAACGGCTCGTTTGGGTTGAGAAAATGTTTTACATAGAAGAGCGAACAACGTTTCGACCTTCTTCGGTCATCGTCATGACCCTAATCGTCGATGACCGAAGAAGGTCGAAACGTTGTTCGCTCTTCTATGTAAAATATTTTCAACCCAAACGAGCCGTTTTGCATATAAATTTCTCAACAAGTGGGTTTCTCGACATCACTGATAATTTAGAAGTTAATTGAATCCTGGTATTTATTAAATTTATATTTACCAACTAGATTGATACACACAGTTTTTTTCTTAAGACAGATAAATTGAATATACAAATAACAATACAATTTATAATAATGGTTATTACAACAAGTTATTACAAATAATATTTTTAAAAAGTTTACAAACAGTGCTGGTTCTTCTATCTGATCTGGAATTGAATCTTTTAGCGGCAGTTCATGATGAACGAATGAATTCTCTGTTGATATACAGGTACAATTCACTTGACGGGAAGCTAGCTAGTTCTGTTCTTAGCTGACCTTAAAAGATTTATATGCTAATTTTTCATCAAGGAAGATATGTCATGCCTTCATAGAAATACTGACGTCCGAAGTTAATTTTCTGAAGTTGATTGGTTGTAATGTTCGAAATCTGTAAATATTCCTTGTCATATATCTGTAGTTTTCCAATTAATAAACATTTATCAAATATCAAGTCATCCCGTAAGTGATGTCTGAAAAGCTAATACAGGAAGTTCATCATCATTTTATCTTTGTAAAAGCTTTAATGACAAAAATATGTAGTAGAACATGCATAAAATGTTCAAACAAATAGAAGAAACTAACCCAATACACTTTTTCAGATCATTAATCAAATAACCATTATGAAGATGGATGTGTCTGAGGAGCACATAAGACATATAAGTAACTGGTGATGTCGTCCCACAAACACGTTAATTTCATTTAATAGTTTCCCTTTATAATTTAGGTGTTTCTATATATATTTATCAATAAGTTGATGACATCTAATTTGTTTCGACCAGTATATATCAAACCATCCCAAAAGTAATGTCCAAAAATTTAATACAGAAAGTGTATCATCATTTCTTCTTTATATAAGGCTTTAATGACTAAAATATATAGCAGGACGTGTATATAAATGTTCAGACAAATAAAAGAAACTAACCCAACTCCACTTTTTCAGATCATTAATCAATTACACCCTTATAAAGATGGATGTGTCTGAGGAGCCCATTAGGCATATAATGCTTTATGAGTTTAAGAAAAGCAATAGTGCGGTAGAAACTACACCAAACATTCAAGGTATTTATGGTGCAGAGTCTCTAAATGAAAGAAAATGTCGAAGGTGGTTTCAGAAGTTCAGATCAGGTGACTACAGCTTAAGTGATTCGCCATGTTCGAGTCGTCCTGTTGAGTTTAATGATGACTTGTTACTGGCTGCACTTGATGAAGATTATGCTGTAACAGTTGAACTAGTACAGAAGTGTGATTTAACCCATTTAACAGTTCACTGTCATCTGCAAGAGCTTGGAAAGGTGTTAGAACTTGGAAAATGTGTCCCCCATGATTTGAGAGAAGCCAACCTTAGAGCAAGAGTGCACATTTGCACTTCTCTGCTCTATCTTGAACATAGCTCACCTTTATTGAGCAAGATAGTGACTGGAGATGAAAGATGGATATTTTATAAAAATGTTAAGTGCCGTAGACAATGACTCATTGCAGGTAAACTGGCTAAAGTACAGCCCAAAATGAACATCCACCCTAGGAAAGTCTTGCTAAACGTTTGGGAGATATTGTTGGTGTGATTCACTGTGAGTTGCTTTCATTCAATGTAATGATTTCATCAAACTTCTACTATCAACAGGTAGAGTGCTTGAATGTTGCACTGAAAGAAAGGAGCCATCCTTTGATCAGTCATAAAGGTGTTGTGTTAAATCAGGATAATGCATGGCCCCATACAGCAAGGATTACATCTGCAAAGACTGAAGAGCTAGACTGGTAAAAACTTCCACATCCTCCTTATTCTCCAGACCTTGCTACATCTGATTATCATCTATTCCAATGAAGATGTCAAAACTATTTTCTCTGTATTCTTTTCCTACAGACCCTATGAATTTTACAGAAGTGACATTTAGAAGCTTGTGAATCGTTGGCAGGAAGTAATGAATAATAATGGAACATACATTATTGAGTAAGTAACATTAAAATCGCTTGAAATACTTTCTCTTTTCTGAACCCAAAATGGGACATTACTTATGGGATAGGCCCGGCATGGCCAAGCGTGTTAAGGCATGCGACTCGTAATCTGAGGGTCGCGGGTTCTGATCCCCGTCGTGCCAAACATGCTCGCCCTCCCAGCCGTGGGGCGTTATAATGTGACGGTCAATCCCACTATTCATTGGTAAAAAAGTAGCCCAAGAGTTGGTGGTGGGTGGTGATGACTAGCTGCCTTCCCTCTAGTCTTACACTGCTAAATTAGGGACGGCTAGCACAGATAGCCCTCGTGTAGCTTTGCGCGTAATTCAAAACAAACTTCTTGAATCAATGGACTAGCATTTCTAGTCTGATGAAGTTGCTTAATCCCAGAAATGTTACTATGATTCCACTCTGTAAGGCACAGGAGAAGTCTTAATATAAGCACATCTCCAATCTGTTGAGAGACAATGGTCAGGTATCCTCAGACATTACTGACATCCTCAACACGTGCCTCAAGTACTATAGCTGACTATATTCGGCTTCGACTGTGGGTGAGGATATTTGGCGAGACATCATTCAGTTCTTGCCAACCCTCAATCCATCACGGTCTGACGACGTTTTGAAACCCATTACACTAAATGAATTTTGGGTGGCTATCTGGTAAGTGTCTGGGACTGGATGGCTTACCAGTGGAATTCTATCACCATGTATGGCATATTACTGGGCCCCTTTTCATTAGAATTTTTTTAACTACTGTCTGACCCGTGGGTCCATGCCTTCGGGTACGCTGGATGGATTAATTATGTTAATCTCTAAGGATCTCTCCCAGTCCAAAGATATGGCATACCATATCACTCTTGAGTGTGGATGGAAAGATTATTTCTGAAACCCTGTATACCCATTTCAGTGTTGTCATGCCGTCTTGTCCTTGACATTGAAATGTGTGAGGAAGAAGTATCCATCAAAACTTGGTACTTCTATATGACCTGTTACATTATATCACGGACAGGAGCATCCCTAAAATTTTTGTGTCACTTAATCAGAGTAAGGCCTTTGATTGAGTTACCACAAATATTTGCGGTACGTTCTGGAGAGGTTTGGTTTTTTACTCCAGCTTATGTACGAACTTTCTATATGTCTTCTTCGAGCATGTTCTTAGTGAATGGATACTTGATGCCCAGTTTAACATCTGTCAGGGTGTTCGTCAAGGACGTCCATTATCGCCATCTCTTTATGCGTTAGTGATCGTACCTGCTCTCTCATCTGTATCACTAGGTTTCAATGTGTGGCCTTCGTTTCCCAGGTGGGGCATCCATCAAGTATGTAAGTTATGCAGATGATATGAACTGATTTCTAGAAAACCAAACATACCTGGGTTCAACAAGGGCGATTGTTAACAAGTACTCTTAGGGTAGTGCAGCTCAGCTCAACTACACTAAGTCTAGGGCTCGGGAGTTGGGCAAGTGGGCCTCATCTGCAGATACTCCATTTGATTTGGCATGGGCTTCCTCTCCAGTCAAGTGTTTTGGGATTCCCTTCATTGCGAGTCCTGAGGCTGCCTGTGGGAAGATGGTATAACGTGTCAGTTTGGCAGTTCAAGATTATTGTTACAGCCCTGCTAACTTGTATGACAGAAGCGGTGAAGAGGAGGCTTCTCCACTTGTTATGGTATCTTGGCGAGATACTTCCTCTGAACGACTGCTGTGCGCGAGCTGTTGAGTGACATGTCTGTGGAGTGGTAAGACTGAGACAGTGTCTTGGTTGTCTTTAGTTAAGCCACCCTTCATGAGAGGAGTGGACATCCCACGTGTCTGGACCGAGTGCCTTTCTTGTCCACCACTATATGCTGTCTCTCTTGGGAGGATCATCCCTGTAGCCAACTGGCTCATTTCCTGATTGGTTCAGACATTTTTGTGTTTCACCGGGCCTGAATAAACCAATGTGTTTTAATTCTCCCACTTGGTATGCTGACACTGTTGCAGCGATCAGACGTTGTCACGCTATGCCACGTGATATTCCGGCGAATTCCAATACTCTCTGCCGTCTGCTTCCTCCAGACTGTATTCACAGGATAGAGCAACACCACCCCGCTCTTCCATGGAATGTTGTGCCATGTTGATATTTACATTTAGGGTTTCATGACATTTTACCGGTGAGAGAACGATTATACCTGTCCAGTATCAGTGTCGCCGAGTCATGTCATACTCAGGTATAGTGTCCTTTACATGTTGGTCCTTTGTTAGACATCGGACGGAAGAAGGTGGCTCACCTTTTCCGTGTCCCATCGATCTCGGCTGAGACCGTTTTGATCACTTGCTGATCCCAGTTCACAGTGTCCTGGCCTTTACCTTTCACATCCCCATATCAGGGTCATCTGGCTTACCTGTACTCAATTCCTTTTTGAGGGGGCTCCAGTGTTGTTCTGTAAAATAAGACCAGATACAAACTGTTATTCCGCCTTGATGCGAACTATTAGTTACTGAATCGGAGGGACTCTTTATCATTGTTGGTGCCCGGACGTCTCACCGGTGTGCACGCTTGAGGGTAGCGGAATCAGACTGATTTTCTAGATTGTCTGTTCTATGTAATTATTGTTTATTTGTATTTTCATAATTTTTTTTTTATCTATTTTGTGTACTTTTTTGTATCCTATAATTTTTTTTGTACATATTGTATATTATGTGGAATGTTTGTTTGTATGGCTGTTTTTTTAATTAAATCCTTCTTAATTTTTGGGTTTTTAAATTTTTTCTTTAAGCTTTGTATTTCATTTTTTTCTGTAATTCTCTTTAGTCATTTGTAATTTTCTACTTTCATTTCTGTTGTTTGTTTTTTGGATTTAGTTACTTGTACATATCAGTACATATTGTTTTATGCGCCGATTTATTTTTTAATTTAATATTTAGTGTATATATGCGTGTGTGTATACATATCTTTTTTTCTAATTTCTCCTTTTGTAATTTTCGTGTTCACTTACATAGCTGTATGTACTGTATATTTATGTTTTTGTTATTTCATTCCATATCATTGTTGTACATTTTTGTATACACTTGGTGTTTTGTTCCTTGTATTGTTATTGTGTATAATAAATTGAAAATCTGGAATGCTAACTTCAAGAGGTTTTATCTTACCACCAGATGTCAGTACCTTTCATTTTTATTTATTTATTTATTTCATTTTAATGTTTATATTTTTCTTATTCTCTCATGGGAGAGCAGTCACCTTCCCACAACAGGCAGTGAAGGGTGATACAGATGTGGGATGTTGAGCACCCACATCTCACTCTTCTAATTTCTAATTTTCTTATGTGAGACTAGCGAATTGGAGCTGCAATGTGGGTCCTATTTCAACAGTCATTTCCAAAATATAGGATACATTTTATAATCTCACGTTGTAACACGTACTCTAGAATCACTTTTTCGAGAAAAAAAATGTGCAGCGTATTTTTTTAATTTCATGCAGTGTGTTTTCGTTTACGAATTGAATATTGTATGGTTATAATATATATATAATTGTTTTAATATTTACATATTTTCCACTAGTTATTTTTTTCATTAGAGTGGTAATATCATAATGGTTCCTATTACATTGTTTTTACCTGTAAATAGATGTTTAACAATTAGTTAACACTTATTTAAATGTTTCATGGATCTGTTACTTATCTAATAATTGCCACCAGGAGGTCAGATTGGCTGATTGACATACCATTATCACATTTTGTTTATAATTAATATTGCAATGTTCTGTCTTTCTTTGTTCAAACCTCTTATTCTTCAAATAGTGAACCCTGTACGAACTTATCTGACACAATAGTTACGCTTCACTGTCAGATTTACTCACTGACTCGAAATGCAGAGTTTGTTTTAAGGGCAACGGGACATGAACTTTGTAATCCACAGTCTTGATATGTTAACCACTAGAACAGTTTTCTATAGAGTCCGAAGAAATTGTGTGTATAGTTTTGTCTCTTGTAGAAATGTTTGTTTCGTGAACGACATGCTGGTAGGTTAAGTTACATTTCATGGAAGCAGACATGCGCATAACAATTAATTAAAGACATTTTAATAAATTAAGTCTGTGTTGTAGTACACATAAGAAAGGCATTGAAACTAGAGAACAAAATAGAATAAAAATAAATCATCTCTATGAGGTTCTTCCTGTTTCACAGATGACCACATAGCTCTTTTAAATACACCTGTAAATCATCTCTATGAGATTCTTCCTGTTTCACAGATGATCGCATAGCTCTTTTAAATACACCTGTAAATCATCTCTATCAGGTTCTTCCTGTTTCACAGATGATCACATAGCTCTTTTAAATACACCTGTAAATCATCTCTACGAGGTTCTTCCTGTTTCACACATGTTCATATAGCTCTTTTAAATACACCTGTAAATCATCTCTATGAGGTTCTTCCTGTTTCACACATGTTCACATAGCTCTTTTAAATACACCTGTAAATCATCTCTATGAGGTTCTTCCTGTTTCACACATGTTCACATAGCTCTTTTAAATACACCTGTAAATCATCTCTATGAGGTTCTTCCTGTTTCACAGATGATCACATATCTCTTTTAAATACACCTGTAAATCATCTCTATGAGGTTCTTCCTGTTTCACAGATGATCACATATCTCTTTTAAATACACCTGTAGATCATCTCTATGAGGTTCTTCCTGTTTCACACATGTTCACATAGCTCTTTAAATACACCTGTAAATCATCTCTATGAGGTTCTTCCTGTTTCACACATGTTCACATAGCTCTTTTAAATACACCTGTAAATCATCTCTATGAGGTTCTTCCTGTTTCACAGATGATCACATATCTCTTTTAAATACACCTGTAGATCATCTCTATGAGGTTCTTCCTGTTTCACACATGTTCACATAGCTCTTTTAAATACACCTGTAAATCATCTCTATGAGGTTCTTCCTGTTTCACACATGTTCACATAGCTCTTTTAAATACACCTGTAAAACATCTCTATGAGGTTCTTCCTGTTTCACACATGTTCACATAGCTCTTTTAAATACACCTGGAAATCATCTCTATGAGGTTCTTTCTGTTTCACACATGATCATATACCTCATTTAAATACACCTGTAAAACATCTCTATGAGGTTCTTCCTGTTTCACACATGTTCACATAGCTCTTTTAAATACACCTGTAAATCATCTCTATGAGGTTCTTCCTGTTTCACACATGTTCACATATCTCTTTTAAATACACCTGTAAATCATCTCTATGAGGTTCTTCCTGTTTCACAGATGATCACATATTCACCTGTATAGATCTGTGAACTACTTTTAACCATTTTTTGTAGCTTATAATATGTTTCATCTCAACAAAATATTATCAAAAAATTTGTTTTAATAAACTAACAGATGATTTTGTTTATTATTTGTTTCAGAGTTTCGCACAGGCAACACTAGGGCATTTATGTAATACCGTTCCTACTTTTTGACTGATAGTCCCGAATGAAAGCGGCTAGACAACATTAAATGCCATCTATTGCGCTACCATTTGATGATCGAATAGTGAGATTTGACTGTCATACACAATACACCTATGACGCATGAAATTAGGGAAGCCTCTTTGGTGGGTAACTGTAACGAACTGTGAATCGTTGGATTCACAGTCCGGGTTTGGTAGTAGCTGTTCTAAACTTGGGCTGATATTTTACTACAACCAAATCTTCCAGTGACCGCCGACATTAAAGTCACATGTATGCATACTTTCAACAAAATATTAGTGCTAACTGGTTACAGAACAATGATAATGACCAATACTGAACTCTACAATATTATATATTCCTTATGGTTTTTGCTTGTTTGAAGTTAAATATTCGAGTAATGTGAATGACAAAACTATCTTTTCACCTGAGAACTCATTCAAGTGCAGTTTGTATTCTTATAGGTTAAAAAAACTACTGCTTCTTTTCGTTAGTAAAATATTTGATAAGAGTTGAAAATTTAGGCTTTGGGTCAAAACTCCTCAATATAGAATTAGTTATTTGACAAAAGATCAAACTGTTAATTATTTATTATAACAAGAATAAACTGTGAAGAATTTCTATAGTCATTAAGGCCCTCCAGGGGGGGGTCAGTATTAAATTGTTTGTTTGTTTGTTTTTAATTTCGAGCAAAACTACTCGAGGGCTATCTGTACTAATTTAGCAGTGTAATACTAGAGGGCAGGCAGCTAGTCATCACCACCCACCGCCAACTCTTAGGCTACTCTTTTACCAACGAATAGTGGGATTGACCATCACATTATAAAGCCTCCACGGCTGAAAAGGGTGTGACAGGGATTCGAACCTGTGATCCCCAGATTACGAGTCGCATGCCTGAACCCACCTGGCCATGCCAGGCCCAGTATTAAATATATAAACTGGAAAGATAAAATCCTTGGTTAGATTCCTGCTAAAACATAAACGGTGTTATATTAATATTGTCTTTAATTGATATTTTACCAGTTATCTTAAAGAAATCTGTTCGCTTTTTCAATTTATGTCAAACTTCTGCTGTTCATTCATCAAACAAATTTGTTTAGATAAAAACAAAGTACCGTAGAACAAAAATCATATATAAAAACAAGCTTATTACGTTGTTTTACAGGTTTATAGATGACAACCAACTCTCTGATAACCAGGTTTATAGACAACCAACTTTTCCATTACCAGGTTTATAGATAACCAACTCTCACATTACCAGGTTTATAGATAACCAACTCTCCAACTACCAGGTATATAGATAACCAACTCTCCAACTACCAGGTATATAGATAACCAACTATCCCATTACCAGGTTTATAGATAACCTACTCTCCCATTACCAGGTTTATAGATAACCAACTCTCACATTACCAGGTTTATAGATAACCAACTCTCCAACTACCAGGTATATAGATAACCAACTCTCCAACTACCAGGTATATAGATAACCAACTATCCCATTACCAGGTTTATAGATAACCTACTCTCCCATTACCAGGTTTATAGATAACCAACTCTTCCATTGCCAGGTTTATAGATAACCAACTTTCCCATTACCAGGTTTATAGATAACCAACTCTCCAACTACCAGGTTTATAGATAACCAACTCCCATATTACCAGGTTTATAAATATTAAAAACACAGTAATATCAAAATACATCTTTCATTACAGTATTGCCTTAAAACTCCAACACCAACATTAAAACCTGAAACAGTTGGATCACAATATTCTGATTAACTTAAAAATAAACATTATTAAGTGTAACAATATAATGATAGGTACAATAAACATAATACATACACAGATTCAATATTTTAAGAGAGATATTATAAAGAAAGGATCAAAGATAAGTACAAATATTGCATCTTTTAAAATAATAATAGCAACCAAATAAAACAATGAGAAACTGTTAATGGTTAAATATGAAGGGGTTGATGTTATTAGAGGCTTTCTTTAATAAAAGCTCCATAATCTGGAGTTGAGAATTTTTATTTAAACTTTTCAAGAAATATGGGGTAGTTGTTATTCTCATTGTATAACTGGATACAAGGACTCAGCTAGATTATTTAAGTGATATCTACTCTAGTTAAATTCCATGTGTTCATTCATGTATTTGTAGGTAACATGTAGACTGTCTCCAGCTTTAAATCATTAGTACAACATAATACAAGGAGAGATGTTAAACTTGAGAATTATAATGTATACTAAACAATAACTACAAAGTATAATTGATATGTCTGTAATTAAAAATATAGTTTTTAATCATATGATGAGTATCTTATTACACACTAGTGAGGACTTCTCAACAGAACTTAACAATATTTTATTGTATCAATGTGTGTGTTTTTTTTATATACTGTCCCTTTTATCCAGTACACAGGAATGGTGCTTCTATGTAAATAATGTAATGAAATATGTATACTTCACAGACAATAAACAAATTTGTGACTGAATTAGGAAAATAATTTCTACTATCTTTAAAGTTCACTCATCTTGTACTTACAAAAAACTGAGAATAAGCATTCATTGACAAAACTACATGAGTGAACAAACCTACAAAATGCTTGAACAATTTAGAACTTATTAAAACAAGTGCAGTCTTCAATAGATCATAGGGTGACAAAAGTATACATGAAAAAAGCTCTCAATATTTGTTTTCCCTTTTCCAAATGTGTTGTTGAATCACTTGAGAGGAAATTTAAACTCAGAATGTCCAAGCAGTTTGTAATAAGTACACCAAAACCTTTTAGACTTTAGAAAGTGAAAATAAAAACAAGTTGGCTGGCGTGATTTTTATTAAAAATTAAATTCATAGATCCAAATAGATATTTATAAAAAAGGAATTCACACATTTACACTTATAATGCACTTAGTAAAACTGCATGATTGTTATATTAAACTAAAGAAATTCACACTAAAAATTAATACTTTACACAAAAAAACTCGCATCTTCATCCCAATTAAGGTCTGCACACTAAAGTGATAAACTCTGACCATCCAGGTTAAAATCAACCCACAGATCTGAATCATATGGTTTTTGAACCTATTAAAAATAATGTGTTGCTTATAAATATAAATAGTAGTGTGTGTAAATTTATGCATATATACACCCACCCCTAAAAGCAAATTATACCACATATGAAAACATAAGCTGATAGAATTGTAAATGTGAAACGTGGTACACACTGCATATGTTCTTGAACATTTTAAGGGTTTTATTGACAAATTTAATGTTATCTTAACAAAGACTAGTGTCTGCATATTAAAACTTAGCTGACTTAACCTGTCATGAGAAATCACATCTTCTGTTTCCAACACAAACCTCTCTTTGTTACATAACAGAAGCATAAAGTTTTACAGAAATTTGTGTATCTTAAATATAAATATATAAAAACACATTAACCTTATAATTACAGGCACCCTTATACTGTGCACATCATAAGAATTTATGTTCTAACATTCCAAAATTAATAAAGCAATCTTGTTATCAATGAAGTTAGTATCACAGTTTACATTCTAGTCCAAAGTTTTATATTATCTATGTTTTAATTTCTTTATTTAAAAACAACCCTTAAAGGAGAAATCTTAAAATTCAGTTTGATGAACAATTTCACAAAGTTTTAACTGTTAGATTTTCTAGCTGTGAGTTAGATATAGCAAGTACACAGAGAGAAGCTAGATTAATTGTTCTGTTTACACAGTCTTTGTTCAAGCTACTTAGGAGACACTAAAAGGAAAGAGAAATAAATTGCTTTGGATTCTAAAACATCAAAATATTAAATTTTGTGACAAAGTAAAAACTTACTATTAAGAATATAACATCCTTTGACGAAAAGTTAAAATGTATGTATATTTTTCTACTTTTAATTTTAAATATTTCATTGCACAATACGTTGATGATAACACTCAAAATATTCAAAATCTGAGTGCAAATAACTAGAATACAAAAATAAAGAACCTTTAATTAAAATAATATTATTTTCGGTTTGCAAATTATTTGTAATCTTTAACAAAATTTTGCCAAGCATTGTGAAGATATATTAAGAAAGCTCAAAATTATCATATTGTTGCACTGTTTGTCATATCTTAATACAAACTATGCCAAATGGCCTATCCATGAGGTGAAATAAATAAAAGGATAATTTAAGAAAAATGATAATTTTTAATCCTCTAATTACTAAGTGTCCATGAACCACATACCCTTTTAATACATTTTTCTAAACTATTTATCCATCATATTACTTGTGAGCCTACAACCTTCCTAGAAAACAATTAACCACAAATATCATTAATATTGTAGTTAATATCACATTGTCTTTACACAGAAGATGAGTGATTCTCCAAAACTTGTGGTAAGCTCTTTTGTCTGATAGTTGTAACAGAAACAACTATAAAATTATTCAATATTATTAATACATAAATAGTATTTACACAACATAATAATTATTTTTAAAATTATCTAGTTACAACAGGTGACTAATAACAAATGTTACAACAGGTGACTGATAACAAATGTTACAACAGGTGACTGATAACAAATGTTACAACAGGTGACTGATAACAAACGTTACAACAGGTCACTAATAACAAACGTTACAACAGGTGACTGATAACAAACGTTACAACGGGTGACTGATAACAAACGTTACAACAGGTGACTGATAACAAACGTTACAACAGGTGACTGATAACAAACGTTACAACAGGTGACTGATAACAAATGTTACAACAGGTGACTGATAACAAACGTTACAACAGGTGACTGATAACAAACGTTACAACAGGTGACTGATAACAAACGTTACAACAGGTGACTAATAACAAATGTTACAACAGGTGACTGATAACAAACGTTACAACAGGTAATAATAACAAACACTGATAACATTTGTATGTAAAAACTAACAATTAATTTTTCTTACATACAGTTAAGGGTATGATTTTTAAAATCCTACAGCAGCTACCTTATTTTAATTTTGTTCAATTGAATTGGCCTGGAAAGGAGTACAATTTATAAATTGGAGTACCTGAATTTAATAAAGCTGTTTAACATTTGTTCCAACAAAAAAATTAAACTATATTACCTATAGGACAAAAAAGTCAGAAAAAGCATTTAACATTTGCAAAAAACTGAGATCAAACTTAGAATTCAAGTCTTGATGAGGAGATTAAAAATTGTTGTTCCAGTCTTAAACATTTTCAAGCACAGCAAATATATATGTCCCTAATTTTGAAACTGACAGATAAAGAGGAAAGCAGCTGGTCAACAGCAAAGTTTCAGGTTATTCTTTTCAACTGATACTCTTGTAATAAACCTACAAAGCAAAGGTATGGAGCAGATTTTGTGATAACAGGATGTAACTAGTGAATTCATTAACAACTGGCCAACATGATAAGAATGGTATTAAATCTGTAAACTACATGTCAGCATGAATACTGCAACTGAGTCAAGAGAATTAACTATGTACAACAAGATACATACATATACATTTATTAATGACTATGATCTCTAAAACTCAAGTAGCTAGAATGGTGACATTTTTTTAAAATCTGAAAACACAACTTTTATTAAGACTCAACTGGTTTCCTACCTTTTAACTAAAAGTTGTAAAAGGGTTTTAATAGACATTGCTTATTCATTTTATTTTTATTTCATATATTTTGAAAGCTAAACAGAGGTTATCTAAACTATCTGTCCCTAACTTTTACATGACAGAAGACAGCTAATACACAGTATCTACTAATGGTCTATTGATATAAGACCAAGTAGAGACCATGATTCTTAGAGTGCAACTATGTTCCCAAAGTCTGGAGAAACATTGTTTCGTAACTGCCATTAACTGGTGTTACACAAACCACTAAGCCACGACCAACCATAGACTTTTACATAAAAAGAGAAAATATGTTACTGTGTAACACTAGGGAATTCAGGATATTTCAAAACATATTTCCTTACAGAATTAGAACTTAAAACTTACATACTATTAAGATATAGATTATTGGCTAAGTTTTCATGCCATAGTAACTGGTATAACAAACTCTCCATCATCCATAGTAAACAATAGCCAGGTTGAAAGAGTTAAACTTAAGCACCTTGCTTCATGATTCATTTTTATTTCTAATAATATTTTAAGTGATCAAAATTTTATTTCTTAGTATATAAACAAACATAAATATCTTATTCTAATAAAATACATCCTAGTATCATATATTGTTTCAGACTTCTGAACAGAGAAAAAAAGCTAATTGTGAAAGTGTTGCTGAACTAAACTAAGAGTTGACAAAACTTAATTTTGAGAAAAGAAAGATATAGTATTTTCAGTAAATTTTAAATTCCTGATATGTTTCTTTCTTTCTTATATTACATTTTCAATTTTCCATTTAGATTTTATGAATGAATTAAAGAAAAACAAATGATTTTTCAACTATTTTTTTTCTATTACAAAGTTTCAAGAAATAACATCAAGTTTAAAGTATATTATATCTACGTACTGATATTCACCACTTGTCATGCTATCAAATGCTTATGACAAAAACTAAAATCCTTTTACTAAAAAACAACTTTGTGCAATTATAATAAAACAGTTAAACTTCCTTAAGGCAGTAAGCTAACAAGAACTTAGAAATTATATTGTTATTTAAAACATAACAGAGCTTCTTAAGACATGTTAATGCACCAAATATATACTTGTAGCAGTCTTGTAGCAAACTACCCACAGTTGTTTGTTCAATACAAACTGAAATTCAGATGTATCACTGCTCACATGTTTTCTGTCTTACACACTTTACATTTGATAAACTGGTTTTGGCTAAATTTATGTTCCTGCACCTTGATGTAATTTTTATAGCAAATTAGTTTGTTGTTAGTGTGAAAGTATATATACCCCTTGTCTTTCATTACAAATATTAAATATTATAAATTCAAACAATTATTTATCTGTTAGTAAGAACTAGAGTATACAAATAATTACTAAACATTATATATCAAATTTATACACACCTTGTAACCACCAAAGTAACAGATTTACAGATGAATGAATACACCCTATGTTCAAAGAAAGAAAACACAATAGTTAATTAATAACCTGCCTATAACTAAATAAATGTTTCCATAGCTAATACAAAAATCTATGGCAAGTCAAATTTTGTATACATGTGTAAAGAAGTAACATATCACTTAATATATGATTAAGAACTGAAACTATTAATGTTTGGAGAAACTCCATAATTACAGAATTGACAAAAGCAAAGACAAGTTTTTTGGGTTTTTTTTTTTTGCAAATACTTGTGAAACATACAGCTGTCTTTATTTTTCTCAATTCTATATTACTTGACAGGTTTTTACCTTATAACAGTAATTATAAATTTTTTATTAGACAACTTATTTTCAGATGTTTATAATTACTTCCCATTTATATTTGTGACAAAACTAGTAACTCTACCTGCTGTCATTTTCAACTTTCTTAACTCAACTAACAACAAAATATGGATGCTGCAAAAATGGGAATATGAAGAAACATCAATCTTGGTCATCCAAAGTTTCAAACAAAAAGAACATTGAGAAGTGAGAAAACTCATCACTATAAACTCAGGAAGGTCTAGAAACATGGGACAGAATGATGACCAAATCCCCCAGTGCTACGGGATATGAGAAACAGATGAAAATAAAATCTTGGGAGAGGGTGATAAATCCTTTTGACAGTAACTTTGCCTAAAAGGTTTGACATTGCCTTAGACAAATATAAGAAAGAAGGGATAAGAATGGAAACAACAGAGGATAAGAATGAGAAATCAAAGAAGAGAGGGATAAGAATGGAAACAACAGAGGATGAAGAATTATGAGTTTTATCAATGGATAAAACTTGGCAGAACAAATTCCAGAACTTTATAAAGACTTTCTTTTGGGTTTCAAGGGCCAGGAAAGCAGAATTCACACTGTCATGAAGGTTACCATTTTAACAATATGATTATAATTGTGCTTTAAATTGACAAATGAGTACACAGTATTAATGTTAAGAGCTTAATTTGCAAAATAAATAAAGATAGTATTCAGAAACTATTTTGGTGTATTTTTAATTATTTAATAAAATATATTATATGTATCAATAAAACATCAACTGTCCAAGCCATGTTTTCAATTTCACAAATGTTTGGAATAATTTTCACTGACATAAATATTCTATGCACAAAAAGATCAATGTCCCAGTCTGTGTCACATTTCCATTTCTTCTTTGACTTGATCCAATCATGGTTTTTCTCTTAATGACCTTTCAGAATAGATTCAGTTTCATCTCTACTGCTGCAGGTTTCACATTTTTCATCACTTGAGACTTCTTGGGTTTGTATGTCAAAGTACAATCGTTTTTCTCTTTTTTCAGTTAATCTAGGTTTTCTCACTTTTCTACCAATTTTTACTTTTGTTTAAATTGTAACTTTTCTGTTTCCAAATGCTTTTCTCACCCCTTTCACAAATATAATAATTTGCAGAATGATCTAGACTTACAGCATGCTTATTAGCATCACAAACTAGTTTTTGTGTTGTGTGTATCCTTTTGCTTAGGACATTCTCACCTTGGAGTTCACTGAGATTCCAGTCTCCAAACTAGTTTGTCCATGTGACAAGACAGAAAGAATCTTCCATCACACTCTACAAATTTGGATACTTTATAAAGTGCTTTTCCAAAAATGCATCTGCTCTTTTATTCTCCAAGTTGAAATCACTAAATGTACTGAAATTAGCCATGAACTCATTGTGAAGAAACTGAGTAAACTCTTCTGTGATTTCATCAGTGTTTATTTTAACTGTCAAATTCAACAAAGGAGTTGAGAATCCTATTCAATTTCCTTTAAGAAATGTAACACTTTACAACAGCAAGACTTGCTGGGAAAAAGCAGATATTGTCTCTTACTACAGTTTATTATAATTAGCACTTTTCAACAACGTCTTGGCCATTGCTAGTAATTCTGTTCTATACTGTATTCTGAACACCATTTTTGTGCTTGTCACTTAGTTTTAGTTAAGAAAGAAGCCTTGTTGAAGAAAACCTAATGCTGATTTTATTATAAGCCAAGAGATCATCTTCCTGCAATTTATATCAATCCAATTTGAGCTTTGTATTCAATGTTTTCTATATATCTGGTTTCACAACAAGATTGAGCAGTTTTTTTGTGATGACAAGAAACTTACTTGAAGTAAAATGTATCTCAAGGCAGCCTTTGTGGATATTAAAACATTTATTAACATGACCTAAGAAGGTTTAAATGTTGTTCTCTACTTTATTTTAATAAAAGTTTTAACACCCGAACCAGCCATCCTAAGATACACGAGCACAGTTTTCATCATGGTTTGGACATCACCACCCAGAAGAAGAGTCATGGGCTTGTCTGATTGCATTTTCTCAAGATAAGGTTGAACTAGCTGCTGACAAGGGGTGATGTGTGTTTTATTAAACTGTACCAAAATAATCAGACAAAGACTATTTTAAGAAAAGGCCTATTGAGTTCCTTTTACAAACCATCAGACATATATTAGGCCTAAACACAGGTTCGTGATACAGGTTGATTTATTTGATACAATGTAGAAAAAAATTATTATTTTTTTATGATATATATGTATGTATATCATCAGTGAGTGAACACACCGAAAATGTCTACTCAAAACCACTAATAACAGACCTACAACAAACAGATCTATTTGAAAAACGAATAAGTTAATGATTTACTGGGCCTAACAACAATACACTGGAATGAGCAGCCACATACGCATGTGTGGCTTCACAGTTCCCTGCCTAAATTGATAACTCTTATCATTCAGTATCAAATAAAAATTGATGTTGAAAAGTTTCATGCAAGCAATAAAAAAAACAAAAAAAAATTGCACACATCTTAACTCTTAACATCCAAGTGCCAAATTGAGAGGCAGTATGGAGGCAGCCAGCTACATTAGGATGTGATGTTGTAATAGGGACAATTACTAAAAGGAATGAATGTGTTTTTCTGACATGAACTGTAACCTGTTAGGATTGAAAATATAAAACACTGGTCACGATGTTGAATACATATGGTATATTATATGATGAGATCAAAATTGTTACTGATAAGAAAACTGATTCAATAATCATGGAAGATTTTAATTTTACACATTTAATGGAATCATATAGAATGTAACAGAGAGAAAATTTATTGAAGTGGTTCAGATTTTCTATACCAACTGGTGCTGTTTTAGGTTCTAGAAGTACTTCAGGGATTAATGCTTGAGTTATCTTTTAAGTGTATAATTAGCAATTTATCTTAATTTGTTGGTGAAATTAATCTTTGGGTACATCTAACTGTATTGAAGATTCTGAGGTATTACAGAATGAACTAAGTAAAATGGTAAGTTGAACAAATGTTTGTTAAATGATATTTAAATACAGTAAGTACAGGATAATTCATTTGACTTAAGTTAGATCACACATTCAATAAAGATGGAAACTAGCTCAAAGCATGAATAAAGAAAAAGGTCTTTACATGGTAGAAAACAATTCACACAAGCCATTCAAAAAAGTACTTCTTTTTTGCTATAAATATAGCGAATATAATTTATGATGTATTTTAAAGCATCACAATTAAACGATTTAAAGGGATACCTCCTTATGTTAAGTTTCACTTGGCATTCCAAGTGAACAATTTTGGTCTTGTTATCCAAGATACTGACTTAATGAAATGTGTTCAACTAGGATTATTCCAGGGATGGAAGGATTACTTTATAGGGGCAGGGTAAGATCTTTCATCTTATTTTGTTGAGCTATACTCTGATGATAACTTAAAAGGACAACAGATTAGGTCTTGGAATGGACCAAATGAATTACATTTAAGGTAATTACATTTTTCTAACAGGATCATTGAGTTATGGAACGAGTTGTTGCGAGTAATTACTTACAGTAATAATACTTCTTTAAAATCTGAGATGTAATACTACAAGCAACATCTAATAGCTACATTGAATTTGCAATAAAATACCTGTGTATAGTAATTAAAAATCTACCTTGCATATCAACACTAATTTTAATACTACTACAAAAAAGAATTCTTACATTATACTCGAGGTTTCCTTGCCAATGTCAAAGAATGCAGATAAAGCCTGTTTTGATCTGATTTGCACACACCATAGTCTGTAGTAAAAATTATATCCAAATTAAAAAAAATTTAATAACAAATTATACAAATCAGAGCACCTGAGTAAAAGCAAAATTTATTTATTTGATACTAAAGTATTGGATGTTTCAATATTATTTTAATCTGAACAACTCAAAACTGACCCAAATGTCAAAATCCATAAACACACACAGTTAAGATTATAATTTGACTACTTGTAATTTATGCTTGAAATTTTTTTAACTTATCAACTTTTAAATTGGAAGGAACAACAACATGATGTAGTCATTATTAACCTGGTAAAAGAGCATTCTAAACAACAATTTTTCTTTCTGATGCCCCACAAGTTTATGAACAAAATTATAAATACCTTGCACTTAAACTGATTACATGAAAAGTTATTTCAACAACTATAAAAACTTGTTGTATAATATTACACAAACAAAGATTATTAACACAAACTAGATCACCATTGGCAGTGCTATGGCTCAACTTTGAACTTTCCAATAAGAATATGACACAGAAGTTGTTTTATTGAAATAAGTTTTTAACTTGATTGATAACTCTGAATTTCAGTTTTGCCTTAAAAACCTGAGAATCAATTAAACCAACAGGTTTTTATGATTGTCTTCAAAATATATACACTAATTACAGAAACAATATGAACTGTTCATCACACAAATGTTCTTAAGTTCTAGAAGCATCACTCTGTCTGGTTTAAATTTTGAGGATGAAATAAATATTTTACTATTAATATTTCAAAACATCTGTTGGTACAGAAGTTAAGCTGTTTTTAAGATCTACCCTTACTATTATTACAATTAGTAAAATTTGTATTTCTCTACCAAACCCCTTTCTCTAGTTACAACAATAACTGACTCCAATGTCACCAACCTTCCAAGAATGTGTGGAAATAATCCTGTTATAACATTAATTCATGATATCTGTTGTGCACATTTCAAACAGTTATAAACAGGACTTACAAAAATCAGAGTTATGCATGACTCTTTTTATCATAATTTAATTACCACATTCTTTGTTATTATTATTCAGTATGTTCTATGAGCATTCTTGCATGTAAATTTCATAAAATAAGAACATTCATTTCATGTTACTATTATTAATTTATGTGCATAAAGAATGTATTTTCCATAAATGCATTGCTCATAAGTTTGATCCTTGGTGTTAAATGAAAACAAGAGAACATAAACAATGTAGAAAAATATACAATCAAAAGTGAACAATAAAATGATTACAAACCAGAATATACAAAAGGAGGAATTAGTAAAATTACACTTTTCAAACAATTTTAATTAAATGATGAACTTATATGTAGTATTTTGATTTGTATTTTACTAACTAAAGAGAAGCTATATTCATATAGGATTTTCTATAACTCAATGACAATTAGTAAATCAAATAGGCTTTACATTTATATTTAATATTGTGATGAATTAGGTGTAATACCTGAAGAAAACGTTATTTTTATTTTATATATTTCAGAATGAAAATGTTTATTTTGGTACAAAAGTTTAAAAACAAAATATAATGTTGTCTTTATGTACTAAATTAATTTATATTAAGCATATTTCAAATATAGGAGTTACTTAGAATAAGAAAGAGTAATACCATTGTCACCATTTTATTATGTTTAAATAAAATTAATTCTCTTCTTAGTAGCAAATTATTTAAAATTTTTATTCAGATATCAAAATCATGAAATTCAGTATATAATTAAAAATGAAATATAAATTATGATAGTATATAGTCTAATTCTCTTCTTAGTAGTAAAATATTTAAAATTTTATTCAAAATATCAAAATCGTAAAATTCAGTATATAATTAAAATGAAATATAAATTATGATAGTATATAGTTTAGTCCTCTTCTTAGTAGCAAAATATTTAAAATTTTTATTCAAAAGATCAAAATCCTAAAATTCAGTACATAATTAAAAATGAAATATAAATTATGACAATATATAGTTTAGTCCTCTTCTTAGTAGCAAAATATTTAAAATTTTTATTCAAAAGATCAAAATCCTAAAATTCAGTATAGAATTAAAAATGAAATATAAATTATGACAATATATGGTTTACTTTGACTATTTAAATTTAAAATAAAAATCCTTTTAATCAAAAGTGACCATGTTCATATTTTAAATTTCATACCTAATTTCTTATTTATTTTGCACACAAAAAAACAACCTTAAAATACTGCAAATAATTTGTTTTCATCTACCACTGTTCAATATTTTGTCCATAAAAAATCTACAATTTGTACAATAACATTAATGAGTTAAATACTGATCAAGAAGAATTCTCTTGGCCTAGCTGTCAACACACAGCTACACAGAGAAATACCATCTAAAGTATAAATTAACTCAATTCATAAAGCTGGTTTTTTATAATGTTCACAGTTACATACCTGTCTAAGCAGCTGGACTGGACAATTGTTTTCTAATGCTAACATCAGCAAAGAATAAATCAAGGAACCTCCATCATCTCTACCTGAGAAAATAAATGTATATGATAAATAACAAATTTTGTTCATGTAAAAATCCATAGAAGTAAAACTGTTAGATAAGCACACTCATTGTTAAAATTTATCTTAAGATGGCTGGTATGGGTATTAAAACTTTTATTAAAATAAAGTAGAGAACAACATTTCAACCTTCTTAAGCCTTAACCTTCTTTAGGTTAAAAAAAGAGAGTTTTGAGAAGTGAAATTCAAGTGAATTTCTCATCACAAAACACTCATTGTTAATTCACTGTTCTTTTGGGGGATTACATACATACTATATTATCAAAAGTACTGTAATATAAATATATGACAAGGTGGTTATGTTTCATTTTTGAGATTTCATTTAATAGGATATGAAATTACAGCTGACAATAGTTAATAACACTTAATACCAACCATTGACAAACATCTGATAAAATATTTTTATTCCAGTGTTTGTGTGTGTGTAAGTATATATTTTCTAATAAACAAAAATAAAAAACTGAACAAATCAGAAGAATCCCTATGGTACAGACATGGGATATAAAATGTATCATAGGTTTCAGAGGTGACTGAAGAAGTAGGACCCACACTGTGATGGGGATAAATGAATTGTCAGTTTCAAACTCAACTGTGAGTTTCACAAAAAGAAATACATAAATAAATAATAATAAAATAACCAAAATAAATAAAATTAGAGAGCAAGATATGAGTACTCAAGCCCATAATGTCTCACATCTGTATCATCCTTACTACCTGCAAACTGTTGTGGGAAGGTGACTGTTCTCCAAAGTAAAGAAAATGTAATAATAATAATAAGGTACTAACACTTGAGTGTAAGCAAGATAAACTGCAGCATTTTTTATTTTTGTTTGGGTTTGTTTTTAATGCAGTTTTTTCCTACTAATTTTATTTTACTTGACAATCAAGTATTAATCTTTATTTATATGTAGACAGGCTGGTGGTCCTACACATGCAAGGAAAGATATCAACAGTAACTATTAAAAATCACTCACATAACATTTTTTTGCAGAAAATAAAAAAGGGAATCTCAGTATATTAGAAAGCATACAAATGAAAAGTTACATACCGAACAAGTTTCTTCCCACCACACAAACAAAAAAAATGAATACGTATACATATCCTAACATAAATATCTAGAGTGTATCTCTACATAGCACTAATACTTACTTAGTGTAAAACATGCTTCTAACTTAAAAAGCAGAAACCTTACCACTGAATATTATTATTCACATCAGGTTAACCATTTTGCTATGGGCTCAGTGTAATATACAAGTTCATCTATACAACTGCACACATTAAGTATTTGCACTATAACTTTTGATGCAGCATGTATCTTCACAAAATTTGGTAAAGATTACAAATATTTTGTGTATAAAGATATCAGATTTTTAATTTTTATTAAAGATTCTTTGTGAATCTGAGTGCAAACTGATTTCATGTTATGATTAAAAAAAATTATTATTTGTTTAAAAATCTCAGATATTATTTTCACAATCTCTAAAACCTCCTAAGTACTTTCAAACACTTATTTTCAGCAAGACTTTGTTTTATGTTATTTTCTCTACTCTAACTATGTGTGATCTGTCATTTGACCAACCTCACAACCATCATAAAAACTTTGGAAATAAATGTAAATGAAGTTTTTCATGCTAGAATGAAAAACACAAAAAGACAGTAATATAAAACTGACCTTTAGTCTTTCCTGTCTTGGCTGCATTTTAGTGGACTAATATTTTATAATACAGTCACATTTCAATTATTGTACATTATACTCATAACTAATTACTATTTAGAAATAAGTTATGGAGCTTATTTTCTTAAATATTGAATGATAAAAAAAATAAAGAAGTAAAGCAAACAATTATCTCTTCTTGCTACAATTTTGTACTCAGTTGCTGCTCTAAGTCTTTTAAAATTTTGCATATAAAGGATAACTGAACTGATACCATAGAATTTAACTGTAATTTATTAAGCTTAGTACCTAAAATGTATTTAGATTTAGTAAAACATGAAATTTCAATCAGACTAAAGACACAACCTATCTTGAAATTTTGGTTTGAAAGAACGTGGCAGCTTTTTTTACAGATTAAAAGAGCTGAGTAAACTACTCTGGAGGATATTCTAAACTTTTGATTGGTTATTCACATATCATTTTGAAGTAAGTGTACATAACTAACCATATGGTGAAAGAAGCCGCTAGGTTTGATTCAGTATGCAAGTCGTATCTCAGCAAAATAAAAAGATATAAGGTTCTCATTTTTCATTCTAGCCTGATAATATTAATAATTTGAGTTTCTAATTAGTATGAAACTATAGACTTAGTATTTTGGGATCACAGTCATCTGATTTTAACCAATGCTGCATTCAAAATACTACACAACTCACTGAAATCTATATTCAGATTCTTTAAATATTTAACCTTTAACTTAAGAAATTAACTTATGTATGTACATAGTATTAAAGTTTGAATTATAATCTACAATGTGATTCCAAATTTATTGACCTAAATTCATAAAATAGTAGTTCAATAAAATTTTGAATGTAAGCCAACAAACACAATGACATCACGTTTGAGATGTATTTAGGAGGTTTTAAGAGATTATGCAAAAAAGATTTGAGATTTTGGCAATGAAAAGTAGTTTTTTTCAGTCATAACATGAAATCACTTTGCACCCTATTTTCACAAGCAAATCTTTAGTAAAGATATTTCATTAAAAAGTTTGATTTTTTTTGTATACAAAATACTTGTAATATTTAGTAAAAGTCTACCACATTTTGTGAAGATACACATGCAATACCAAAAGTTATAGTTCAAATACTTAACATGTGCAAATTTGAAGGTGAAGTCGTATATAATACCGAGCCAGTAGCTAAAGGATTAAATAATTCTCCTTTTCATCAAAGTCCACAAGACAGATTCAATAACTTCAGAATGCCATTCAATAAGACAATTTATTTCTTCTCTATATCTGTTATTACAAGCTATGAAACTCACTTTAGAAATTGTCCATTATGACTTAAACCAAAAGTCAATCTAACTTCACTTTTACAAACATACTTGCATTAATTTGAGACATTATGATGTAACAGTACTCAATTTAAGCAACAAGAAAAATTCAGAAGGTTTGAGTAATGTGACATTAATTCATAACTGGTTTTTTAAAGAGTTAGGTAAACAAATCTGCAATAAACTATTTCTTCCAAGTTATACATTTCCTGTAATGAAAATATATTTGTGATAGGTATTTATCTCCTCTCTCAAATATAGCAATATGGTTCAGTGCTACCCTCTATATGCAAAATTCTTTGCATGCCACAAGTCTTCAACTTTCACAAACCACACAATCAATGTGATTCAACTGCACCTCACATGTAAATCAAGTGACAGCACTCTACTAATACAAGTGCAACACACCCTCCCTCTATTCCATTTCTACTGTTTTGACAGAAATTGTAATCACCAGTTTTCAGTATAAAGGAGGTGTGACAAGTATCTATAGGATATATATTTTCAATATATTCTTCTCACATATACAACTGGAATCTCACACTAAACAAGTAATTTTTCTTGATTAGTACAAGAAAAAAGAAGCATCCATCACAAGCTTCTGAAGAACATGCAAAAAAACAGGAGATCATCAAAGTAGAAGATCCTATGTAGGAGACCACACAACTTCTGTTACAGGTATATTCTACACCCAATGTTGTACCCATGCATTACTTCCACTAAAATGTGTAACTAGAATAGGCAGAGTCCAGTGATAATGATAGAAATAAGTATCCTTCAAAAGCATATGACAGACACCATAAGTGTGATCCCAACAAGGAACACACATGGGAAACCACACCACTTCTGTACCAGGTATACACTATGCAAAGTGTGGAAACAGGTGTCACATATATGGGTGGAAAGTGAGAAGAGCACAATCAAATGGGAGAGAAAGAAAGAAACACTAAGTGAGTTTGAATCCAAACAACAATACACTGGAATCTCAGTCCCCATGAAGAAAGACTAGACAAGAACCATCTACAATCAGATATGTGAGGAATGTACTCAAAATGTGTTGAGTCGCTAAGGCAAGTGGCTCATCAACTCCAGTCCAAACCCAAGCAGCATCAGGATTACTACTTCTGACTTGTGATTGGAGGAGGATCCCCACCATCTTTATCTCAAGGTTAGTAGAACAGTATTATACACATACCTAACCAATCTACTAAAAGAAGCAAAAGAGCAAATCCACAACCACACACACATACAACAGTCCAACACTCAAATGATGGTGTGAAGGGACGTACCAGTGTGGCATTTTGCATTGCAGGAAAAAAACAAACACTGTTAGGAGAAAAAAGACACCTCTTATAACAACCAATCTCCCAACAGTTTAAAACTAGGAAACCCTCTGTTGAGACACTCAGACCTGAAAACAGTAATGGTGCTCAAAGCAACAATAATAATTTCAGAAATTGTAAAACAAACTTAAGAAGTCATATTAAACCATGAAGAATTCAAAAAAGAGAAAACAAAATTAATAAACAAAGGTAAATTATCTCTGCAAACGACTACAGAAACAATTAACTGTAGCAAATCAAGTTAATCATTACTTCACAAAAGAAATGGAATGAACACTTGAAGGAAAAGAGTTAACAACTGAAAAACATCTGCTCTCAATCACTGTCTAATAAGAAGTAAAAGTTCATTGTAAAGGGAGTCGCACAAGTCAGGAGGGTGTGTCACACTCCTATTGGGAGTTTACATGACAATTTACATGCCAGACACAGTTGAGCCACATGGAAGTTCAAGGATTATGGCATGACAAACATTTCTGCACACAGAAGGCAGCACTGAATGAAAATAGTTATACATGTGAAAAGAAGTACTGTACTACACCACAAACTTCACAATCTGGATTCAATCTATAATCAAAAACATATTCAACTTACCCACAACACATCTAGAATTCCATATGCAAAGTCTTTGTTCCCTAACAGATCATCTAGGACTAGGTTAACAACCTGACAAATGTACAAAAAATACATGTATATACACACTATTTTATTATGCCATCCCACATTATGTTCAACATATAAAGCACTTAAATTCAAACTAACATACAGAACTCATATTCTTAATTTTCCATGGTCTTTTTCAATTTCTTATAACAATACATGCATAGTTCATTCATAAAGTTCATTTACTGTTTATTGTACTTTTTAATCAGTCAAAATGATTCATTTTATAATCATGCTATTCTTTATAACACACTACATTAGTTCTTGTAGATGATTATAAGCAGCTACACATCTTCCTTAAGCATTCGTGATGAGCCCAATCAAGTTCACAGATTAATCCCACACTCTTTAAATGAAAGTAGTTTTATGGGTTTTATTAAATATTGGACCAAATAAAGTGTGGAAAAACCCCATAAAACTCTACCCTTTCATAAAAAAAGATATTACTTTATGGTAAGTAACCAGAACTATTATACAGCCAATCAAATTTTATTTAACAATACCAAACTGATTCACGCTACAACGTGTAACATTGACATCCACTGCATTAATGATCACATGCCTAGAAAGTACTAGTTTATTCCATTCTTTCTCCTCCATAAATTGTGAAACAAAGTTACCCTGTCTATTATAAATTGTATATGTGATTACTTAGTAAGTTACTTAGTTGTAGCATTTCTATGTTTGAAACCTGCTATAAGAATAGTTTTACTAAAGTTAATTTTATTTATTTATACAATAGTCATAAATTGTAGGAAAAGACATCATATTACTCATCATCAAATGCAATTACAAACAATGATTTATTTATAAAACAAACTCATAATATATAAGGGTGTCAATAATAAACTCTTATTCACTGTGCTATATGTAATACTCCCATTAATTTATGGGGCAGCCAAAACAATAAAGATTACAAACAATGTATATGAGCATGTTAGATGGATGTGGCTAAATCAGTCAATATAAGAATTAAATGTATGATCTTCTATCAAAGCATGTTACAACTATACTTCAAATATTTTATAATACATAAACAGTACTGAATACCTTCTTTATAAGGTGCATATGGTGACATAAATGCCATGTACACAGAGTAAGTTTTCAGTTTATCACTATTGATACATTTATAAATAGTGGTGTTATAAAAACAGATACTTTTCTTCATACCTCACTTATATTTCTGAGTTTTATACAAGTCTTTACAAAAAGTCTTCACACTTAGCCTATAATTGCTGGCCTCTCAAAAGTAAAATGTATGTATCAGGAATTGACAGTAAAAAAAATGAACTTAACTGGTCAATATGCTGATGATGGATGGCTTGGCTTTAAGAAAATATGTATTAAAATCAGCAGAATCTACAATAAACAGGAACAATAGACCAGACATCAAGTACTTGCCCACCAGAATGGTTCTCACAGCTCCCATTCTCTGTGCAGTTAATCAATAAGAAAATTGAATCACAAGTTTTTGGAAGTATTTCTGTTACAGTGGGCAGCCATAAAGCATTCTCTATGCACAAGGTAATATAGGACATAACATACAATTACCCAATAAAAAAATTCACAGATGTTGAAATAATTTAAGAGGAGCCCCCAGTGGCACAGCTGCATTTCTGCGGGTTTATACTGCTAAAATCCTGGTTTCCATACCCGTGGTGAGCAATGCATGGATACCCCTTGTGTAGCTTTGTGCTTAAAACAAATAACAACAAGTTTACGAAGAATTGTTTAAAGTATAACACAGTACTGTTCCTCAACATACAGATGAAAAATTATTCCTGTTTACAAAAATGGAAACTGTCTGACAGAATATTTCTTAATCATTTCTCTAATATGTCAATGTATGTATAACCACAACAATCTGACTATAATTCTTAAGCCTCTTGAACTGACTAAAAGAACAACAGTGGGAAATTATCATTACTTAAACTTAAGTCAAATTATTTACTGACAAACTAACTCAGTGTAAAATCTGTGTGAAATTAGATTTAAACCAAAAACATGAACTTTTTTCTCACACGCTTATTGCTCGACAGATGACCCAAATGACCACACGTGGAGCTCCATGAAGTTCAGGCATAGCTCTCGCTAATTTAGAAACAAATGTAGACAGAAATATTTGATTTTGAGAATGCATGTTTTATTAAATTCACAGAAGTTTCTCCTAGCATTAAGGTTCACATATCAATTCGCAATATTACGAAAATTACGGGGTCACATAAGATGTAACCTCATGTTTTCACCAATGAATAAAACTGTCTTGAGATCGAGCTAATTAGTCAAAGATATATATTAAAACAAATTATTTATTGATCTTGAAGTGGTATAATGTCAGGATACTGTTATTGATATTGAAGTGGTATAATATCAGGATAGTGTCATTGATCTTGAAGTGGTATAATGTCAGGATGTTGTTATTGATCCTGAAGTGGTATAATGTCAGGATGTTGTTATTGATCCTGAAGTGGTATAATGTCAGGATATTGTTATTGATATTGAAGTGGTATAATGTCAGGATGTTGTTATTGATCCTGAAGTGGTATAATGTCAGGATATTGTTATTGATATTGAAGTGGTATAATGTCAGAATATTGTTATTGATATTGAAGTGGTATAATGTCAGAATATTGTTTTGATATTGAAGTGGTATAATGTCAGGATATTGTTATTGATATTGAAGTGGTATAATGTCAGGATATTGTTATTGATATTGAAGTGGTTTAATGTCAGGATGTTGTTATTGATCCTGAAGTGGTATAATGTCAGGATATTGTTATTGATATTGAAGTGGTATAATGTCAGAATATTGTTATTGATCCTGAAGTGGTATAATGTCAGAATATTGTTATTGATCCTGAAGTGGTATAATGTCAGGATATTGTTATTGATTTGAAGTGGTATAATGTCAGGATATTGTTAATGATATCAGTCTGTTGTTTTTTATTTCTTATAGAGCTACATGTAGCAGTGTATTTTGTTTTTATTTCTTATAGAACTATATGTACCCGTGTATTTTGTTTTATTTCTTATAGAGCTACATGTACCAGTGTATGTTGTTTTTATTTCTTATAGAGCTATATGTACCAGTGTATTTTGTTTTTATTTCTTATAGAGCTACATGTACCAGTGTATGTTTTTTTAATTTCTTATAGAGCTACATGTACCAGTGTATGTTTTTTTCATTTCTTATAGAGCTACATGTACCAGTGTGTTTTTTATTTCTTATAGAGCTATATGTACCAGTGTATGTTACTTTTTTCCTTATTTGTTTTATAACTACATGTATCAGCTGAAATGTATTTTATTATTTCATGTTTACTGTGTCAATACATGTACCAGCAAAATGTATTTTATTATTTCCAATTTTGTTTTTTTTTTGTTTTTTTATACAGCTAAACATACCAGTAGATATTATTATCTATTTGTTTTACAGCTGCATCTACCAGTGTATGCTATTATCTATTTGTTTTACAGCTACATTTACCAGTGGATGCTATTTTCTATTTGTTGTACAGCTACATCTACCAGTGAATGCTATTTTCTATTTGTTGTACAGCTACATATACCAGTATATATTATTTTCTATTTGTTGTACAGCTACATCTACCAGTAGATATTATTTTCTATTTGTTGTTTATTGTGTAGCTACCTGTACCAGTGGACGTTATTTTCTATTACTTTTTATTATATAGCTATGTGTACCAGCATATGTTATTTTCTATTTTTTATGATACAGGTACATGCATCAGTGAATGTAATTTTTATTTCTTTCATGTACTTGATATGTTCATATGATTTTGTAATGAAGAATGTGGTGCTGTTTCTAAATAAAATTATGAGAAGTAATACGTTCAATATTTTTATTTCACTATTCCTTAATTCAGCTGATATCTACATATAGAAAACACTGTGAATGCAGATCTTGTGTTTTCCAAATAATCAAAAAACTAAGAATACTCTAATATGTTTCTTGAATATGTTTTTTCTTAAAAACTTCTTGCTGCCTATTCGATTTCCTATGCTATGTAGTAAGATAGCTACAATGCTTCTTTTCTGCCACTTGATACGATGTCTGCAAAATGATGCAGATAAATGTTTTTTAAAAGTGTCTGGATGATAACACTGGAAAGTATTATTATACCTTATGTATGTTTATATTAATAGATCAGGAACTATTACCACAGATTTGATATACTTATATTATATAAGAAAGTATTAAGTATGCTTATATTAATAAGGCACTGGAAGTTATTGTGTATTGTTTCTACTTCATATAATATTACAGTGAAAAAGCAGTGAAGGTCACACTTCTGGGCAAAAATTCATTTGTAGGACATTGACATATTCTAGATTCTGCATCAGAAATTCTAAAACTTTCATACTCAAGAACAAAATAAACACAATTATTTATTGCCATATGTTTCATAGCAGCAATAGCATGATCCACTTAATACTTCCAATGTTATAAAACTGTGTTGTCACACTCATGGATGCACACACATTAAGAGCTTCTACTAAGTTTTAATATCTAACACACACTGACTACTTCTACTAAGTTTTAATATCTGACACACACTGAGAGATTCTACTAAGTTTTAATATCTAACACACACTGAGAGCTTCTACTGAGTTTTAATACCTAACACACATTGAGAGCTTCTACTAAGTTTTAATATCTAACACACACTGACTACTTCTACTAAGTTTTAATATCTAACACATACTGAGAGCTTCTACTGAGTTTTATTATCTAACACATACTGAGAGCTTCTACTAAGTTTTAATATGTAACACACACTGAAAGGTTCTACTAAGTTTTAATATCTAACACATACTGAGAGCTTCTACTAAGTTTTAATATCTAACACACACTGAAAGCTTCTGCTAAATTTTAATATCTAACACACACTGAGAGCTGCTACTGAATTTTAATATCTTACACTCACTGAGAGCTTCTACTAAGTTTTAATATCTAACACACACCGAGAGCTTCTACTGTGTTTTAATATCTAACACTCACTGAGAGCTTCTACTAAGTTTTAATATCTAACAGTAATTAAGGGTATCTACTAAGTTTTAATATCTAACAGTAATTAAGGGTATCTACTAAGTATTAATATCTAACAGTAATTAAGGGTATCTACTAAGATTTAATATATAACACTCATTTGGAGTTTTTACTATGTTTTAATATCTAACAGTAATTAAGGGTATGTACTAAGTTTTAATACCTAAGTGTAATGTGAGATATCTACTAGCTTTTCATATCTAATTGTTTTTAAAGGTATCTAGAAAGTTTTAGTAATTAACTGATATGAGAAGCAATCACTAAAGTACAAAATGAAACTCACATATTAAACTGAGTATTCCTCTTAAAGACAAACTACTATTTGGAATGTCTACTAAGTTGTAAGTATGTCGTTGATGTATTAATATCAAACTCTGAAACAGAACTGTCAACTTATTTCTAACATTATATATACAACATACATCATCTTGTCTAAAATAAAATTTTAAACAACAGATTAAATCTCATATCAAATAATAATACAGAAACAAAAACCTTCACGGTGTAAATAATTAAACAGTATCACACCAAAGATTATGAAACTAAAAATATTAATCAAAATAAGAATCTTGCAAGTTCATCTTACAATATAAAATATTTAGTGTAGGAAAGAAGCAGATGGGTTTGGCTCAATACAACCATAAAATGCTGTTGTGCAGAATCACAGTGGGTATTAACTGTGGTATTTGTATTTCTACTGACACCAATCATGGTGGCTGTAAACTGTGAAGTTTGTATTCTACTGCCAGTAACCACAGTGGCTGTTTACTGTGGTGTTTGTATTCTACTAACAGTAATCATGGTGGCTGTTAACTGTGAGTGTTTGTATTCTACTGCCAGTAATCACAGTGGCTGTTTACTGTGGTGTTTGTATTCTACTGACACCAATCATGGTGGCTGTAAACTGTGAAGTTTGTATTCTACTGCCAGTAATCACAGTGGCTGTTAACTGTGGTATTTGTATTTCTACTGACACCAATCATGGTGGCTGTAAACTGTGAAGTTTGTATTCTACTGCCAGTAACCACAGTGGCTGTTTACTGTGGTGTTTGTATTCTACTAACAGTAATCATGGTGGCTGTTAACTGTGGTGTTTGTATTCTACTAACAGTAATCATGGTGGCTGTTAATTGTAGTGTTTGTTTCTACTGACTGTATTCATTACTTGGTGCCTATTTTAGATAACAACTTGCTCTTCCAACAAGGTTTTCTGCACTTCCTATTACTTCCATTGTCTGTTCTCTGTGGTTCTGATCTTTGTTTTGATTATCTGCAGAGAAATGTATTATCTTACTGTAATGAAATATATCTTTAATTCTTATTGTGTAGATTGATGAGCGTGTAGAATATTTAATGTTATAATATTATTCTATAATAATATAATAATGTTATGTTGTGTTATTTTAACCAAACATAAAGTCAGCCAAACAGTGGAAAATAATTGAAAATATTACACTGACTCAATACAATATTACTAATACCCTGACTCAATACAATATAACTGATACCCTGACTCAATACAATATAACTGATACCCTTACTCAATACAATATAACTAATACCCTGACTCAATACAATATAACTGATACCCTGACTCAATACAATATAACTGATACCTGACTCAATACAATATTACTAATACCTGACTCAATACAATATAACTGATACCCTTACTCAATACAATATAACTAATACCCTGACTCAATACAATATTACTAATACCCTGACTCAATACAATATAACTGATACCCTTACTCAATACAATATAACTGATACCCTTACTCAATACAATATAACTAATACCCTTACTCAATACAATATTACTGATACCCTTACTCAATACAATATAACTGATACCCTTACTCAATACAATATAACTAATACCCTGACTCAATACAATATTACTAATGCCCTGACTCAATACAATATTACTAATGCCCTGACTCAATACAATATTACTAATACCCTGACTCAATACAATATTACTAATACCCTGACTCAATACAATATAACTGATACCCTTACTCAATACAGTATAACTAATACACTGACTCAATACAATATAACTAATACCTGACTCAATACAATATAACTAATACCCTGACTCAATACAATATAACTGATACCCTTACTCAATACAATATAACTGATACCCTGACTCAATACAATATTACTAATACCCTGACTCAATACAATATAACTGATACCCTGACTCAATACAATATAACTGATACCCTGACTCAATACAATATTACTAATACCCTTACTCAATACAATATAACTGATACCCTTACTCAATACAATATAACTAATACCCTGACTCAATACAATATTACTAATACCTGACTCAATACAATATAACTGATACCCTTACTCAGTACAATATAACTGATACCCTTACTCAATACAATATAACTGATACCCTGACTCAATACAATATTACTAATACCCTTACTCAATACAATATAACTGATACCCTTACTCAATACAATATAACTAATACCCTGACTCAATACAATATAACTAATACCCTGACTCAATACAATATTACTAATGCCTGACTCAATACAATATTACTAATACCCTGACTCAATACAATATTACTAATACCCTTACTCAATACAATATAACTAATGCCCTGACTCAATACAATATTGCTGATACCCTGACTCAATACAATATTACTAATACCCTGACTCAATACAATATAACTGATACCCTTACTCAATACAATATAACTGATACCCTTACTCAGTACAATATAACTAATACCCTTACTCAATACAATATAACTAATACCCTGACTCAATACAATATAACTGATACCCTGACTCAATACAATATAACTAATACCCTTACTCAATACAATATAACTAATACCCTTACTCAATACAATATAACTAATACCCTGACTCAATACAATATTACTAATGCCCTGACTCAATACAATATAACTGATACCCTTACTCAATACAATATAACTGATACCCTTACTCAATACAATATAACTGATACCCTTACTCAATACAATATAACTAATACCCTGACTCAATACAATATAACTAATACCCTGACTCAATACAATATTACTAATACCCTGACTCAATACAATATAACTGATACCCTTACTCAATACAATATAACTGATACCCTTACTCAATACAATATAACTGATACCCTGACTCAATACAATATTACTAATACCCTGACTCAATACAATATTACTGATACCCTGACTCAATACAATATAACTGATACCCTTACTCAATACAATATAACTGATACCCTTACTCAATACAATATAACTGATACCCTGACTCAATACAATATTACTAATGCCCTTACTCAATACAATATAACTGATACCCTTACTCAATACAATATAACTAATACCCTGACTCAATACAATATTACTAATGCCCTGACTCAATACAATATTACTAATACCCTGACTCAATACAATATTACTAATACCCTGACTCAATACAATATTACTAATACCCTGACTCAATACAATATTACTAATACCCTGACTCAATACAATATTACTAATACCTGACTCAATACAATATAACTGATACCCTTACTCAATACAATATAACTGATACCCTTACTCAATACAATATAACTAATACCCTGACTCAATACAATATAACTAATACCCTGACTCAATACAATATAACTGATACCCTTACTCAATACAATATAACTAATACCTGACTCAATACAATATTACTAATACCTGACTCAATACAATATAACTGATACCCTGACTCAATACAATATAACTAATGCCCTTACTCAATACAATATAACTAATACCCTTACTCAATACAATATAACTAATACCCTGACTCAATACAATATTACTAATACCCTGACTCAATACAATATAACTGATACCCTTACTCAATACAATATAACTGATACCCTTACTCAATACAATATAACTGATACCCTTACTCAATACAATATAACTAATACCCTGACTCAATACAATATTACTAATACCCTGACTCAATACAATATTACTAATACCCTGACTCAATACAATATAACTGATACCCTTACTCAATACAATATAACTGATACCCTTACTCAATACAATATAACTAATACCCTGACTCAATACAATATAACTGATACCCTGACTCAATACAATATAACTAATGCCCTTACTCAATACAATATAACTAATACCCTTACTCAATACAATATTACTAATACCCTGACTCAATACAATATTACTAATACCCTGACTCAATACAATATTACTAATACCCTGACTCAATACAATATTACTAATACCCTTACTCAATACAATATAACTGATACCCTTACTCAATACAATATAACTGATACCCTGACTCAATACAATATAACTAATACCCTGACTCAATACAATATAACTAATACCCTGACTCAATACAATATTACTAATGCCCTGACTCAATACAATATAACTGATACCCTTACTCAATACAATATAACTGATACCCTTACTCAATACAATATAACTAATACCCTGACTCAATACAATATTACTAATACCCTGACTCAATACAATATTACTAATGCCTGACTCAATACAATATAACTGATACCCTTACTCAATACAATATAACTGATACCCTTACTCAATACAATATAACTGATACCCTGACTCAATACAATATTACTAATACCCTTACTCAATACAATATAACTGATACCCTTACTCAATACAATATAACTAATACCCTGACTCAATACAATATTACTAATACCCTGACTCAATACAATATTACTAATACCCTGACTCAATACAATATTACTAATACCCTGACTCAATACAATATTACTAATACCCTGACTCAATACAATATAACTGATACCCTTACTCAATACAATATAACTGATGCCTTACTCAATACAATATAACTAATACCTGACTCAATACAATATAACTAATACCCTGACTCAATACAATATAACTGATACCCTTACTCAATACAATATAACTAATACCCTTACTCAATACAATATAACTAATACCCTGACTCAATACAATATAACTGATACCCTGACTCAATACAATATAACTAATACCCTTACTCAATACAATATAACTAATGCCCTTACTCAATACAATATAACTAATACCCTGACTCAATACAATATTACTAATACCCTGACTCAATACAATATAACTGATACCCTTACTCAATACAATATAACTGATACCCTTACTCAATACAATATAACTGATACCCTTACTCAATACAATATAACTAATACCCTGACTCAATACAATATAACTAATACCTGACTCAATACAATATAACTAATACCCTGACTCAATACAATATTACTAATACCCTGACTCAATACAATATAACTGATACCCTTACTCAATACAATATAACTGATACCCTTACTCAATACAATATAACTGATACCCTTACTCAATACAATATAACTAATACCCTGACTCAATACAATATAACTAATACCCTGACTCAATACAATATAACTAATACCCTGACTCAATACAATATTACTAATACCCTGACTCAATACAATATAACTGATACCCTTACTCAATACAATATAACTGATACCCTGACTCAATACAATATTACTAATACCCTGACTCAATACAATATAACTGATACCCTTACTCAATACAATATAACTGATACCCTTACTCAATACAATATAACTGATACCCTGACTCAATACAATATTACTAATACCCTGACTCAATACAATATAACTGATACCCTTACTCAATACAATATAACTGATACCCTTACTCAATACAATATTACTAATACCCTTACTCAATACAATATTACTAATACCCTGACTCAATACAATATTACTAATACCCTGACTCAATACAATGTTACTAATACCCTGACTCAATACAATATTACTAATACCCTGACTCAATACATTTTGAACACGTTATTAACCCAGGTAATTAAAATGTAAAACAAACATTTTGGAAGTTGATGTCCCAGACTAATAAAAGTGCATAAGTTTATCAATAAGAAAAAACCATAGTTTCCTCAAGAGCTTTTAAAAGGACTAAAACATAGAAATATCATTAGGATAAAATGAACAGATTATGTAAGTTTACAAAGGGTGAAGACAATGTTTTTGAATCTTATGTTTCAGATATTGTAGTGATTTAAAGATATTTTTTTTAACTTGTATGAATTCAGGAACTGTAATTAACAACAGTAAAACAATATTTGTATCTCAGTGAGTTGGGGTTGACCTGACACTAGCTTTGAACATAACTTTCACATGCTCATCAACTCGGTAAGTTCTCCTGTTAGCTGGAATTACTGAATGAAACCTATACACCTTGATGAATGTAATTATACACACACTTTTAATTATAATTATGTACACACTTTTCTCTACATTAAAATACTTTTGTTTGTGAGTTTTCAGCCCTCTCATCAGAACCTTCATCAGACAATAAAACAGTTGAAATTTGATTAGGGATTGCAATGTGATGTTTAATGAATTGAAGAGACTATTTTTACAATATTTTGTTGTTATACAAATTTATTCCAATTTTACTAAATAAGGATAAGTTAATGTGAAGATTCTATGACCTCAAAAGAAATAACTTGTTTTGGGACAAAACTGTATTGGGCTATCCAATTTATTCACCACAAGGAATCCAACCCCAAAATGTAGCTGGGGATGCTAAATATATCACAGTATAAGGCACAATATAAAGACATAATTTTAAAAATATACCAATGAACAAATTAAACAGACTTTTGCATTTAGGAGTCTTTATTTCCAGTTCATGATAAATCTCTATATTGTCAAGAATTGCAGAGCTATCAATAACAACATTTTGTGGTGTGAATCACGGTTTGTTCTAACTAATATTTCAAGTTTGTACTATTCTTTCAATTTGGAAGTGGAACTATTTGTTTTATTATTATGTAAGTTCAGCATAATTTCAATTCATAATATTTGTAAATCCTATGAAGAACACTTCTCTAAATATTCCTCTGAGGAATACAGTAACAGATAGTGACCAAGAGGTGCTGTTCTGCAATAACATTACAATGATAAGGAAGACATGTTTAAAAATAATGATAAAATTAACCTACCAGGATGGCTTCTGTTTGAAGTAGGAAGAAGATAAGTTCTTCCATTTTCAAAATGTTCTCCATCTTGGACTTGACGGTGAATATCCCCATCAGGAGTGAGTCCAGTGATCACTAGAGCTGGAATATTAGCTAATCTGAAAGAAGTCAAGAACAAAAGATTAGCTTGCTGGCATTTCTTCTGAATGACCAGTAAAGTTAAATAAAATAAAAATAATTGAATAAAGTTGCTGTTATTAGTTCTGATTTGTAAATGAATGTTGCTGTTCATCCAATTTAGTGATAAAAATAGTGTCCCAGCCAGCCTGATGAACCAAAAAGCCTTGTTAGCTTGGATATAGAGGATATAGTATGGTAGATAAATTGTTGTAGATTATTCATCGCTTTCACTCATAAGTTATTAAAATTATTTACCGAGCATTTTGTCGTAACCCAACAGTTGTTAGTAGGAAAATTTAATATATTGGTATTTAAACACTGTTGGTGTTAATAAAAGAATTTTTGGTACTCCAACAAGTGCTAGTGGTGATAAGTGAAGATACTGGTATTTCAAAAGCTGCTGACACTAATGGTAGGATGTAATGATACTCCAAGAGCTGATGACATACATGACAAGATATAATAGTATTACTAAAGCTGCTCATGTTGATAACAAGATGTACTAGTACTACTACAGCTGCTTATGTCAATGACAAGATGTACTAGAACTACTACAGCTGCTAATGTCGATGAAAAGATGTATTAGTACTACCACAACTGCTAATGTGGATGAAAAGATGTACTAAAACTACTATTAACTGCTGATATCAGTAACAAGATGTACTAGGACTGCTACTGATATAATTCACAAGATGTACTAGAGTTGCCACAGGTGCTGATATTGATGACAAGATGTACCAGTAATAATACAGCTGCTAATATTGATGATAAGATGTACTAGTAATACTACAGCTGCTGATGTTGATGATAAGATGTACCAGTACCACCACAGTAGCTGATGTTGATGACAAGATGTACTAGTACCACTAGAACAGCTGATGTTGATGACAAGATGTACTAGTACTACTACAGCAGCTGATGTTGATGACAAGATGTACTAGTACTACTACAGCAGCTGATGTTGATGACAAGATGTACTAGTACTACTACAGCAGCTGATGTTGATGACAAGATGTACTAGTACTACTACAGCAGCTGATGTTGATGACAAGATGTACTAGTACTACTACAGTAGCTGATGTTGATGACAAGATGTACTAGTACTACTACAGCAGCTGATGTTGATGACAAGATGTACTAGTACTACTACAGCAGCTGATGTTGATGACAAGATGTACTAGTACTACTACAGCAGCTGATGTTGATGACAAGATGTACTAGTACTACTACAGCAGCTGATGTTGATGACAAGATGTACTAGTACTACTACAGCAGCTGATGTTGATGACAAGATGTACTAGTACTGCTACAGCAGCTGATGTTGATGATAAGATGTACTAGTACTGCTACAGCAGCTGATGTTGATGACAAGATGTACTAGTACTGCTACAGTTACTGATCTCAATGCCAAGATGTACTAGTACTGCTACAGCTACTGATATGAATGACAAGACATACTAGTGTTGCTACAGCTACTGACAAATCTACTCATTCCATCAAATAGTGGAATGAGGAAAGAGAGTTTTAAGCTTTATGAATTCTTTAAAATTCTTTAACTTTACAAAAAAAACTATTTATTATTATAAGGACCTTGAGATGGAAGATTATACATGCTAACAAAGGAAAGTGATGAACTAAAAAAACCTAATTTTAGTCAGGTAATTTACATTGGAAGCACTTGTAAAATTTGTCTTATCACATGAAAAGTTGAAAGAAAAATAATTTTTTTAATAAATCTTCATTTTCTCACATCCAAAACTATAAATAACAAATGTTCTCCTTCATATCATTCTATAATAAAACTGTTACAGTAGTGCTACAAATAACAGGTCATTATAATAAAACTGTTACAGTAGTGCTACAAATAACAGGTCATTATAATAAAACTGTTATAGTTGTGCTACAAATAACAGGTCATTATAATGAAACTGTTATTGTAATGCTACAAATAACAGGTCATTATAATAAAATTGTTATTGTAATGCTACAAATAACAGGTCATTATAATAAAACTGTTATAGTAGTGCTACAAATAACAGGTCATTATAATAAAACTGTTATAGTAGTGCTACAAATAACAGGTCATTATAATAAAACTGTTATTGTAATGCTACAAATAACAGGTCATTATAATAAAACTGTTATAGTAGTGCTACAAATAACAGGTCATTATAATAAAACTGTTACAGTAGTGCTACAAATAACAGGTCATTAAATTTTGAGAATAAAGAATGTTCTTGGTCATAAAAGATGCTAGCTTGTTACAATTTTTAAAAGAAAATACAGCTTTCAGACAACATGAAAGATAGAACATTACATTTATATTTTTAAAAGAATAGAAAATGCCACATAATGTTATCAGTGTTAAAGTATTTAGATACAAAATATATTTAACACAAATACAAGTCAAACACTATCAAATGGATGGTTTATTAAAGTATTTATTTATGCACTCTATTTAGTTCCGACAACTATTAATCAAACACTATGAAACAGATTGTCTAATAAAGTATTCACATATAAAATCTATTTAGTTAAAACAAATCCACATCAAATAATGCCAACTGAATTGTCTGTTAGAGTGTTTACATAAACAATATACTTATTTGACACTCAGCACAAATTAAATGCTATAAAATGCAAGGTATCTTAAAGTACTCGCCTATATAATCTATTTCGGAATATAGCACAGAATTGGTATTGCTTGAATCACTGTATAAAATGCTTTAATACATTTGCTATGAGGTTTTTAAAGAGTATTGCTAACATGACATACATAGTTGTTTCTATACTGTTGGTGGAAGTTCTGATCAACTTACCTGGCTTTGGCTACTGTCCGACCAGCAAGTGGAGAGTCTTCAACTCTCACTTTGGAAGGTATAATATGATTTATAACACTGTAATGGTCAGGGTAAGGTTTACCTTGAATACCTACTGAGTTTTGTCTAACAGAGGACCATATATTGCCAAAGAATGGGTGGTTTCTCTATGGAAAAAATAATGTTAAGGTTAGAGTTTACTTTTAGTTGGACTGTTTATGTTTAATAGTGCCAGAAGTATAAACACTTCCAAAATATAAACAGACCTTCATCCTAATGAATTAATCCTCAAGATACATTTCTAAACCATGTGCTAAGTAACCTAACCATGGTACTACGTATTCTAAACTTAAGTAATCTTAACCTGGTGATAAATAATATAACTCTGGTATTAAGTTCCCTAAACCTCTGTTAAGTAATCTAACCACAGTGTTAAATAACCTAACTCTATTGATAATTAATCTGTTATCATGCTATGTAAACTAAAATTTGTGATAAGTAATCTAAAACTTGTATTAAGTACTACAACCCTTGTGTTAAATAATATAACCTTCATGCAAAGAAAGATAACTCTCGTTTTAAGTAATCTAAATTATGTAATATAACCCCAGTATTACATAATGTTAACTTCTTTTTAAGTGATCTAACCCTTGTTCTATTTAATCCAAATATCATTTTAAGTAATGTAACCTTTATATTAACTAATAAAACCCAGGTGGTAAGTAATCAAACACTTATGTTTAGCAATATAACCTTGGTAATAAGTAATCTTAACATTGTTAAGTAACCATAATAATGATAAAGCTAACAATGGATCACATCATCTTCAGTTAAATTAAAAACAATAGCACAGTAACTGATGCTAATAATGTGTCACATGATATCCAGTTAAATTAAAACAATAATGCAGTAGTAACTTATGTTAATAATGTGTCACATAATATCCAGTTAAAATTGAAACAATAATGTGCAGTAGTAAATTATGCTAATAATGTGTCACATAATATCCACTTAAATTAAAAACAATAATGTAGTAACTGATGCTAATAATGTGTGACATCATCTTAAGTTAAAGTAAGAACAATAATAATGTAGTAACTGTTGCAAATTATGATAGAGTAACAATGTGTCTTCAGCTATAGTACCATAATAATAACACATTAACTGATGCTAACAATGTGTCACATCATTTTCTGCTAAATAACAATACACTAACTGATGCTCACAATGATAAAGTTAATAACTCAAGGTAAAAAAATGTTTACTTTTTCTTGTTCCTGGACAGAAAGTGTTATTTCCCAATTGCTTCTGCCTAAAGTAGATGGAAAAGACTTATTTTTCTCTTCAAATTTTGCTTTTGTGACTTGGGAGCATGTAACAAAAACATGATAGGAGACTATATTTGGGAGCTGATACGAGAAAGTGATCTACATTACAGTCAAAAATCTCGAAAAACTACTCACTTCTAAACATTTTTTTTATAACTTTGGTACACATACATGTAAATTTTGATTCACATGTTCTATTCAGACCTTATGTAAATGAAAATGTGTAAATTTTCCCATTTTTACACATAAAATAGGTTATTTTTTAAATTTCATTATCCAGGTCACAAAAGCAAAGTTTGAAGGGAATAATGACCATTTTCTGTACTTTTACAACATAAGCAATTAAGAAATAACACATACTATCCAGGAACAAAATTTGTGTTATATAGTTTAATGTGTCACATTATCTCTAACTAAAATAACAACAGTAAAAATAATGCAGGAACTGATACTAACAATGTTAAAGCTAATGTACAATGAAATGTAGTGAAACTTTTAAGTTCTTCCATTTATGTGTGTGTGTGTGTGTGTGTGTGTGTGCATTACTTAAAGTGCTTTTATAAACTATTTTGTTAATTTGGTAAAAGATAGAAAACCATTGCTATTTTTATTTTGAAAGCAATATAAATAACAGTTTACCACAGAAATTGCTTTAAAATAATAATAAATATAAAATCCTAATTTCTTTTACCCTGTGTAATGGCTCTGAATCCAAAAGTTTCCAAACTCATCTGTATCCAAGTTTCCTGAGACAGCTCGTCAATTTCAGGTCCTACTTCGTGAAGTGTACTAATCCAGCCTGAAGGATGCAGTAACTTTATCCATAATTTGTAATTACATTTTTATTTAATAAACAAAAGTATCAAAACATAAACCATGAGTTAAGTGTTTTAACAATTAACAGTTAGTCAAATGTTTCAAATCATGGCTTAATATGTGTTTTGAGTTAGTAAACCAGAACCTATAGCAAATCTATTATTGAGTCCAGTTTTCAAAGACTTACTGTTAAAGCTACAGCACCATCATGACCAAGTGCACGCTCTTCCTTTCTCTTTTAAATCTTCGAAATAGTCTTGGATTAAAAAAGTGGCATAGAACTTTCCCACCGTAACATCATCTTCAGCTAATATTAAAAAAAAACAGTATAATTATGCAATAACTGATTCTAATAAAGATAAAACTAAGGCATGTAACGTGATATCTAGCTAAAATAAAAACATCAATACAAAATGCTGAGAGTAGGCACTACTACTAATAAAGCTAACCATAGAACATAAGGACACACCACTGCTATAAGGCCTATAGTGGTACACTGGTCTCGTTACTGCTATAATAACCACAGTGGAAGTCTAGTACTAATTTTTGGTTGTTGAAAGGTAAAAATTTATAAATCTGGACTGATACAAACCACCAGCAGGAGGTACATCTTGGTCCAGCAACTCAGGACTAGTTCGTTTCCAAATCTTTTTTTATGACATCACAATTCTTCATTTGCTTCATCAATGTTTCCTTAAAGATACAAAAAACGTGAATCAATAGTGCTCTCTCTACAAATAGTTATAACTTCTTACACAACATTGGATAATTAATTACAAAATACAAAATTAACTAACTTTAGTGTATGGTACATTTAATAAACAATGCTCTAATATTTGATGTACAAAATAAGGAAAATTGTTTTATATTAGGCAATTTATAACATGAGAGTTTATTTATTTTAATTATCCATATATTTTTATTAAATGAAGTCTTTATCAATAGTATTATTATGAAACAGTAAAAATTTCAACTCATAAAAGATAAGTAATATCTTAACATTTTCTACATATACACATTTCCTATTATATGACCCTCCAGTGGCACAACGGCATGTCTGTGGATTTTGTTTTGTTTGTTTGCTTTTGAATTTTGCACAAAGCTACTCAAGGGCTATCTGTGCTAGCCATCCCTAATTTAGCAGTGTAAGACTAGAGGGAAGACAGCTAGTCATCACCACGCCAACTCTTGGGCTACTCTTTTACCAACAAATAGTGGGATTGACCAATACAGAAAGGAAAAAGAAATGAATAAAGACAACAATGATAATGAAACAATAACAGAAAAACAATAATACTGACATTAGTAATAGTGAAACAACAACACTAAACAACAACTAATAACACTGACATTGTAACAATAACCAAGAAGACAACCAATATTACTGAAAACTGTGATACTGTAACAATACCAAGAAAACAACCAATAACACTGAAAACAATGATACTGGACCAACAGCTAAAAAAAAATTCATACTGACAGCAGTGACACAAAACCAAACATCAAGTGATTACTATGATGAAACCTCATGAAGACATAGTGGTATTGTTTAATTGTGTAAGATTATATAATTTTTTCTTAAAACAATTTATATTTCAGTTTTTTTAACCACTAAATGTTCTTTCTTAAGAGAAAAGTATGTGTTTGTCATGCTAACACTGAAGAAAGTATTATTCAATGGATAAAATGTTTTTACATATTTATAGACTAACAGATTATCTGCACTAGCTGTTTCTAATATTAAACTAATAGATGAGGGATAGCAGCTAATGATATAGTGGTATTTCACTGTTACATCACACCTACTCTTCCTATTTAGTTGGCCTTTACCTCGTAAACCTTTATCATCCTACCTTCTGTTTGATGCATAATGAAGTTCGAACGACCATAAGCAAAGTGGCATTAAACATGACTGTGCCATCAGTGTTGAGTGGCATGTTCATTGATACAAGTCTCTGGAGGAAATAAACTAGCATGACACATAAACACACAAGATAAACAGAAACAGCAGTAAGTAAAATACAGAAAATAAATTTACATGCAGGTGTAAACAAACACTAATATAAATGCATAAATTAAAGATATAAGCAAATTGCTTTTGCAGATTAATAATCAAAGTATAATCTTCTTGTTCTGTCATAGAGAATATCATTATGAATGGAATCCTAATTACATTTTCTATAAACATAAGACCTTAATCTGTATATCTTCCCTTGAGACATAATGAGTGCTTTAATCCAGTACATCTTCCATAGTGACATAATGAGTGCTTTACTCCACTATATCTTCCCAAAGACATAATGAGTGCTTTAATCCTGTATATCTTCCCAAGAGACATATAATTGCTTTAATCCAATATATCTTCCTTTGAGACTTAGTGAGTGCTTTAATCCAGTGTGTTTTCTCTAGAGACATAGTGAAGGCTTTAATCCTGTATATCTTCCCAGAGACATATAACTGCTTTTATCCAATATATCTTCCCTAGAGACTTAGTGAGTGTTTTAATTCAGTATATCTTCTGTAAAGAAATTGTGAGGGCTTTAATCCTGTGTATCTTCCCTAAAGACATAATGAGGGCTTTAATCCTGTATATCTCTCCTAGAGACATAGTGAGGGCTTTAATCCTGTATGTCTTCCTAGAGACATATAAGTGCTTTAATCCAATATATCTTCGATAGAAACTTAGTGAGTGCTTTAATCCAGTATGTCTTCCCTAGAGACATAGTGAGGCTCTTATCCAGTATATCTTCCCGAGAGACATAATGAGGGCTTTAATCTTGTATATCTTCCTTGGAGACATAGTGAGTGAGGGTTTTAATCCTGTATGTCATCCCTAGAGACATAATGAGGGCTTTAAACCCATTAATTTTTCCTACAGACATAATGATTTCTTTAATCCTATATATGTTTCCTAGAAACATAATGAGGACATTAATCAGTGTA
>NW_027467782.1:3469045-3644634 GCF_004210375.1 Tachypleus tridentatus | reverse complement strand
CAAAATTGTTCACTTGGAATGCCAAGTGAGACTTAACATAAGGAGGTATCTTTTGTAAATCGTTTAATTGTGATGTTTTAAAATACATCATAAATTATATTCGCTATAGTTATAGCAACAAAGAAGTACTTTTTTGAATGGCTTGTGTGAATTGTTTTCTACCATGTAAAGACCTTTTTTTTTTTCTTTATTCATGCTTTGAGCTAGTTCCATCTTTATTGAATGTGTGATCTAACTTAAGTCAAATGAATTATCCTGTACTTACTGTATTTAAATATCATTTAACAAACATTTGTTCAACTTACCATTTTACTTAGTTCATTCTGTAATACCTCAGAATCTTCAATACAGTTAGATGTACCCAAAGATTAATTTCACCAACAAATTAAGATAAATTGCTAATTATACACTTAAAAGATAACTCAAGCATTAATCCCTGAAGTACTTCTAGAAACTAAAACAGCACCAGTTGGTATAGAAAATCTGAACCACTCCAATAAATTTTCTCTCTGTTACATTCTATATGATTCCATTAAATGTGTAAAATTAAAATCTTCCATGATTATTGAATCAGTTTTCTTATCAGTAACAATTTTGATCTCATCATATAATATACCATATGTATTCAACATCGTGACCAGTGTTTTATATTTTCAATCTAACAGGTTACAGTTCATGTCAGAAAAACACATTCATTCCTTTTAGTAATTGTCCCTATTACAACATCACATCCCCTAATGCAGCTGGCTGCCTCCACTACTTCTCTCAATTTGGCACTTGGATGTTAAGAGTTAAGATGTGTCCAGTTTTTTTTTTTGTTTTTTTATTGCTTGCATGAAACCTTTCAACATCAATTTTTATTTGATACTGAATGATAAGAGTTATCAGTTTAGGCAGGGAACTGTGAAGCCACACATGTGGCTGCTCATTCAATGTATTGTTGTTAGGCCAGTAAATCATTAACTTATTCGTTTTCAAATAGATCTGTTTGTTGTAGGTCTATTATTAGTGGTTTTGAGTAGACATTTTCGGTGTGTTCACTCACTGATGATATACATACATATATATCATAAAAAATAATAATTTTTTTCTACATTGTATCAAATAAATCAACCTGTATCATGAACCTGTGTTTAGACCTAATATATGTCTGATGGTTTGTAAAAGGAACTCAATAGGCCTTTTCTTAAAATAGTCTTTGTCTGATTATTTTGGTACAGTTTGATAAAACACACTATATCACTGCAGCAATCACCCCTTGTCAGCAGCTAGTTCAACCTTATCTTGAGAAAATGCAATCAGACAAGCCCATGACTCTTCTTCTGGGTGGTGATGTCCAAACCATGATGAAAATTGTGCTCATGTATCTTAGGATGGCTGGTTGGTGTTAAAACTTTTATTAAAATAAAGTAGAGAACAACGTTTAAACCTTCTTAGGTCACGTTAATAAATGTTTTAATATCCACAGGGCTGCCTTGAGATACATTTTACTAAAGTAAGTTTCTTGTCATCACAAAAAACTGCTCAATCTTGTTGTGAAATCAGATATATAGAAAACATTGAATACAAAGCTCAAATTGGATTGATATAAATTGCAGGAAGATGATCTCTTGGCTTATAATAAAATCAGCATTAGGTTTTCTTCAACAAGGCTTCTTTCTTAACTAAAACTAAGTGACAAGCACAAAAATGGTGTTCAGAATACAGTATAGAACAGAATTACTAGCAATGGCCAAGACGTTGTTGAAAAGTGCTAATTATAATAAACTGTAGTAAGAGACAATATCTGCTTTTTTCCCAGCAAGTCTTGCTGTTGTAAAGTGTTACATTTCTTAAAGGAAATTGAATAGGATTCTCAACTCCTTTGTTGAATTTGACAGAGTTAAAATAAACACTGATGAAATCACAAAACAGTTTACTCAGTTTCTTCACAATGAGTTCATGGCTAATTTCAGTACATTTAGTGATTTCAACTTGGAGAATAAAAGAGCAGATGCATTTTTGGAAAAGCACTTTATAAAGTATCCAAATTTGTAGAGTGTGATGGAAGATTCTTTCTGTCTTGTCACATGGACAAACTAGTTTGGAGACTGGAATCTCAGTGAACTCCAAGGTGAGAATGTCCTAAGCAAAAGGATACACACAACACAAAAACTAGTTTGTGATGCTAATAAGCATGCTGTAAGTCTAGATCATTCTGCAAATTATTATATTTGTGAAAGGGGTGAGAAAAGCATTTGGAAACAGAAAAGTTACAATTTAAACAAAAGTAAAAATTGGTAGAAAAGTGAGAAAACCTAGATTAACTGAAAAAAGAGAAAAACGATTGTACTTTGACATACAAACCCAAGAAGTCTCAAGTGATGAAAAATGTGAAACCTGCAGCAGTAGAGATGAAACTGAATCTATTCTGAAAGGTCATTAAGAGAAAAACCATGATTGGATCAAGTCAAAGAAGAAATGGAAATGTGACACAGACTGGGACATTGATCTTTTTGTGCATAGAATATTTATGTCAGTGAAAATTATTCCAAACATTTGTGAAATTGAAAACATGGCTTGGACAGTTGATGTTTTATTGATACATATAATATATTTTATTAAATAATTAAAATACACCAAAATAGTTTCTGAATACTATCTTTATTTATTTTGCAAATTAAGCTCTTAACATTAATACTGTGTACTCATTTGTCAATTTAAAGCACAATTATAATCATATTGTTAAAATGGTAACCTTCATGACAGTGTGAATTCTGCTTTCCTGGCCCTTGAAACCCAAAAGAAAGTCTTTATAAAGTTCTGGAATTTGTTCTGCCAAGTTTTATCCATTGATAAAACTCATAATTCTTCATCCTCTGTTGTTTCCATTCTTATCCCTTCTCTTCTTTCTTATATTTGTCTAAGGCAATGTCAAACCTTTTAGGCAAAGTTACTGTCAAAAGGATTTATCACCCTCTCCCAAGATTTTATTTTCATCTGTTTCTCATATCCCGTAGCACTGGGGGATTTGGTCATCATTCTGTCCCATGTTTCTAGACCTTCCTGAGTTTATAGTGATGAGTTTTCTCACTTCTCAATGTTCTTTTTTGTTTGAAACTTTGGATGACCAAGATTGATGTTTCTTCATATTCCCATTTTTGCAGCATCCATATTTTGTTGTTAGTTGAGTTAAGAAAGTTGAAAATGACAGCAGGTAGAGTTACTAGTTTTGTCACAAATATAAATGGGAAGTAATTATAAACATCTGAAAATAAGTTGTCTAATAAAAAATTTATAATTACTGTTATAAGGTAAAAACCTGTCAAGTAATATAGAATTGAGAAAAATAAAGACAGCTGTATGTTTCACAAGTATTTGCAAAAAAAACAAACAAAAAAACTTGTCTTTGCTTTTGTCAATTCTGTAATTATGGAGTTTCTCCAAACATTAATAGTTTCAGTTCTTAATCATATATTAAGTGATATGTTACTTCTTTACACATGTATACAAAATTTGACTTGCCATAGATTTTTGTATTAGCTATGGAAACATTTATTTAGTTATAGGCAGGTTATTAATTAACTATTGTGTTTTCTTTCTTTGAACATAGGGTGTATTCATTCATCTGTAAATCTGTTACTTTTGGTGGTTACAAGGTGTGTATAAATTTGATATATAATGTTTAGTAATTATTTGTATACTCTAGTTCTTACTAACAGATAAATAATTGTTTGAATTTATAATATTTAATATTTGTAATGAAAGACAAGGGGTATATATACTTTCACACTAACAACAAACTAATTTGCTATAAAATTACATCAAGGTGCAGGAACATAAATTTAGCCAAAACCAGTTTATCAAATGTAAAGTGTGTAAGACAGAAAACATGTGAGCAGTGATACATCTGAATTTCAGTTTGTATTGAACAAACAACTGTGGGTAGTTGCTACAAGACTGTTACAAGTATATATTTGGTGCATTAACATGTCTTAAGAAGCTCTGTTATGTTTTAAATAACAATATAATTTCTAAGTTCTTGTTAGCTTACTGCCTTAAGGAAGTTTAACTGTTTTATTATAATTGCACAAAGTTGTTTTTTAGTAAAAGGATTTCAGTTTTTGTCATAAGTATTTGATGGCATGACAAGTGGTGAATATCAGTACGTAGATATAATATACTTTAAACTTGATGTTATTTCTTGAAACTTTGTAATAGAAAAAAATAGTTGAAAAATCATTTGTTTTTCTTTAATTCATTCATAAAATCTAAATGGAAAATTGAAAATGTATTATAAGAAAGAAAGAAAGAAACATATCAGGAATTTAAAATTTACTGAAAATACTATATCTTTCTTTTCTCAAAATTAAGCTTTGTCAACTCTTAGTTTAGTTCAGCAACACTTTCACAATTAGCTTTTTTTTCTCTGTTCAGAAGTCTGAAACAATATATGATACTAGGATGTATTTTATTAGAATAAGATATTTATGTTTGTTTATATACTAAGAAATAAAATTTTGATCACTTAAAATATTATTAGAAATAAAAATGAATCATGAAGCAAGGTGCTTAAGTTTAACTCTTTCAACCTGGCTATTGTTTACTATGGATGATGGAGAGTTTGTTATACCAGTTACTATGGCATGAAAACTTAGCCAATAATCTATATCTTAATAGTATGTAAGTTTTAAGTTCTAATTCTGTAAGGAAATATGTTTTGAAATATCCTGAATTCCCCTAGTGTTACACAGTAACATATTTTCTCTTTTTATGTAAAAGTCTATGGTTGGTCGTGGCTTAGTGGTTTGTGTAACACCAGTTAATGGCAGTTACAAAACAATGTTTCTCCAGACTTTGGGAACATAGTTGCACTCTAAGAATCATGGTCTCTACTTGGTCTTATATCAATAGACCATTAGTAGATACTGTGTATTAGCTGTCTTCTGTCATGTAAAAGTTAGGGACAGATAGTTTAGATAACCTCTGTTTAGCTTTCAAAAATATATGAAATAAAAATAAAATGAATAAGCAATGTCTATTAAAACCCTTTTTACAACTTTTAGTTAAAAGGTAGGAAACCAGTTGAGTCTTAATAAAAGTTGTGTTTTCAGATTTTAAAAAAAAATGTCACCATTCTAGCTACTTGAGTTTTTAGAGATCATAGTCATTAATAAATGTATATGTATGTATCTTGTTGTACATAGTTAATTCTCTTGACTCAGTTGCAGTATTCATGCTGACATGTAGTTTACAGATTTAATACCATTCTTATCATGTTGGCCAGTTGTTAATGAATTCACTAGTTACATCCTGTTATCACAAAATCTGCTCCATACCTTTGCTTTGTAGGTTTATTACAAGAGTATCAGTTGAAAAGAATAACCTGAAACTTTGCTGTTGACCAGCTGCTTTCCTCTTTATCTGTCAGTTTCAAAATTAGGGACATATATATTTGCTGTGCTTGAAAATGTTTAAGACTGGAACAACAATTTTTAATCTCCTCATCAAGACTTGAATTCTAAGTTTGATCTCAGTTTTTTGCAAATGTTAAATGCTTTTTCTGACTTTTGTCCTATAGGTAATATAGTTTAATTTTTTTTGTTGGAACAAATGTTAAACAGCTTTTATTAAATTCAGGTACTCCAATTTATAAATTGTACTCCTTTCCAGGCCAATTCAATTGAACAAAATTAAAATAAGGTAGCTGCTGTAGGATTTTAAAATCATACCCTTAACTGTATGTAAGAAAAAATTAATTGTTAGTTTTTTACATACAAATGTTATCAGTGTTTGTTATTATTACCTGTTGTAACGTTTGTTATCAGTCACCTGTTGTAACATTTGTTATCAGTCACCTGTTGTAACATTTGTTATTAGTCACCTGTTGTAACATTTGTTATTAGTCACCTGTTGTAACATTTGTTATTAGTCACCTGTTGTAACGTTTGTTATCAGTCACCTGTTGTAACGTTTGTTATCAGTCACCTGTTGTAACATTTGTTATTAGTCACCTGTTGTAACATTTGTTATTAGTCACCTGTTGTAACTAGATAATTTTAAAAATAATTATTATGTTGTGTAAATACTATTTATGTATTAATAATATTGAATAATTTTATAGTTGTTTCTGTTACAACTATCAGACAAAAGAGCTTACCACAAGTTTTGGAGAATCACTCATCTTCTGTGTAAAGACAATGTGATATTAACTACAATATTAATGATATTTGTGGTTAATTGTTTTCTAGGAAGGTTGTAGGCTCACAAGTAATATGATGGATAAATAGTTTAGAAAAATGTATTAAAAGGGTACATGTGGTTCATGGACACTTAGTAATTAGAGGATTAAAATTATCATTTTCTTAAATTATCCTTTCATTTATTTCACCTCATGGATAGGCCATTTGGCATAGTTTGTATTAAGATATGACAAACAGTGCAACAATATGATAATTCTGAGCTTTCTTAATATATCTTCACAATGCCTGGCAAAATTTTGTTAAAGATTACAAATAATTTGCAAACCGAAAATAATATTATTTTAATTAAAGGTTCTTTATTTTTGTATTCTAGTTATTTGCACTCAGATTTTGAATATTTTGAGTGTTATCATCAACATATTGTGCAATGAAATATTTAAAATTAAAAGTAGAAAAAATATACATACATTTTAACTTTTCATCAAAGGATGTTATATTCTTAATAGTAAGTTTTTTACTTTGTCACAAAATTTAATATTTTGATGTTTTAGAATCCAAAGAAATTTATTTCTCTTTCCTTCCAGTGTCTCCTAAGTAGCTTGAACAAAGACTGTGTAAACAGAACAATTAATCTAGCTTCTCTCTGTGTACTTGCTATATCTAACTCACAGCTAGAAAATCTAACAGTTAAAACTTTGTGAAATTGTTCATCAAACTGAATTTTAAGATTTCTCCTTTAAGGGTTGTTTTTAAATAAAGAAATTAAAACATAGATAATATAAAACTTTGGACTAGAATGTAAACTGTGATACTAACTTCGTTGATAATAAGATTGCTTTATTAATTTTGGAATGTTAGAACATAAATTCTTATGATGTGCACAGTATAAGTGTGCCTGTAATTATAAGGTTCATGTGTTTTTATATATTTATATTTGAGATACACAAATTTTTGTAAAACTTTATGCTTCTGTTATGTAACAAGTTTGTGTTGGAGGCAGAAGATGTGATTTCTCATGACAGGTTAAGTCAGCTAAGTTTTAATATGCAGACACTAGTCTTTGTTAAGATAACATTAAATTTGTCAATAAAACCCTTAAAATGTTCAAGAACATATGCGGTGTGTACCACATTTCACATTTACAATTCTATCAGCTTATGTTTTCATATGTGGTTTTATTTGCTTTTAGGGGTGGGTGTATATATGCATAAATTTACACACACTACTATTTATATTTATAAGCAACACATTATTTTTAATAGGTTCAAAAACCATATGATTCAGATCTGTGGGTTGATTTTAAGCTGGATGGTCAGAGTTTATCACTTTAGTGTGCAGACCTTAATTGGGATGAAGATGTGAGTTTTTGTGTGTAAAGTATTAATTTTTAGTGTGAATTTCTTTAGTTTAATATAACAATCATGCAGTTTTACTAAGTACATTATAAGTGTAAATGTGTGAATTCCTTTGTTATAAATATCTATTTGGATCTATGAATTTAATTTTGAATAAAAATCACACCAGCCAACTTGTTTTTATTTTCACTTTCTAAAGTCTAAAAGGTTTTGGTGTACTTATTACTAACTGCTTGGACATTCTGAGTTTAAATTTCCTCTCAAGTGATTCAACAACACATTTGGAAAAGGGAAAACAAATATTGAGAGCTTTTTCATGTATACTTTTGTCACCCTATGATCTATTGAAGACTGCACTTGTTTTAATAAGTTCTAAATTGTTCAAGCATTTTGTAGGTTTGTTCACTCATGTAGTTTTGTCAATGAATGCTTATTCTCAGTTTTTTGTAAGTACAAGATGAGTGAACTTTAAAGATAGTAGAAATTATTTTCCTAATTCAGTCACAAATTTGTTTACTGTCTGTGAAGTATACATATTTCATTACATTATTTACATAGAAGCACCATTCCTGTGTACTGGATAAAAGGGACAGTATATAAAAACACACACACATTTATACAATAAAATATTGTTAAGTTCTGTTGAGAAGTCCTCACTAGTGTGTAATAAGATACTCATCATATGATTAAAAACTTTATTTTTAATTACAGACATATCAATTATACTTTGTAGTTATTGTTTAGTATACATTATAATTTCAAGTTTAACATCTCTCCTTTGTATTATGTTGTACTAATGATTTAAAGCTGGAGACAGTCTACATGTTACCTACAAATACATGAATGAACACATGGAATTTAACTAGAGTAGATATCACTTAAATAATCTAGCTGAGTCCTTGTATCCAGTTATACAATGAGAATAACAACTACCCCATATTTCTTGAAAAGTTTAAATAAAAATTCTCAACTCCAGATTATGGAGCTTTTATTAAAGAAAGCCTCTAATAACATCAACCCCTTCATATTTAACCATTAACAGTTTCTCATTGTTTTTATTTGGTTGCTATTATTATTTTAAAAGATGCAATATTTGTACTTATCTTTGATCCTTTCTTTATAATATCTTCTCTTAAAAATATTGAATCTGTGTATGTATTATGTTTATTGTACCTATCATTATATTGTTACACTTAATAATGTTTATTTTTAAGTTAATCAGAATATTGTGATCCAACTGTTTCAGGTTTTAATGTTGGTGTTGGAGTTTTAAGGCAATACTGTAATGAAAGATGTATTTTGATATTACTGTGTTTTTAATATTTATTATAAAATTTTATTTCTGCTTGTTGAATCAGATGCAAAAACTTGATTTGTTTTGAAGCTGTTGACTAAATGTCCAGTATATCTTTGTTTTTATAGAAACTAGAACATAAACTATTGGTATATATATCTTTATGACTCATAACACACATTTGTCATGTATTGTAAAACTTATTACATTGTTGATGTACCCATGAAATAAAATATCTCTAATATTAAAATTAATCTTTTATATTAGGTGTCTAACTCTCAGAGCTTATGGGAAACTATCATGTTGGAGAAAAACAATGTTGTTTGCTGTAGAACTGCTTGTAAGTGTATCCTTTCAATATTAATTATATTAAAATTTTCCTAATGCTCAAAACTCCTTATGAACAACCACATTTAGGTTAACACATGTATCTAGTATTTTTACCTAAATATAATTTATATGTAAATTTGTATGCTCATTTAATAGGACCAATGCATTCCCAAGTGAGAACACAAGTTAAAATAGTTACTAAATTTGCTTTGAGCACAACATGAGTTACTGAGAGAATATTTGCTATCATACACAAAACTGCTATTTTGCTCACATTTCAGTCTATCAGATTTACATGCCACTAGCCTTGTGCTAAATCCTATCTAAAGTTGTGTGTTTAATGTGGACCATGAAGGTGCATGATGACATCATGAAACAATAGTTCTCCAACAAAAGGAGGGCAACACAACATACATGTGCAGTAAATTCCCTATATGCTTGCACTCGTGATAACTTCATTCATTTCCTCAGCAGACCTGTTAAAACTTTTTGAGTTGAATTGGATGAGATTTTTATTTCTTTATGAAACATTGATTTGCTTTTTTTTGGTTGTTGTTGTTGTTACAAAAGCTTTAATTTTTGTCCTGAATTTTCAAGGAATAATTACTTCAAATATGTCTTGTATGGGCAATGTGTTATGCACACAAGTTTTATTTATACTTTGTTTATTATGGAATAGGTTACTACCATTGTACAGCATTTTGTGGAATCCATCATGCATCATATTGCTTTCATTCTCTTCAACCTGTGTGTTGTAATCATCATGTTCTTTGCTCAATGATTATAATCCTTGTGATTATTTAATGCTTTCTACCTCACCTGACAGTAGGGTTCATGCTGATTCCTCTTTTGAATAGCTTTGCATATGTTCCCACATGCCTTGACCTTCACACTTCCATGTCCTAACTTACAACTGTTTGTTCTTTCCTTTTTTTAGATTATCTGTTTTTTGAGATCTGTATCTGCTTAGAGAGTGAACCCTTCTCCTCTGTTTAGCTCTTTAGTTCCCAGTTTTGCAATTTCTTTTCTGCACCCTTCTATGGTATTTTTCCTTTCTATACTTTATGTCTGAGGTACTTCATTGTGCTTCAGAATGATTTTTAGAGATTTATTCCCCTCTTTTGACCATGATGACCTGTACCCTGTTTGATTCATGATGATGAGAAACCCACTTGTAGAGAAAAATATATGTGTTAAAATGGCTGGTATGGGTTGAGAAAATTCTATGTAGAGGAGCGAACAACATAGAGTTTTCTCAACCCATACCAGCCATTTTTACTACATATATATTGTACCCTACTTACTTAGTTCTACTGTTGAGACCTGTTTGGTCAGGATACACTCCTTACCATTGCATGACTACCTACTTCTTATCCTTTTTTTGACCTGATGTCTTTAGTGGTGTTCTTAATTCTCTGGAGTCCATGGGCCAAAGCAGCTTGGCATCAGCCTTATTTACTTTCTCTGATTTCTCATCTTTCACAGCCTTGCTGTTCCTTGACAGGCTCAGTCTATTCTAATATATTTGTTTCACCTCTAAAACTTTCCCCTTCTTCCTGTCCTCCCACTACTCAGTGTCAGATTTGTTGCATTTCTTGTCAGCAACTATCCTGTTTGGTCATGCCCAATAGACACACATCTGTTTGTCACTCTTCTGCACTTACATGTTAATTCTACAAGTTCTCATCCACCTTCTTTCTTTCCACTTCATTTTTTCTCTTCTCATTTTATTTTCTACTCCTTCAGACCCACAATCTATCTTTGTTTTCAAGGATGTGATAAAAGATCTTGTGGCCAAAGATACTGTCAAGGAAGTATAAAACTTTTTTTGGGTTTTACTTTTGTCTCTTTGTGCTCCTTAAGAAGACCATGGGCTGGTGTCCAGTAACACCTATTGTCCTTCAACTGATCTTTGGCTGTTCCATAATTTTAGATAGAAGATTTCTTTTCTCTCCATTGGCCATTTTCACCTGAACTGTGGATGACCACATCCTGATTGCTCCATCCTCTAGACATTTGATACAGTTTGTTCATCACAATTGTGTTTTTTTTTTTTCAATTTTATGCTCTTCCCTTCAGCACAATTCTTGCTCCTCATATGTTAAATTGAATGAGGAAGACCCTCACATGCAACCTTTACAGCATGGAACTGAGATTCCATTTCTACATTGAAGAGTAGCTCCTCTTAATCCATTTCCAGCTGGGGTAACACAGTGAAAAGATCTGTATTCAACCTTCACCTATCACATAAAGAATATACACTAAAATACTTCATTTTAGTTTTCTACCTCAACTTTTGTTATTAACAACACCAGTATCACATACCATATTCTACAAAAATAGAAAGCCTAACCACAATGTTTTGCATAGAATATTCTTAGCCAACTACAACTTTGATCTCCAGTATTATGAGCTATTAGGGGATTATTACCATTACTACTGAAGAGAGTATGATTGCTTGCATTTTTATAGGTGTTGCACTTTAAATTTATTACATAACAACCAACTACAGTTTACTACAGTGCAGTTCATTTTCATATAATTATTTCCAAAACTTTAGACTGTAAAAATATTATCATTACTACCAAACAAAGGTAAAGAAAGATCACTGTTTGTATTCTGAAGACTCACATAAAGACTAGCTAATTTTTAGCTTGCTATTAAAATTACAGCAATTGCACTCCACAATTTGCAAGCAAAGGAGAAAAGGCTAAGCTCGGCTGAGATGGTAGTTGAAGAAGACACCAAGGTATTCTAAATAGTAGCCTCCTGTAAATGAAGAAAGGTGTTAAAAGAAAGGTGTCTTATGTGTGATAGAGAATAGCATATTGCTGTATTCCATTAGGATCTCACTTGTGTGTGATAGAGAATAGCATATTGCTGTATTCCATTAGGATCTCACTTGTGTGTGATAGAGAATAGCATATTGCTGTATTCCATTAGGATCTCACTTGTGTGTGATAGAGAATAGCATATTGCTGTATTCCATTAGGATCTCACTTGTGTGTGATAGAGAATAACATATTGCTGTATTCCATTAGGATCTCACTTGTGTGTGATAGAAAATAGCATATTGCTGTATTCCATTAGGATCTCACTTGTGTGTGATAGAGAATAGCATATTGCTGTATTCCATTAGGATCTCACTTGTGTGTGATAGAGAATAGCATATTGCTGTATTCCATTAGGATCTCACTTGTGTGTGATAGAGAATAGCATATTGCTGTATTCCATTAGGATCTCACTTGTGTGTGATAGAGAATAACATATTGCTGTTTTCCATTAGTATTTCACTTGTGTGTGATAGAAAATAGCATATTGCTGTATTCCATTATGATCTCACTTGTGTGTGATAGAGAATAACATATTGCTGTATTCCATTGGGATCTCACTTGTGTGTGATAGAGAATAGTATTTTGCTGTATTCCATTGGGATCTCACTTGTGTGTGATAGAGAATAGCATATTGCTGTATTCCATTAGGATCTCACTTGTGTGTGATAGAGAATAGCATATTGCTGTATTCCATTAGGATCTCACTTGTGTGTGAGAGAGAATAGCATATTGCTGTATTCCATTAGGATCTCACTTGTGTGTGATAGAGAATAGCATATTGCTGTATTCCATTGGGATCTCACTTGTGTGTGATAGAGAACAGCATATTGCTGTATTCCATTAGGATCTCACTTGTGTGTGATAGAGAATAGCATATTGCTGTATTTCATTAGGATCTCACTTGTGTGTGATAGAGAATAGCATATTGCTGTATTCCATTATGATCTCACTTGTGTGTGATAGAGAATAGCATATTGCTGTATTCCATTAGGATCTCACTTGTGTGTGATAGAGAACAGCATATTGCTGTATTCCATAAGGATCTCACTTGTGTGTGATAGAGAATAGTATATTGCTGTATTCCATTAGGATCTCACTTGTGTGTGATAGAGAATAACATATTGCTGTATTCCATTAGGATCTCACTTGTGTGTGATAGAGAATAGCATATTGCTGTATTCCATTAGGATCTCACTTGTGTGTGATAGAGAATAACATATTGCTGTATTCCATTAGTATCTCACTTGTGTGTGATAGAAAATAGCATATTGCTGTACTACATTAGGATCTCACGACCCACGTTCTTCAAACAGATTTATCACTGCTGAGAATATGAAAGGGAAATACAAACTTCTCTCTTCATTTTGACTTGTTTGAAAATATATACTGGAAATAAGAACTTCGATAAATGTCTTGGCGTACCAAAAATGATATACCAAATATTGTACTGGGGATTAAAGATGTAAGTCTCAAACTGATGGTTCACCTTGAAGATTTACAAAAACAACGTACTCAAAAACTGTTTACAGCAATGGACACTGTGACTATAATTAAACCCAGCAGTTACATTACGAGTGATACAAACAGTTTCAGAAACTCAAACGAAAGCATTATTTACAAAAGTGCTAACGTTACATAAAAGTTCAGTGACAACGCTGTCTTAATAAAATAAGAAAGCTGGTTGTATTTTACTTTTGTAACATCGTTGTCTCAATAAAATACTAAAGTTGGTTGTATTATAGTTTAGTAACATCGTTGTCTCAATAAAATATGGAAGCTGCTTGTATTATAGTTTAGTAACATCGTTGTCTAAATAAAATACTAAAGTTGGTTGTATTATAGTTTAGTAACATCGTTGTCTAAATAAAATACTAAAGTTGGTTGTATTATAGTTTAGTAACATCGTTGTCTAAATAAAATACTAAAGTTGGTTGTATTATAGTTTACTAACATTGTTGTCTTAATAAAATACTACAGTTGGTTGTATTATAGTTTAGTAACATCGTTGTGGTGTTGACTTTATTAAATGTTTGTGTGTGTTTTCTTATAGCAAAGCCTCATCGGGCTATCTGCTGAGCCCACCGAGGGAAATCAAACCCCTGATTTTAGCGTTGTAAATCCGTAGACATACCACTGTACTAGCGGGTGATATTAATTACTTGAGTAATCCTGGATGTTGAACCTTAACTTGGGACACAGTGATGGTATGTAAAATCCGTATATATTTTAACACTACACGTAGAAAGCACTGGTCAGAGATACGGAACTACATCCATGGGTAACCCTTTATGAGATTAGCATGTTCGATTTACAAAAGACTAATTACTGCCACTAGAGAAGGACTATACGAAGAAAATTAACTTGAGAAAAGTTACTTCAATGTCTTTGATTTACGATGTATACTGAATGATCAACAGTTGTATAATTTAAAGTTATTCAAACAAATGATACCAAATATCTATAAACCTGGTAATGGGAGAGTTTGTTATCTATAAACCTGGTAATGGGAGAGTTGGTTATCTATAAACCTGGTAATGGGAGAGTTGGTTATCTATAAAACCTGGTAATGGGAAAGTTGGTTATATTTAAACCTGGTATTGGGAGAGTTGGTTATCTATAAAACCTGGTAATGGGAGAGTTGGTTATCTATAAACCTGGTAATGGGAGAGTTGGTTATCTATAAACCTGGTAATATGAGAGTTGGTTATCTATAAACCTGGTAGTTGGAGAGTTGGTTATCTATAAACCTGGTAATGGGAAAGTTGGTTATCTATAAACCTGGCAATGGAAGAGTTGGTTATCTATAAACCTGGCAATGGAAGAGTTGGTTATCTATAAACCTGGTAATGGGAGAGTAGGTTATCTATAAACCTGGTAATGGGAGAGTTGGTTATCTATAAACCTGGTAATGGGAGAGTTGGTTATCTATAAACCTGGTAATGGAAAAGTTGGTTGTCTATAAACCTGGTTATCAGAGAGTTGGTTGTCATCTATAAACCTGTAAAACAACGTAATAAGCTTGTTTTTATATATGATTTTTGTTCTACGGTACTTTGTTTTTATCTAAACAAATTTGTTTGATGAATGAACAGCAGAAGTTTGACATAAATTGAAAAAGCGAACAGATTTCTTTAAGATAACTGGTAAAATATCAATTAAAGACAATATTAATATAACATTGTTTATGTTTTAGCAGGAATCTAACCAAGGATTTTATCTTTCCAGTTTATATATTTAATACTGGGCCTGGCATGGCCAGGTGGGTTCAGGGATGCGACTCGTAATCTGGGGATCACAGGTTCGAATCCCTGTCACACCCTTTTCAGCCGTGGAGGCTTTATAATGTGACGGTCAATCCCACTATTCGTTGGTAAAAGAGTAGCCTAAGAGTTGGCGGTGGGTGGTGATGACTAGCTGCCTGCCCTCTAGTATTACACTGCTAAATTAGTACAGATAGCCTTCGAGTAGTTTTGCTCGAAATTAAAAACAAACAATTTAATACTGACCCCTCCTGGAGGCCTTAATGACTATAGAAATTCTTCACAGTTTATTCTTGTTATAATAAATAATTAACAGTTTGATCTTTTGTCAAATAACTAATTCTATATTGAGGAGTTTTGACCCAAAGCCTAAATTTTCAACTCTTATCAAATATTTTACTAACGAAAAGAAGCAGTAGTTTTTTTAACCTATAAGAATACAAACTGCACTTGAATGAGTTCTCAGGTCAAAAGATAGTTTTATCATTCACATTACTCGAATATTTAACTTCAAACAAGCAAAAACCATAAGGAATATATAATATTGTAGAGTTCAGTATTGGTCATTATCATTGTTCTGTAACCAGTTAGCACTAATATTTTGTTGAAAGTATGCATACATGTGACTTTAATGTCGAAGCGGTCACTGGAAGATTTGGTTGTAGTAAAATATCAGCCCGAGTTTAGAACAGCTACTACCAAACCCGGACTGTGAATCCAACGATTCACAGTTCGTTACAGTTACCCACCAAAGAGGCTTCCTAATTTCATGCGTCATAGGTGTATTGTGTATGACAGTCAAATCTCACTATTCGATCATCAAATGGTAGCGCAATAGATGGCGTTTAATGTTGTCTAGCCGCTTTCATTCGGGACTATCAGTCAAAAAGTAGGAACGGTATTACATAAATGCCCTAGTGTTGCCTGTGCGAAACTCTGAAACAAATAATAAACAAAATCATCTGTTAGTTTATTAAAACAAATTTTTTGATAATATTTTGTTGAGATGAAACATATTATAAGCTACAAAAAATGGTTAAAAGTAGTTCACAGATCTATACAGGTGAATATGTGATCATCTGTGAAACAGGAAGAACCTCATAGAGATGATTTACAGGTGTATTTAAAAGAGATATGTGAACATGTGTGAAACAGGAAGAACCTCATAGAGATGATTTACAGGTGTATTTAAAAGAGCTATGTGAACATGTGTGAAACAGGAAGAACCTCATAGAGATGTTTTACAGGTGTATTTAAATGAGGTATATGATCATGTGTGAAACAGAAAGAACCTCATAGAGATGATTTCCAGGTGTATTTAAAAGAGCTATGTGAACATGTGTGAAACAGGAAGAACCTCATAGAGATGTTTTACAGGTGTATTTAAAAGAGCTATGTGAACATGTGTGAAACAGGAAGAACCTCATAGAGATGATTTACAGGTGTATTTAAAAGAGCTATGTGAACATGTGTGAAACAGGAAGAACCTCATAGAGATGATTTACAGGTGTATTTAAAAGAGCTATGTGAACATGTGTGAAACAGGAAGAACCTCACAAAGATGATTCACAGTTGTATTTAAAAGAGCTATGCGAACATGTGTGAAACAGGAAGAACCTCACAGAGATGATTTACAGGTGTATTTAAAAGAGGTATGTGATCATCTGTGAAACAGGAAGAACCTCATAGAGATGATTTACAGGTGTATTTAAAAGAGATATGTGATCATCTGTGAAACAGGAAGAACCTCATAGAGATGATTTACAGGTGTATTTAAAAGAGCTATGTGAACATGTGTGAAACAGGAAGAACCTCGTAGAGATGATTTACAGGTGTATTTAAAAGAGCTATGTGAACATGTGTGAAACAGGAAGAACCTCGTAGAGATGATTTACATGTGTATTTAAAAGAGCTATGTGAACATGTGTGAAACAGGAAGAACCTCGTAGAGATGATTTACAGGTGTATTTAAAAGAGCTATGTGATCATCTGTGAAACAGGAAGAACCTGATAGAGATGATTTACAGGTGTATTTAAAAGAGCTATGCGATCATCTGTGAAACAGGAAGAATCTCATAGAGATGATTTACAGGTGTATTTAAAAGAGCTTTGTGGTCATCTGTGAAACAGGAAGAACCTCATAGAGATGATTTATTTTTATTCTATTTTCTTCTCTAGTTTCAATGCCTTTCTTATGTATACTACAACACAGACTTAATTTATTAAAATGTCTTTAATTAATTGTTATGCGCATGTCTGCTTCCATGAAATGTAACTTAACCTACCAGCATCTCGTTCACGAAACAAACATTTCTACAAGAGACAAAACTATACACACAATTTCTTCGGACTCTATAGAAAACTGTTCTAGTGGTTAACATATCAAGACTGTGGATTACAAAGTTCATGTCCCGTTGCCCTTAAAACAAACTCTGCATTTTGAATCAGTGAGTAAATCCGACAGTGAAGCGTAACTATTGTGTCAGATAAGTTCGTACAGGGTTCACTATTTGAAGAATAAGAGGTTTGAACAAAGAAAGACAGAACATTGCAATATTAATTATAAACAAAATGTGATAATGGTATGTCAATCAGCCAATCTGACCTCCTGGTGGCAATTATTAGATAAGTAACAGATCCATGAAACATTTAAATAAGTGTTAACTAATTGTTAAACATCTATTTACAGGTAAAAACAATGTAATAGGAACCATTATGATATTACCACTCTAATGAAAAAAATAACTAGTGGAAAATATGTAAATATTAAAACAATTATATATATATTATAACCATACAATATTCAATTCGTAAACCAAAACACACTGCATGAAATTAAAAAAAATACGCTGCACATTTTTTTTTCTCGAAAAAGTGATTCTAGAGTACGTGTTACAACGTGAGATTATAAAATGTATCCTATATTTTGGAAATGACTGTTGAAATAGGACCCACATTGCAGCTCAATTCGCTAGTCTCACATAAGAAAATTAGAAATTAGAAGAGTGAGATGTGGGTGCTCAACATCCCACATCTGTATCACCCTTCACTGCCTGTTGTGGGAAGGTGACTGCTCTCCCATGAGAGAATAAGAAAAATATAAACATTTAAATGAAATAAATAAATAAATAAAAATGAAAGGTACTGACATCTGGTGGTAAGATAAAACTTACCTCTTGAAGTTAGCATTCCAGATTTTCAATTTATTATACACAATAACAATACAAGGAACAAAACACCAAGTGTATACAAAATGTACAACAATGATATGGAATGAAATAACAAAACATATAAATATACAGTACATACAGCTATGTAAGTGAACACGAAAATTACAAAAGGAGAAATTAGAAAAAAAAGATATGTATACACATATGCATATATACACTAAATATTAAATTAAAAATGAATCGGCGCATAAAACAATATGTACTGATATGTACAAGTAACTAAATCAAAAAAACAAACAACAGAAATGAAAGTAGAAAATTACAAATGACTAAAGAGAATTACAGAAAAAATGAAATACAAAGCTTAAAGAAAAATTTAAAACCCAAAATTAAGAAGGATTTAATTACAAAAAAACAGCCATACAAACAAACATTCCACATAATATACAATATGTACAAAAAAATTATAGGATACAAAAAAGTACACAAAATAGATAAAAAAAAATTATGAAAATACAAATAAACAATAATTACATAGAACAGACAATCTAGAAAATCAGTCTGATTCCGCTACCCTCAAGCGTGCCCACCGGTGAGACGTCCGGGCACCAACAATGATAAAGAGTCCCTCCGATTCAGTAACTAATAGTTCGCATCAAGGCGGAATAACAGTTTGTATCTGGTCTTATTTTACAGAACAACACTGGAGCCCCCTCAAAAAGGAATTGAGTACAGGTAAGCCAGATGACCCTGATATGGGGATGTGAAAGGTAAAGGCCAGGACACTGTGAACGGGAATCAGCAAGTGATCAAAACGGTCTCAGCCGAGATCGATGGGACACGGAAAATGTGAGCCACCTTCTTCCGTCCGATGTCTAACAAAGGACCAACATGTAAAGGACACTATACCTGAGTATGACATGACTCGGCGACACTGATACTGGACAGGTATAATCGTTCTCTCACCGGTAAAATGTCATGAAACCCTGAATGTAAATATCAACATGGCACAACATTCCATGGAAGAGCGGGGTGGTGTTGCTCTATCCTGTGAATACAGTCTGGAGGAAGCAGACGGCAGAGAGTATTGGAATTCGCCGGAATATCACGTGGCATAGCGTGACAACGTCTGATCGCTGCAACAGTGTCAGCATACCAAGTGGGAGAATTAAAACACATTGGTTTATTCAGGCCCGGTGAAACACAAAAATGTCTGAACCAATCAGGAAATGAGCCAGTTGGCTACAGGGATGATCCTCCCAAGAGAGACAGCATATAGTGGTGGACAAGAAAGGCACTCGGTCCAGACACGTGGGATGTCCACTCCTCTCATGAAGGGTGGCTTAACTAAAGACAACCAAGACACTGTCTCAGTCTTACCACTCCACAGACATGTCACTCAACAGCTCGCGCACAGCAGTCGTTCAGAGGAAGTATCTCGCCAAGATACCATAACAAGTGGAGAAGCCTCCTCTTCACCGCTTCTGTCATACAAGTTAGCAGGGCTGTAACAATAATCTTGAACTGCCAAACTGACACGTTATACCATCTTCCCACAGGCAGCCTCAGGACTCGCAATGAAGGGAATCCCAAAACACTTGACTGGAGAGGAAGCCCATGCCAAATCAAATGGAGTATCTGCAGATGAGGCCCACTTGCCCAACTCCCGAGCCCTAGACTTAGTGTAGTTGAGCTGAGCTGCACTACCCTAAGAGTACTTGTTAACAATCGCCCTTGTTGAACCCAGGTATGTTTGGTTTTCTAGAAATCAGTTCATATCATCTGCATAACTTACATACTTGATGGATGCCCCACCTGGGAAACGAAGGCCACACATTGAAACCTAGTGATACAGATGAGAGAGCAGGTACGATCACTAACGCATAAAGAGATGGCGATAATGGACGTCCTTGACGAACACCCTGACAGATGTTAAACTGGGCATCAAGTATCCATTCACTAAGAACATGCTCGAAGAAGACATATAGAAAGTTCGTACATAAGCTGGAGTAAAAACCAAACCTCTCCAGAACGTACCGCAAATATTTGTGGTAACTCAATCAAAGGCCTTACTCTGATTAAGTGACACAAAAATTTTAGGGATGCTCCTGTCCGTGATATAATGTAACAGGTCATATAGAAGTACCAAGTTTTGATGGATACTTCTTCCTCACACATTTCAATGTCAAGGACAAGACGGCATGACAACACTGAAATGGGTATACAGGGTTTCAGAAATAATCTTTCCATCCACACTCAAGAGTGATATGGTATGCCATATCTTTGGACTGGGAGAGATCCTTAGAGATTAACATAATTAATCCATCCAGCGTACCCGAAGGCATGGACCCACGGGTCAGACAGTAGTTAAAAATCTAATGAAAAGGGGCCCAGTAATATGCCATACATGGTGATAGAATTCCACTGGTAAGCCATCCAGTCCCAGACACTTACCAGATAGCCACCCAAAATTCATTTAGTGTAATGGGTTTCAAAACGTCGTCAGACCGTGATGGATTGAGGGTTGGCAAGAACTGAATGATGTCTCGCCAAATATCCTCACCCACAGTCGAAGCCGAATATAGTCAGCTATAGTACTTGAGGCACGTGTTGAGGATGTCAGTAATGTCTGAGGATACCTGACCATTGTCTCTCAACAGATTGGAGATGTGCTTATATTAAGACTTCTCCTGTGCCTTACAGAGTGGAATCATAGTAACATTTCTGGGATTAAGCAACTTCATCAGACTAGAAATGCTAGTCCATTGATTCAAGAAGTTTGTTTTGAATTACGCGCAAAGCTACACGAGGGCTATCTGTGCTAGCCGTCCCTAATTTAGCAGTGTAAGACTAGAGGGAAGGCAGCTAGTCATCACCACCCACCACCAACTCTTGGGCTACTTTTTTACCAATGAATAGTGGGATTGACCGTCACATTATAACGCCCCCACGGCTGGGAGGGCGAGCATGTTTGGCACGACGGGGATCAGAACCCGCGACCCTCAGATTACGAGTCGCATGCCTTAACACGCTTGGCCATGCCGGGCCTATCCCATAAGTAATGTCCCATTTTTGGGTTCAGAAAAAGAGAAAGTATTTCAAGCGATTTTAATGTTACTTACTCAATAATGTATGTTCCATTATTATTCATTACTTCCTGCCAACGATTCACAAGCTTCTAAATGTCACTTCTGTAAAATTCATAGGGTCTGTAGGAAAAGAATACAGAGAAAATAGTTTTGACATCTTCATTGGAATAGATGATAATCAGATGTAGCAAGGTCTGGAGAATAAGGAGGATGTGGAAGTTTTTACCAGTCTAGCTCTTCAGTCTTTGCAGATGTAATCCTTGCTGTATGGGGCCATGCATTATCCTGATTTAACACAACACCTTTATGACTGATCAAAGGATGGCTCCTTTCTTTCAGTGCAACATTCAAGCACTCTACCTGTTGATAGTAGAAGTTTGATGAAATCATTACATTGAATGAAAGCAACTCACAGTGAATCACACCAACAATATCTCCCAAACGTTTAGCAAGACTTTCCTAGGGTGGATGTTCATTTTGGGCTGTACTTTAGCCAGTTTACCTGCAATGAGTCATTGTCTACGGCACTTAACATTTTTATAAAATATCCATCTTTCATCTCCAGTCACTATCTTGCTCAATAAAGGTGAGCTATGTTCAAGATAGAGCAGAGAAGTGCAAATGTGCACTCTTGCTCTAAGGTTGGCTTCTCTCAAATCATGGGGGACACATTTTCCAAGTTCTAACACCTTTCCAAGCTCTTGCAGATGACAGTGAACTGTTAAATGGGTTAAATCACACTTCTGTACTAGTTCAACTGTTACAGCATAATCTTCATCAAGTGCAGCCAGTAACAAGTCATCATTAAACTCAACAGGACGACTCGAACATGGCGAATCACTTAAGCTGTAGTCACCTGATCTGAACTTCTGAAACCACCTTCGACATTTTCTTTCATTTAGAGACTCTGCACCATAAATACCTTGAATGTTTGGTGTAGTTTCTACCGCACTATTGCTTTTCTTAAACTCATAAAGCATTATATGCCTAATGGGCTCCTCAGACACATCCATCTTTATAAGGGTGTAATTGATTAATGATCTGAAAAAGTGGAGTTGGGTTAGTTTCTTTTATTTGTCTGAACATTTCTATACACGTCCTGCTATATATTTTAGTCATTAAAGCCTTATATAAAGAAGAAATGATGATACACTTTCTGTATTAAATTTTTGGACATTACTTTTGGGATGGTTTGATATATACTGGTCGAAACAAATTAGATGTCATCAACTTATTGATAAATATATATAGAAACACCTAAATTATAAAGGGAAACTATTAAATGAAATTAACGTGTTTGTGGGACGACATCACCAGTTACTTATATGTCTTATGTGCTCCTCAGACACATCCATCTTCATAATGGTTATTTGATTAATGATCTGAAAAAGTGTATTGGGTTAGTTTCTTCTATTTGTTTGAACATTTTTATGCATGTTCTACTACATATTTTTGTCATTAAAGCTTTTTACAAAGATAAAAATGATGATGAACTTCCTGTATTAGCTTTTCAGACATCACTTACGGGATGACTTGATATTTGATAAATGTTTATTAATTGGAAAACTACAGATATATGACAAGGAATATTTACAGATTTCGAACATTACAACCAATCAACTTCAGAAAATTAACTTCGGACGTCAGTATTTCTATGAAGGCATGACATATCTTCCTTGATGAAAAATTAGCATATAAATCTTTTAAGGTCAGCTAAGAACAGAACTAGCTAGCTTCCCGTCAAGTGAATTGTACCTGTATATCAACAGAGAATTCATTCGTTCATCATGAACTGCCGCTAAAGATTCAATTCCAGATCAGATAGAAGAACCAGCACTGTTTGTAAACTTTTTAAAAATATTATTTGTAATAACTTGTTGTAATAACCATTATTATAAATTGTATTGTTATTTGTATATTCAATTTATCTGTCTTAAGAAAAAAAACTGTGTGTATCAATCTAGTTGGTAAATATAAATTTAATAAATACCAGGATTCAATTAACTTCTAAATTATCAGTGATGTCGAGAAACCCACTTGTTGAGAAATTTATATGCAAAAACGGCTCGTTTGGGTTGAGAAAATATTTTACATAGAAGAGCGAACAACGTTTCGACCTTCTTCGGTCATCGACGATTAGGGTCATGACGATGACCGAAGAAGGTCGAAACGTTGTTCGCTCTTCTATGTAAAACATTTTCTCAACCCAAACGAGCCGTTTTTGCATATAACTTCTAAATTAATATTTCTGGCTGTTTAAAATCATAATACATAAGATAATAAATCGGAGGCTCGTCCGTAATAAACTATATTACTTAACCAGACGTATCAATTTTCATTGTTATTTGATCAAAGTTTTTTTTAAAACTGTCCATGTTAATCACTATATGGATTTTATTTTTTATACTTGTTTATAAAGTGTTCTGGTTAGCTTTACTTTTCTGAAAGCTTTATAAAATAATAAAAAAATGAAATGAATTTAGTTATAGAAAAAAAAATGCAGACAAAACAATGGAATAAAACTACCACAATGAACAAAGTAGTAAAGCAGACAAAACAATGAATGGAATAAAACTACCACAATGAACAAAGTAGTAAAGCAGACAAAACAATGAATGGAATAAAACTCCCACAATGAACAAAGTAGTAAAGCAGATAAAACAATGAATGGAATAAAACTACCACAATGAACAAAGTAGTAAAGCAGACAAAACAATGAATGGAATAAAACTACCACAATGAACAAAGTAGTAAAGCAGACAAAACAATGAATGGAATAAAACTACCACAATGAACAAAGTAGTAAAGCAGACAAAACAATGGAATAAAACTACCACAATGAACAAAGTAGTAAAGCAGATAAAACAATGAATGGAATAAAACTACCACAATGAACAAAGTAGCAAAGCAGATAAAACAATGAATGGAATAAAACTACCACAATGAACAAAGTAGTAAACCTGATATCAACATAAATTAACAGAAGAAAATAATACATGAAAGCTAAAAAGTTAAGCATAATAATAGGAGAAAATATAACAGCAGAAGAAAACCTGCTGCAAATGCAGAAAACTAAATAAAATTAATAATAGAAGCAAATCGAATAGTGGAATGAAGCAACGTGTGAGCGCAGACAGCCCTCGTGTAGCTTTGCGTGAAATTCAAAACAAAACAACATTTGAAATCTAAAAAATTAAACATAATAAAAGGTAAAATGTTTAGCCACAAAGAGCTATTTATAATAAAAAATAAGCGTATTGATTTTCCAGAATGTTTGAGGTTGATCTAAAAGTTCATAAGATCACCTTTCGTTACGTAAAACTCAGACTTACATTATTTTGAACTTTAATCCAAACAGTACTTGTAGCAATTCTTAGAAAAATATTACCTCAGACTTACATTATTCTAAATTTTAATCCAAACAGTACTTGTAGTAATTCTTATAATAAAATATTACTACGTTCTGTGTAAATTCTCATTTTATCTAGCCTCGACTCCTATAAAACAAAATTACTGAAAGTATTGAACTAGACAACATATAAACGCCAACATAATCATCGTTTCAGAAACACTTTGCACAGAGAAACAAAACACCACAATCCCAGTTCATCTCACACAGCATACCTCACTCAGAAAACAACAGAGGTATAATAACTTACTTTAGTACAAAAATATCGCATCTAATCTCGATAGAAGATTCCTTTAAATCTGACATTAATGAGACCATTTTTTGTAATATACACTTTAACAACCGGCTAACTATTCCGATTCTAGCCATATATTGCTCACCAACCAAAGATATCGACATTAACTTCCTTCAAAAATGTGTTAATCGTAAACCAAAACCAATTATTATTGGAGATTTTAATTCACCGCACACAGAATTAAGGGGTAACAGAGACACACGCAGAGGATCGTGCATAAAAAAATTTATCTCAAGCAATAAAATGCATTTAATTAATGACAATACACCTACACACTTCTCAGCCGCTAACGGCTCATACGATGTACTCGATTTCATCATCGCACCCAAGGACATGGTTAACAGAATATCTAACTTTAAAGTGCATGATGAAATCACCAGTGACCACTTCCCCATGTCATGTATGATTCACCCGCGCCACCCTGCTGTGGCGTACGTGACTCCTTCCGCATACACCTACACTGAAACAGACTGGCTCACTTTTAATGCCTCTCTGGACTCATACCTACCTCATCCAATCGAACATGTAAATAACAAAACAGAACTAGACAACTATGTTGATCAAATTACAGAAGCCATAAAAAAACACAATTCCTAAATCAAAAAGAAAACAATCACTTATTCAATGGACTCTAACACCAGAAATTCACGCACTAATAATCAAACGCAGACAATTAAGACGAACACACTACATCACACGCGATCCACACATTAAAACAGAAATCAATAGAACAAATACAAAAATTAAACAAGAAATTAAAAAAGTCAGAAAAAACAATTGGCATAACTTCTGCAAAAACTTAGAAAAAACCAAGAACAATCCAAAAGAATTCTGGAAAAAATTCAAGAGTATTGCTTCAGACAAAAACACAAATCACATGCTACAACACATCACACACAACAATAAAATCGCAAGGACGGACGAAGAGAAAGCTGACTTATTAGCTGACTATTACAAATCCGCTTTTAGCGATTTAAACTCAGTAGATTTCGACACACAACACCAACAACTACATAAATACAAACCAAGCTTCATTCTAACCAGGATTTCCCGGAGAGACACTAGAGGCATACTCAAATTCAATCAATAGAAAAATAACCATATCCGAACTAAAGATTAATATCAAAAACTTGAAGGACATGACCAAATACCAAATATTATTCTCAAAAAAAGTTCCACTCTCCTACTACAACACCTCACAAACATCATGAACATTTCACTAGCGACCGGGAATTACCCTGACACGTGGAAAAAGCCATCATAACAACGATCCCCAAGAAACAAACTAACAGAACAAATCCAGATAATTTCCGCCCCATCAGTCTGTTAAGCTGCCTTGGCAAACTGATGGAGAGAATTATCTCCAACCGTCTCCTCCGTTTTGCGAATCAAACAACATCTTTCCAGAATCTCAAAATGCCTCCAGAAAAAATAGACAAACAACAGATCACCTCACGACTCACCGAATCAATCTACAAAGCTTACAACAACAATCAAGTAACCATCGGGGTATTCCTAGATGTCAAAAGCATTCGACAGCGTTTGGCACAACGCCATCATATACAAACTAAATCACCTACAAATAAATCCTACGATAGTCAAATGGATTTCAAATTTTTTAACCAATAGAACAGCACAAGTAAAAGTCAATAAAACCATATCCAAATTATTTAATATAACGGCAGGAGTGCCCCAAGGATCAGTCCTCTCTCCACTTCTATACATAATTTTCGTCAGTGACATACCTTTTCCAAATCTAACATACACACACAATTCACAATACGCAGACGACATCGCAATCTGGAGCACCTCCAGAAACCCAGTAATGGCCATGTCTCGCGTACAAGAATCACTAAACAACGTCTCAACATGGAGCAACAAGTGGAGGTCGTGTTAAATCCGACAAAAACACAAGCAATCACCTTCTATAGAAAACTAAAGAAGCAAAGAAAAAATCTGGAAAAAATAAAACTATCACTTGGAAACACAACCATTAACATGAGCAAAAACATCACATTCCTTGGCGTCACTTTCGACACAAAACTAACATGGAAAAAACATATAAACAATATACACTCATCAATCAGAAAAGGATTTCATATCTAAAGACTATAACTGGTAAACAATCGAAATGCGCACCGAACACCATTATACAAATATACAAGGCTTACATCCGTCCACTAATAGAGTACGGATGTCAAGTAACATACAATATGTCAAACAACACACTCCAAAAAAATCCAAGTGCAACAAAACAAAATATTAAAATCCGCATTCAGTTTACCATCTTTCACGCCAACAAATTATCTACACCAAATTAGTAATTTACCAACTATAAGAGATAGAATAACAGAACTTTTTCTCAAATATTATCTAAAAGCAGAAAATAGAAACAAACTAACGGCATCACTACACAAATTATCAAGTGCACCAACAAAATACATATCACCTTACAACATATTTCAAGAATCACAATCCACTCAACAAAGAATCTAAATAAATAAAATCTATGTTATTAACATGAATTCCTTTTTTTCAGGTACAGGGCACACGACAGGCAAAACTTTCGGCGCCTGTCGTGTGAAAGTGGTTTTCTCGGGGCACTCCGTTTCCCCACATCAAATTCTTCAGGCATTGGATTTCTAGATCCCAGCCTAGGCAACCTTTTGCCAGACCCAGAATCGGGCCGTTTGATTTGATCTGAATTTGAATGAATTACATTCATGTTCACATCTGCCCAACTTTTTCATTTCGGGACAGATCCCGGCCTTTCTTTCCACTGCTGCCTTTGCCTCCACCTAAAAGAACATTTAGTGAGACATTCTCCACCCAAAAAGGTCAAGAATAATAACGATAATTAATTTATTAAAATAATAATAAAAAAAAACACCACTTAATCTTAATAACAATCCACGAAAGGGGACGAAGAGGAACTACAAAGTTCCTGAACACCCCAGTTGGAGAGAGAACTCTTCTGATTTCTCTCTCTCTAAACTGAACCCCTGCCACGTTAGTTTAGTTTATTGAACTAGACAAAGGCTCAAAAGTAATGTTGGCGGGAGGCAACGCTAAGCCTGACTTTGGAACCAGACATATAAAAGTTTGAATTAACAGTTGCTAAGATTATATAAAAGCTTAGACTGCTAAATAACTTACTCTGGTGAGTTGTAAATAAGGTTTAGCGATTTTCTATAACAACCAACAGTCGAACGGGCGATGCTGTCTCGCGTAACAGTTTCACAGCCTCTTTGAAGAAGATGTCCCGCAGTGACATGTCGTTCACCTAGAAAATCCGTAGGAGACAAAAGAAATGTTGTTGTATTTTTTTCATATTAAATCGTGCTGGAATAAACTTTGAAACTAATAAAATGATTCGACTTATAGCCAACAAAACATCTTCCCTCTTTAGACGGCCATCTTGGAAAGCTGCACCATAGCGAAGAACATCTGTTACAACTATGGCCTCCTATAAGATAAGATGTGAGCTATTAAATAACAATTATTATTGTATTAGACTCACGACAAGTTCTATTGATAAGCTGCTTTCTCACTAAAGATCTTAAACTGTTTATTCTCCAAGCGAATAATTTACTTGTAAAACAAATTCTGATCTATAACGTAGAGTTAATATTTAAAATAAGCCATATAACGTTTAATTAATTCTAGTTATGCCATTCAATTATAAATCTATAGTTTTGTTTTTATTTAATACAGACCGTGCATAGTTTGGTAATTAGAGCTCCTAACTCGCAATTGGTAGGCCACGACTTCGAAACCGCGTTTCTGAACGTGCTTGCCCTTTCAGTTATGGGGTTTACAGAGCCACAGTCAATCTCACTACTCTTTTACGGAAAGAGTTAACGGTAGGTGGTGTTGTAATTAGGGCGAGTGTTTCATGGTCCGCCACCAGAGAGTGACACGTGTAACGATCTCATTGTCCTACAAACCAGATACGATTATGTTAGGAAGTAGTATCAAATAATGCGTTGCTAGGTGATGCCATGTGATAATATAGTTAAGGGTTATTCAACATAGAGCGTGTTGCTAGGCGACGAACTAGTAACAGAGGGTGCACTCCTAGAAACAGATATTGTAACCAAGGGATCTATTAGTAGATGTTATTACCAAGCTTATATAGGATTGGAAACTATTACTTTCGTAGAACTGCTTATAGATTTCAGTTGTTCTCAACTTATGTTTACAGTTTTAATATATTTACCTGCATTGGTCTTACAAAAGTGGACGGTGCTTTCATAGGCAGAAGGTATTATTTGGTAAATTATTAAATTGGACAAAGGCGCATTGTGGGGTGTCTTAAGATGTGATTACATCAAACAATTTAGTCTAGACTTAATTATGTGTTCTATAATTTACAAATTAATTATGTGTCCTATAATTTACAAATAAAACTCTTATTTTATTATTTCAGTGTGACAACTATTATGACACTGTTATCAGTTTTTATCACACGTATTATCTTAATTTGTCCAATATTTGAATGAGACATTCTTTATAACCAATAATTTACCCTGCATCCATCATTATATGTATTAAACATTTCACTAATTCATTTATTCTCTAGTTTTTTGTTTTATATTGACTTACATAGCATAGTTTTTAATTTTGTGTCACAAGCCTAGTGTGTCACACATGACAAGTTATAAGATGTCTTCAAATAACGTTCACTTTCATTAAACCTAGTATGTCATACACCGACAAGTTATATATAACATGTCCTGAACTAACGTTAGCTGTCATAAGCCAAGTGTGAAGTGGCGGATTTAAGGTTGTGTGAGCCCAGTGGCTAATAATTTACATACAGTAAAATCTTGACAATTATTGGTTTTAACAAACTACGCACACTTTTCTGTCATCATAGCAATGTGCGTAAAAACAACAAATTGCCAAATCGTTAGTCTTAACTAGTAATTTACGCACTTTCTTGTACTAGTGTTTTGTATATAAGAACCAAACCTATTTTTCTTTATAGATATTTGGATTAATTAAGTTTTTCTGCAATGTTTAAATATTTTTAAAAGTACATTTTAAAGAATATTCAACATTGTTTTACCATAGAATTTGGAACTAATGTATATCTCTTAAGATGTCCGAATATAGTGATATATTATTGTCTGTCCTGGAATAGCTAGGTGGTTAGTAATCCGAGGGTCGCGGGTTCGAATCACCGCCACACCAAACATGCTCGTCTTTTTAACCGTGAAGGCCTTATAATGTCACGGTCAATCTCACTGTTCGTTGGTAAAAGAGTAGCCCTAGAGTTAACGGTTTTTGACTTTCACACAGAGCTACACGAGCGCTATCTGCGCTAGCTGTCCTTAATTTAACAGTGTAAAACTAAAGGGAAGGTAGCTAGTCATCATCACCAACTTTTGGGCTAGTCTTTTATCAACTAAGAATGAGATTGCCCATAACATCACAACGTCCCACGGCTGAAAGGGCGAGCACGCTTGGTAGGATGGGGATTCAAACCCGTAACCCTGAGATTACGAATTGAATGCCCTAACCACCTATCTACACTGGAATTTGTTGTTTTTTTCAGCAATGGAACTCGAACATAAATCGTCGCATTTCTAATCTTGGTAAGCTAACCTCTAGGTTTCACCCAGAGCGAATAGATATTATTGGAATTACGGCCAAAAATGTCGTTAACAGTAATGGTTCCCAACTAATGCATTCTAATTATGATAGTTTTCTGATATTGACTAGGAACGTTAAGTATCTTTTATCAGCCTGTCACGGAGACTAGTATCTTTAAATATCAAATTTCTTTCTCGTTCTGATTTTTATTATTAGGTAGCTTGCTTCTGGTCACGAACAGTTCCGTCGAGAAGTATGAAGATGTCTTCCTACTCACTAATCGTCAACAAACAACCTACGTTCGAAATAAAACCGGTAAAGAATCAATTTCATTCTAAACAGGATTTTATCATTCCTATTGTCATGTTACACATCAAAAAGTGTCAGCGTCTTGAAACTTTAAGCATCAACAAAGGTCAGCGCCTTGAAACTCTAATCACCAACAAAGGTCAGCGTCTTGAAACTCTAATCACCAACAAAGGACAGCGTCTTGAAACTCTAATCACCAACAAAGGTCAGCGTCTTGAAACTCTAATCACCAACAAAGGTCAATGTCTTCAAACTCTAATCACCAACAAAGGTCAGCGTCATGAAACTCTAATCACCAACAAAGGTCAATGTCTTGAAACTCTAATCAACAACAAAGGTCAATGTCTTGAAACTCTAATCACCAACAAAGGTCAGCGTCTTGAAACTCTAAGCATAAACACAGGTCAGCGTCTTGAAACTTTAATCACTAACAAAGGTGAGCGTATTGAAACTCTAATCACCAACAAAGGTCAGCGTCTTGAAACTCTAATCACCAACAAAGGTGAATGTCTTGAAACTCTAATCACCAACAAAGGTCAGCGTCTTGAAACTCTAAGCATAAATAAAAGTCAGCGTCTTGAAACTCTAATCACTAACAAAGGTCAGCGTCTTGAAACTCTAATCACCAACAAAGGACAGCGTCTTGAAACTCTAATCACCAACAAAGGTCAAACTCTAATCACCAACAAAGCGTCTTGAAACTCTAATCACCAACAAAGGTCAGCGTCTTGAAACTCTAATCACCAACAAAGGTCAGCGTCTTGAAACTCTAATCACCAACAAAGGTCAGCGTCTTGAAACTCTAATCACTAACAAAGGTCAGCGTCTTGAAACTCTAATCACCAACAAAGGTCAGCGTCTTGAAACTCTAATCACCAACAAAGGTCAGCGTCTTGAAACTCTAATCACCAACAAAGGTCAGCGTCTTGAAACTCTAATCACCAAAAACAAATAAACAAAAGTCAGCGTCTTGAAACTCTAATCAATAACAAAGGTCAGCGTCTTGAAACTCTAATCACCAACAAAGGTCAATGTCTTGAAACTCTAATCACCAACAAAGGTCAATTCTTCAAACTCTAATCACCAACAAAGGTCAGCGTCTTGAAACTCTAATCACCAACAAAGGTCAGCGTTTTGAAACTCTAATCACCAACAAAGGTCAGCGTCTTGAAACTCTAATCACCAACAAAGGTCAATGTCTTCAAACTCTAATCACCAACAAAGGTCAGCGTCTTGAAACTCTAATCACCAACAAAGGTCAATGTCTTGAAACTCTAATCACCAACAAAGGTCAATGTCTTGAAACTCTAATCACCAACAAAGGTCAGCGTCTTGAAACTCTAATCAATCAACAAAGGTCAGCGTCTTGAAACTCTAATCACCAACAAAGGTCAGCGTCTTGAAACTCTAATCACCAACAAAGGTCAGCGTCTTGAAACTCTAATCACCAACAAAGGTCAGCGTCTTGAAACTCTAAGCATAAACACAGGTCAGCGTCTTGAAACTCTAATCACCAACAAAGGTCAGCGTCTTGAAACTCTAATCACCAACAAAGGTCAGCGTCTTGAAACTCTAATCACCAACAAAGGTAAGCGTCTTGAAACTCTAATCACCAACAAAGGTCAGCGTCTTGAAACTCTAATCACCAACAAAGGTCAGCGTCTTAAAACTCTAATCACCAACAAAGGTCAGCGTCTTGAAACTCTAATCACCAACAAAGGTCAGCGTCTTGAAACTCTAAGTATCAACAAAGGGCAGCGTCTTGAAACTCTAATCACAAACAAAGGTCAGCGTCTTGAAACTCTAATCACCAACAAAGGTCAGCGTCTTGAAACTCTAATCATCAACAAAGGTCAATGTCTTGAAACTCTAATCACCAACAAAGGTCAGCGTCTTGAAACTCTAAGCATCAACAAAGGTCAGCGTCTTGAAACTCTAATCACTAACAAAGATCAGCGTCTTGAAACTCTAATCACCAACAAAGGTCAGCGTCTTGAAACTCTAATCACCAACAAAGGTCAGCGTCTTGAAACTCTAATCACCAACAAAGGTCAATGTCTTGAAACTCTAATCACCAACAAAGGTCAATGTCTTGAAACTCTAATCACCAACAAAGGTCAATGTCTTGAAACTCTAAGCATCAACAAAGGTCAGCGTCTTGAAACTCTAATCAATAACAAAGGTCAGCGTCTTGAAACTCTAATCACCAACAAAAAGCATCGTCTTGAAACTCTAATCACCAACAAAGCACATCGTCTTGAAACTCTTATCATCAACAAAGGTCAGCGTCTTCAAAATCTAATCACCAACAAAGGTCAGCGTCTTGAAACTCTAATCACCAACAAAGCACATCGTCTTAAAACTGTTATCATCAACAAAGGTCAGCGTCTTAAAACTCTAATCACTAAAAAAGGTCAGTGTATTGAAACTATAATAACTAAAAAAGGTCAGTGTCTTGAAACTCTAATCACCAACAAAGGTCAGCGTCTTCAAACTCTAATCACCAACAAAGGACAGCGTCTTGAAACTCTACGTATCAACAAAGGTCAGCGTCTTGAAACTCTATTAACTAACAAAAGTCAGCGTCTTAAAACTCTAAGAATCAACAAAGGTCAGCGTCTTCAAACTCTGATCACTAACAAAGATCAGCGTCTTGAAACTCTAATCATCAACAAAGGTCAAAGTCTTGAAACTCAAAGAATCAACAACGGTCAGCGTCTTGAAACTCTAATCACTAACAAAGTTAAGCGTTTTGAAACTCTAATCACCAACAAAGGTCAGCGTCTTGAAACTCTAATCACCAACAAAGGTCATCTCTAATCATCAAAAAAAGTCAGCGTCTTGAAACCCTAATCACCAACAAAAGTCAATATCTTGAAACTCTAATCACCAACAAAGGTCAGCGTCTTGAAACTCTAATCACCAACAAAGGTCAGCGTCTTGAAACTCTAATCACCAACAAAGATCAGCGTCTTGAAACTCTAATCACCAACAAAGGTCAGCGTCTTGAAACTCTAATCACCAACAAAGGTCAGCGTCTTGAAACTCTAATCACCAACAAAAACTAAGCGTCAAACTCTAATCATCGTCTTGAAACTCTAATCACTTACAAAGGTCAGCGACTTGAAACTCTTATCACTTAAAAGGTCAGCACCAACAAAGATCAGCGTCTTGAAAATCTAACATTTTACTTTTAATTCTAACTAATCACCCTTCACCTGTTTCCTTGATGAAATGTTTCACAAAATTTATGTAAATTTGTGTTTTGCGAAGTGTTAAACTGAGAGACAATCGTATAATTAGTTTAAATGTATTTTAGTTTGATTTCCCGTTGTTCATTTGATTCATGTTGTCTCTAAAGAGTCGCTCGTGCCATCAATACTTTGAAAAAAATCGTTTGCACGTTGCTGCACGTTACTGGCATTTCGAAAACGACCACATCAAATAGAACTCGAAACGTAAACACAAATTCCTTGATTCTTTTGAAGAATAAAAATAATTTTCTTTTGACATATTAATGGTCGTCATTGTTTTCAAACAAAGTATGCTTCACTTTTTTAATAATTGAATGACAATTTTAGAAAACTAAATGTTGTGATTTTGTTTGTCTCTTGTTGATTACTCTATCGACAAACTGTGGTGTGTCGATCAAACTCCGATTTGATATTTATAAACCTTCACAGTTAATGATAAAACAAAACACAAACAAACGTGGATACATTTATTAAATGTTTGGGAAACATTTTTATTAAATGTTTGGGAATAAATGATAACAGGAAACATTTGTTAAATGTTTGGGAACCCTCACAATAAGATATAATAATAAAACAAAGCACAAACGTGGTAACAGGAAACATTTATTAAATGTTTGGGAATCCTCACAATAAAACATAAAAATAAAACAAAGCACAAACGTGATAACATGAAACATTTATTAAATGTTTGGGAATCCTCAAAATAAAATATAATAATAAAACAAAGCACAAACGAGGTAACAGGAAACATTTATTAAATGTTTGGGAATCATCAAAATAAAACATAACTTAATGATAAAACAAAGCACAAGTGTGAAAACAGGAAACATTTATTAAATGTTTGGAAATCCTCACAATAAAACATAACTTAATGATAAAACAAAGCACAAACGTGATAACAGGAAACATTTATTAAATGTTTGGCAATCCTCACAATTTCATCATCAGTAACGTGGGATAGAAAACAAGCAAACAATATTTGTAATTACAACAGAATAATTACAACACACAAGAATAAAGAACTTGAATATATAATTATAAGTTGAGGAAACGAAAATGTGGCACAACTGAAATAGTCAAATGAAATGGAGGTTAAATATAGTGAATACTGTGTAATATTTAATGATGAAGCAGAGTTTTTATGTACAACGTTTCTTTACCTTTAGGTCACGTAGCGGCCTTTGCTAACCTACAAGACATAGGTTTTCTGTAGGATTTCTGCATCAATAGAGTTCTCAAGTGAAAGTACAAACACATTGTTGATGGTTCACTTTTAAGTTTTATTTAACCATCTCATAAGTGTAGATACCAGAAGAAGTTGTGTTGAAAAGTTATATTTAGCCTATTTTCAAATGGGGTATTCTGACTTTCAATATGATGTACAGCCAATAAAATCACTTTTAGCAGCGACTTGTTGCTGTTTCCCAATAGCTTTTGATGTGGTAATTAATCAACACAGGCAGGAGCCACAGTTTTATCAACAAACTCCTACTAACGTCACGCGCTTCCTGGCGCTAACATCGTAAGGTTTCAGTTTTGACGTCTTTTCAATGTCAGAGTAAGAAGTATTACTTTTAATTGTCTCACTAGCACGAGGGTTGATTACATTTGAGACAATATTTGAAATGTTAGACCCTCTTCCAGCAGAATGGTTCTGTTTTAATTCAAAAAAAGTATTCTCGTCAGTATTAAATCTCTACAGGATAGCACAAGTTTAGTGGAGTTCTTTACTGGTATACAGATATTTCCTTAAATCTCTAAAGGATAGTACTAGTTTAGTGGAGTTCTTTACTGGTATACAGATATTTCCTTAAATCTCTAAAGGATAGTACTAGTTTAGTGGAGTTCTTTACTGGTATACAGATATTTCCTTAAATCTCTAAAGGATAGTACTAGTTTAGTGGAGTTCTTTACTGGTATACAGATATTTCCTTAAATCTCTAAAGGATAGTACTAGTTTAGTGGAGTTCTTTACTGGTATACAGATATTTCCTTAAATCTCTAAAGGATAGTACTAGTTTAGTGGAGTTCTTTACTGGTATACAGATATTTCCTTAAATCTCTAAAGGATAGTACTAGTTTAGTGGAGTTCTTTACTGGTATACAGATATTTCCTTAAATCTCTAAAGGATAGTACTAGTTTAGTGGAGTTCTTTACTGGTATACAGATATTTCCTTAAATCTCTAAAGGATAGTACTAGTTTAGTGGAGTTCTTTACTGGTATACAGATATTTCCTTAAATCTCTAAAGGATAGTACTAGTTTAGTGGAGTTCTTTACTGGTATACAGATATTTCCTTAAATCTCTAAAGGATAGTACTAGTTTAGTGGAGTTCTTTACTGGTATACAGATATTTCCTTAAATCTCTAAAGGATAGTACTAGTTTAGTGGAGTTCTTTACTGGTATACAGATATTTCCTTAAATCTCTAAAGGATAGTACTAGTTTAGTGGAGTTCTTTACTGGTATACAGATATTTCCTTAAATCTCTAAAGGATAGTACTAGTTTAGTGGAGTTCTTTACTGGTATACAGATATTTCCTTAAATCTCTAAAGGATAGTACTAGTTTAGTGGAGTTCTTTACTGGTATACAGATATTTCCTTAAATCTCTAAAGGATAGTACTAGTTTAGTGGAGTTCTTTACTGGTATACAGATATTTCCTTAAATCTCTAAAGGATAGTACTAGTTTAGTGGAGTTCTTTACTGGTATACAGATATTTCCTTAAATCTCTAAAGGATAGTACTAGTTTAGTGGAGTTCTTTACTGGTATACAGATATTTCCTTAAATCTCTAAAGGATAGTACTAGTTTAGTGGAGTTCTTTACTGGTATACAGATATTTCCTTAAATCTCTAAAGGATAGTACTAGTTTAGTGGAGTTCTTTACTGGTATACAGATATTTCCCTTAAATCTCTAAAGGATAGTACTAGTTTAGTGGAGTTCTTTACTGGTATACAGATATTTCCTTAAATCTCTAAAGGATAGTACTAGTTTAGTGGAGTTCTTTACTGGTATACAGATATTTCCTTAAATCTCTAAAGGATAGTACTAGTTTAGTGGAGTTCTTTACTGGTATACAGATATTTCCTTAAATCTCTAAAGGATAGTACTAGTTTAGTGGAGTTCTTTACTGGTATACAGATATTTCCTTAAATCTCTAAAGGATAGTACTAGTTTAGTGGAGTTCTTTACTGGTATACAGATATTTCCTTAAATCTCTAAAGGATAGTACTAGTTTAGTGGAGTTCTTTACTGGTATACAGATATTTCCTTAAATCTCTAAAGGATAGTACTAGTTTAGTGGAGTTCTTTACTGGTATACAGATATTTCCTTAAATCTCTAAAGGATAGTACTAGTTTAGTGGAGTTCTTTACTGGTATACAGATATTTCCTTAAATCTCTAAAGGATAGTACTAGTTTAGTGGAGTTCTTTACTGGTATACAGATATTTCCTTAAATCTCTAAAGGATAGTACTAGTTTAGTGGAGTTCTTTACTGGTATACAGATATTTCCTTAAATCTCTAAAGGATAGTACTAGTTTAGTGGAGTTCTTTACTGGTATACAGATATTTCCTTAAATCTCTAAAGGATAGTACTAGTTTAGTGGAGTTCTTTACTGGTATACAGATATTTCCTTAAATCTCTAAAGGATAGTACTAGTTTAGTGGAGTTCTTTACTGGTATACAGATATTTCCTTAAATCTCTAAAGGATAGTACTAGTTTAGTGGAGTTCTTTACTGGTATACAGATATTTCCTTAAATCTCTAAAGGATAGTACTAGTTTAGTGGAGTTCTTTACTGGTATACAGATATTTCCTTAAATCTCTAAAGGATAGTACTAGTTTAGTGGAGTTCTTTACTGGTATACAGATATTTCCTTAAATCTCTAAAGGATAGTACTAGTTTAGTGGAGTTCTTTACTGGTATACAGATATTTCCTTAAATCTCTAAAGGATAGTACTAGTTTAGTGGAGTTCTTTACTGGTATACAGATATTTCCTTAAATCTCTAAAGGATAGTACTAGTTTAGTGGAGTTCTTTACTGGTATACAGATATTTCCTTAAATCTCTAAAGGATAGTACTAGTTTAGTGGAGTTCTTTACTGGTATACAGATATTTCCTTAAATCTCTAAAGGATAGTACTAGTTTAGTGGAGTTCTTTACTGGTATACAGATATTTCCTTAAATCTCTAAAGGATAGTACTAGTTTAGTGGAGTTCTTTACTGGTATACAGATATTTCCTTAAATCTCTAAAGGATAGTACTAGTTTAGTGGAGTTCTTTACTGGTATACAGATATTTCCTTAAATCTCTAAAGGATAGTACTAGTTTAGTGGAGTTCTTTACTGGTATACAGATATTTCCTTAAATCTCTAAAGGATAGTACTAGTTTAGTGGAGTTCTTTACTGGTATACAGATATTTCCTTAAATCTCTAAAGGATAGTACTAGTTTAGTGGAGTTCTTTACTGGTATACAGATATTTCCTTAAATCTCTAAAGGATAGTACTAGTTTAGTGGAGTTCTTTACTGGTATACAGATATTTCCTTAAATCTCTAAAGGATAGTACTAGTTTAGTGGAGTTCTTTACTGGTATACAGATATTTCCTTAAATCTCTAAAGGATAGTACTAGTTTAGTGGAGTTCTTTACTGGTATACAGATATTTCCTTAAATCTCTAAAGGATAGTACTAGTTTAGTGGAGTTCTTTACTGGTATACAGATATTTCCTTAAATCTCTAAAGGATAGTACTAGTTTAGTGGAGTTCTTTACTGGTATACAGATATTTCCTTAAATCTCTAAAGGATAGTACTAGTTTAGTGGAGTTCTTTACTGGTATACAGATATTTCCTTAAATCTCTAAAGGATAGTACTAGTTTAGTGGAGTTCTTTACTGGTATACAGATATTTCCTTAAATCTCTAAAGGATAGTACTAGTTTAGTGGAGTTCTTTACTGGTATACAGATATTTCCTTAAATCTCTAAAGGATAGTACTAGTTTAGTGGAGTTCTTTACTGGTATACAGATATTTCCTTAAATCTCTAAAGGATAGTACTAGTTTAGTGGAGTTCTTTACTGGTATACAGATATTTCCTTAAATCTCTAAAGGATAGTACTAGTTTAGTGGAGTTCTTTACTGGTATACAGATATTTCCTTAAATCTCTAAAGGATAGTACTAGTTTAGTGGAGTTCTTTACTGGTATACAGATATTTCCTTAAATCTCTAAAGGATAGTACTAGTTTAGTGGAGTTCTTTACTGGTATACAGATATTTCCTTAAATCTCTAAAGGATAGTACTAGTTTAGTGGAGTTCTTTACTGGTATACAGATATTTCCTTAAATCTCTAAAGGATAGTACTAGTTTAGTGGAGTTCTTTACTGGTATACAGATATTTCCTTAAATCTCTAAAGGATAGTACTAGTTTAGTGGAGTTCTTTACTGGTATACAGATATTTCCTTAAATCTCTAAAGGATAGTACTAGTTTAGTGGAGTTCTTTACTGGTATACAGATATTTCCTTAAATCTCTAAAGGATAGTACTAGTTTAGTGGAGTTCTTTACTGGTATACAGATATTTCCTTAAATCTCTAAAGGATAGTACTAGTTTAGTGGAGTTCTTTACTGGTATACAGATATTTCCTTAAATCTCTAAAGGATAGTACTAGTTTAGTGGAGTTCTTTACTGGTATACAGATATTTCCTTAAATCTCTAAAGGATAGTACTAGTTTAGTGGAGTTCTTTACTGGTATACAGATATTTCCTTAAATCTCTAAAGGATAGTACTAGTTTAGTGGAGTTCTTTACTGGTATACAGATATTTCCTTAAATCTCTAAAGGATAGTACTAGTTTAGTGGAGTTCTTTACTGGTATACAGATATTTCCTTAAATCTCTAAAGGATAGTACTAGTTTAGTGGAGTTCTTTACTGGTATACAGATATTTCCTTAAATCTCTAAAGGATAGTACTAGTTTAGTGGAGTTCTTTACTGGTATACAGATATTTCCTTAAATCTCTAAAGGATAGTACTAGTTTAGTGGAGTTCTTTACTGGTATACAGATATTTCCTTAAATCTCTAAAGGATAGTACTAGTTTAGTGGAGTTCTTTACTGGTATACAGATATTTCCTTAAATCTCTAAAGGATAGTACTAGTTTAGTGGAGTTCTTTACTGGTATACAGATATTTCCTTAAATCTCTAAAGGATAGTACTAGTTTAGTGGAGTTCTTTACTGGTATACAGATATTTCCTTAAATCTCTAAAGGATAGTACTAGTTTAGTGGAGTTCTTTACTGGTATACAGATATTTCCTTAAATCTCTAAAGGATAGTACTAGTTTAGTGGAGTTCTTTACTGGTATACAGATATTTCCTTAAATCTCTAAAGGATAGTACTAGTTTAGTGGAGTTCTTTACTGGTATACAGATATTTCCTTAAATCTCTAAAGGATAGTACTAGTTTAGTGGAGTTCTTTACTGGTATACAGATATTTCCTTAAATCTCTAAAGGATAGTACTAGTTTAGTGGAGTTCTTTACTGGTATACAGATATTTCCTTAAATCTCTAAAGGATAGTACTAGTTTAGTGGAGTTCTTTACTGGTATACAGATATTTCCTTAAATCTCTAAAGGATAGTACTAGTTTAGTGGAGTTCTTTACTGGTATACAGATATTTCCTTAAATCTCTAAAGGATAGTACTAGTTTAGTGGAGTTCTTTACTGGTATACAGATATTTCCTTAAATCTCTAAAGGATAGTACTAGTTTAGTGGAGTTCTTTACTGGTATACAGATATTTCCTTAAATCTCTAAAGGATAGTACTAGTTTAGTGGAGTTCTTTACTGGTATACAGATATTTCCTTAAATCTCTAAAGGATAGTACTAGTTTAGTGGAGTTCTTTACTGGTATACAGATATTTCCTTAAATCTCTAAAGGATAGTACTAGTTTAGTGGAGTTCTTTACTGGTATACAGATATTTCCTTAAATCTCTAAAGGATAGTACTAGTTTAGTGGAGTTCTTTACTGGTATACAGATATTTCCTTAAATCTCTAAAGGATAGTACTAGTTTAGTGGAGTTCTTTACTGGTATACAGATATTTCCTTAAATCTCTAAAGGATAGTACTAGTTTAGTGGAGTTCTTTACTGGTATACAGATATTTCCTTAAATCTCTAAAGGATAGTACTAGTTTAGTGGAGTTCTTTACTGGTATACAGATATTTCCTTAAATCTCTAAAGGATAGTACTAGTTTAGTGGAGTTCTTTACTGGTATACAGATATTTCCTTAAATCTCTAAAGGATAGTACTAGTTTAGTGGAGTTCTTTACTGGTATACAGATATTTCCTTAAATCTCTAAAGGATAGTACTAGTTTAGTGGAGTTCTTTACTGGTATACAGATATTTCCTTAAATCTCTAAAGGATAGTACTAGTTTAGTGGAGTTCTTTACTGGTATACAGATATTTCCTTAAATCTCTAAAGGATAGTACTAGTTTAGTGGAGTTCTTTACTGGTATACAGATATTTCCTTAAATCTCTAAAGGATAGTACTAGTTTAGTGGAGTTCTTTACTGGTATACAGATATTTCCTTAAATCTCTAAAGGATAGTACTAGTTTAGTGGAGTTCTTTACTGGTATACAGATATTTCCTTAAATCTCTAAAGGATAGTACTAGTTTAGTGGAGTTCTTTACTGGTATACAGATATTTCCTTAAATCTCTAAAGGATAGTACTAGTTTAGTGGAGTTCTTTACTGGTATACAGATATTTCCTTAAATCTCTAAAGGATAGTACTAGTTTAGTGGAGTTCTTTACTGGTATACAGATATTTCCTTAAATCTCTAAAGGATAGTACTAGTTTAGTGGAGTTCTTTACTGGTATACAGATATTTCCTTAAATCTCTAAAGGATAGTACTAGTTTAGTGGAGTTCTTTACTGGTATACAGATATTTCCTTAAATCTCTAAAGGATAGTACTAGTTTAGTGGAGTTCTTTACTGGTATACAGATATTTCCTTAAATCTCTAAAGGATAGTACTAGTTTAGTGGAGTTCTTTACTGGTATACAGATATTTCCTTAAATCTCTAAAGGATAGTACTAGTTTAGTGGAGTTCTTTACTGGTATACAGATATTTCCTTAAATCTCTAAAGGATAGTACTAGTTTAGTGGAGTTCTTTACTGGTATACAGATATTTCCTTAAATCTCTAAAGGATAGTACTAGTTTAGTGGAGTTCTTTACTGGTATACAGATATTTCCTTAAATCTCTAAAGGATAGTACTAGTTTAGTGGAGTTCTTTACTGGTATACAGATATTTCCTTAAATCTCTAAAGGATAGTACTAGTTTAGTGGAGTTCTTTACTGGTATACAGATATTTCCTTAAATCTCTAAAGGATAGTACTAGTTTAGTGGAGTTCTTTACTGGTATACAGATATTTCCTTAAATCTCTAAAGGATAGTACTAGTTTAGTGGAGTTCTTTACTGGTATACAGATATTTCCTTAAATCTCTAAAGGATAGTACTAGTTTAGTGGAGTTCTTTACTGGTATACAGATATTTCCTTAAATCTCTAAAGGATAGTACTAGTTTAGTGGAGTTCTTTACTGGTATACAGATATTTCCTTAAATCTCTAAAGGATAGTACTAGTTTAGTGGAGTTCTTTACTGGTATACAGATATTTCCTTAAATCTCTAAAGGATAGTACTAGTTTAGTGGAGTTCTTTACTGGTATACAGATATTTCCTTAAATCTCTAAAGGATAGTACTAGTTTAGTGGAGTTCTTTACTGGTATACAGATATTTCCTTAAATCTCTAAAGGATAGTACTAGTTTAGTGGAGTTCTTTACTGGTATACAGATATTTCCTTAAATCTCTAAAGGATAGTACTAGTTTAGTGGAGTTCTTTACTGGTATACAGATATTTCCTTAAATCTCTAAAGGATAGTACTAGTTTAGTGGAGTTCTTTACTGGTATACAGATATTTCCTTAAATCTCTAAAGGATAGTACTAGTTTAGTGGAGTTCTTTACTGGTATACAGATATTTCCTTAAATCTCTAAAGGATAGTACTAGTTTAGTGGAGTTCTTTACTGGTATACAGATATTTCCTTAAATCTCTAAAGGATAGTACTAGTTTAGTGGAGTTCTTTACTGGTATACAGATATTTCCTTAAATCTCTAAAGGATAGTACTAGTTTAGTGGAGTTCTTTACTGGTATACAGATATTTCCTTAAATCTCTAAAGGATAGTACTAGTTTAGTGGAGTTCTTTACTGGTATACAGATATTTCCTTAAATCTCTAAAGGATAGTACTAGTTTAGTGGAGTTCTTTACTGGTATACAGATATTTCCTTAAATCTCTAAAGGATAGTACTAGTTTAGTGGAGTTCTTTACTGGTATACAGATATTTCCTTAAATCTCTAAAGGATAGTACTAGTTTAGTGGAGTTCTTTACTGGTATACAGATATTTCCTTAAATCTCTAAAGGATAGTACTAGTTTAGTGGAGTTCTTTACTGGTATACAGATATTTCCTTAAATCTCTAAAGGATAGTACTAGTTTAGTGGAGTTCTTTACTGGTATACAGATATTTCCTTAAATCTCTAAGGGATAGTACTAGTTTAGTGGAGTTCTTTACTGGTATACAGATATTTCCTTAAATCTCTAAAGGATAGTACTAGTTTAGTGGAGTTCTTTACTGGTATACAGATATTTCCTTAAATCTCTAAAGGATAGTACTAGTTTAGTGGAGTTCTTTACTGGTATACAGATATTTCCTTAAATCTCTAAAGGATAGTACTAGTTTAGTGGAGTTCTTTACTGGTATACAGATATTTCCTTAAATCTCTAAAGGATAGTACTAGTTTAGTGGAGTTCTTTACTGGTATACAGATATTTCCTTAAATCTCTAAAGGATAGTACTAGTTTAGTGGAGTTCTTTACTGGTATACAGATATTTCCTTAAATCTCTAAAGGATAGTACTAGTTTAGTGGAGTTCTTTACTGGTATACAGATATTTCCTTAAATCTCTAAAGGATAGTACTAGTTTAGTGGAGTTCTTTACTGGTATACAGATATTTCCTTAAATCTCTAAAGGATAGTACTAGTTTAGTGGAGTTCTTTACTGGTATACAGATATTTCCTTAAATCTCTAAAGGATAGTACTAGTTTAGTGGAGTTCTTTACTGGTATACAGATATTTCCTTAAATCTCTAAAGGATAGTACTAGTTTAGTGGAGTTCTTTACTGGTATACAGATATTTCCTTAAATCTCTAAAGGATAGTACTAGTTTAGTGGAGTTCTTTACTGGTATACAGATATTTCCTTAAATCTCTAAAGGATAGTACTAGTTTAGTGGAGTTCTTTACTGGTATACAGATATTTCCTTAAATCTCTAAAGGATAGTACTAGTTTAGTGGAGTTCTTTACTGGTATACAGATATTTCCTTAAATCTCTAAAGGATAGTACTAGTTTAGTGGAGTTCTTTACTGGTATACAGATATTTCCTTAAATCTCTAAAGGATAGTACTAGTTTAGTGGAGTTCTTTACTGGTATACAGATATTTCCTTAAATCTCTAAAGGATAGTACTAGTTTAGTGGAGTTCTTTACTGGTATACAGATATTTCCTTAAATCTCTAAAGGATAGTACTAGTTTAGTGGAGTTCTTTACTGGTATACAGATATTTCCTTAAATCTCTAAAGGATAGTACTAGTTTAGTGGAGTTCTTTACTGGTATACAGATATTTCCTTAAATCTCTAAAGGATAGTACTAGTTTAGTGGAGTTCTTTACTGGTATACAGATATTTCCTTAAATCTCTAAAGGATAGTACTAGTTTAGTGGAGTTCTTTACTGGTATACAGATATTTCCTTAAATCTCTAAAGGATAGTACTAGTTTAGTGGAGTTCTTTACTGGTATACAGATATTTCCTTAAATCTCTAAAGGATAGTACTAGTTTAGTGGAGTTCTTTACTGGTATACAGATATTTCCTTAAATCTCTAAAGGATAGTACTAGTTTAGTGGAGTTCTTTACTGGTATACAGATATTTCCTTAAATCTCTAAAGGATAGTACTAGTTTAGTGGAGTTCTTTACTGGTATACAGATATTTCCTTAAATCTCTAAAGGATAGTACTAGTTTAGTGGAGTTCTTTACTGGTATACAGATATTTCCTTAAATCTCTAAAGGATAGTACTAGTTTAGTGGAGTTCTTTACTGGTATACAGATATTTCCTTAAATCTCTAAAGGATAGTACTAGTTTAGTGGAGTTCTTTACTGGTATACAGATATTTCCTTAAATCTCTAAAGGATAGTACTAGTTTAGTGGAGTTCTTTACTGGTATACAGATATTTCCTTAAATCTCTAAAGGATAGTACTAGTTTAGTGGAGTTCTTTACTGGTATACAGATATTTCCTTAAATCTCTAAAGGATAGTACTAGTTTAGTGGAGTTCTTTACTGGTATACAGATATTTCCTTAAATCTCTAAAGGATAGTACTAGTTTAGTGGAGTTCTTTACTGGTATACAGATATTTCCTTAAATCTCTAAAGGATAGTACTAGTTTAGTGGAGTTCTTTACTGGTATACAGATATTTCCTTAAATCTCTAAAGGATAGTACTAGTTTAGTGGAGTTCTTTACTGGTATACAGATATTTCCTTAAATCTCTAAAGGATAGTACTAGTTTAGTGGAGTTCTTTACTGGTATACAGATATTTCCTTAAATCTCTAAAGGATAGTACTAGTTTAGTGGAGTTCTTTACTGGTATACAGATATTTCCTTAAATCTCTAAAGGATAGTACTAGTTTAGTGGAGTTCTTTACTGGTATACAGATATTTCCTTAAATCTCTAAAGGATAGTACTAGTTTAGTGGAGTTCTTTACTGGTATACAGATATTTCCTTAAATCTCTAAAGGATAGTACTAGTTTAGTGGAGTTCTTTACTGGTATACAGATATTTCCTTAAATCTCTAAAGGATAGTACTAGTTTAGTGGAGTTCTTTACTGGTATACAGATATTTCCTTAAATCTCTAAAGGATAGTACTAGTTTAGTGGAGTTCTTTACTGGTATACAGATATTTCCTTAAATCTCTAAAGGATAGTACTAGTTTAGTGGAGTTCTTTACTGGTATACAGATATTTCCTTAAATCTCTAAAGGATAGTACTAGTTTAGTGGAGTTCTTTACTGGTATACAGATATTTCCTTAAATCTCAAAGGATAGTACTAGTTTAGTGGAGTTCTTTACTGGTATACAGATATTTCCTTAAATCTCTAAAGGATAGTACTAGTTTAGTGGAGTTCTTTACTGGTATACAGATATTTCCTTAAATCTCTAAAGGATAGTACTAGTTTAGTGGAGTTCTTTACTGGTATACAGATATTTCCTTAAATCTCTAAAGGATAGTACTAGTTTAGTGGAGTTCTTTACTGGTATACAGATATTTCCTTAAATCTCTAAAGGATAGTACTAGTTTAGTGGAGTTCTTTACTGGTATACAGATATTTCCTTAAATCTCTAAAGGATAGTACTAGTTTAGTGGAGTTCTTTACTGGTATACAGATATTTCCTTAAATCTCTAAAGGATAGTACTAGTTTAGTGGAGTTCTTTACTGGTATACAGATATTTCCTTAAATCTCTAAAGGATAGTACTAGTTTAGTGGAGTTCTTTACTGGTATACAGATATTTCCTTAAATCTCTAAAGGATAGTACTAGTTTAGTGGAGTTCTTTACTGGTATACAGATATTTCCTTAAATCTCTAAAGGATAGTACTAGTTTAGTGGAGTTCTTTACTGGTATACAGATATTTCCTTAAATCTCTAAAGGATAGTACTAGTTTAGTGGAGTTCTTTACTGGTATACAGATATTTCCTTAAATCTCTAAAGGATAGTACTAGTTTAGTGGAGTTCTTTACTGGTATACAGATATTTCCTTAAATCTCTAAAGGATAGTACTAGTTTAGTGGAGTTCTTTACTGGTATACAGATATTTCCTTAAATCTCTAAAGGATAGTACTAGTTTAGTGGAGTTCTTTACTGGTATACAGATATTTCCTTAAATCTCTAAAGGATAGTACTAGTTTAGTGGAGTTCTTTACTGGTATACAGATATTTCCTTAAATCTCTAAAGGATAGTACTAGTTTAGTGGAGTTCTTTACTGGTATACAGATATTTCCTTAAATCTCTAAAGGATAGTACTAGTTTAGTGGAGTTCTTTACTGGTATACAGATATTTCCTTAAATCTCTAAAGGATAGTACTAGTTTAGTGGAGTTCTTTACTGGTATACAGATATTTCCTTAAATCTCTAAAGGATAGTACTAGTTTAGTGGAGTTCTTTACTGGTATACAGATATTTCCTTAAATCTCTAAAGGATAGTACTAGTTTAGTGGAGTTCTTTACTGGTATACAGATATTTCCTTAAATCTCTAAAGGATAGTACTAGTTTAGTGGAGTTCTTTACTGGTATACAGATATTTCCTTAAATCTCTAAAGGATAGTACTAGTTTAGTGGAGTTCTTTACTGGTATACAGATATTTCCTTAAATCTCTAAAGGATAGTACTAGTTTAGTGGAGTTCTTTACTGGTATACAGATATTTCCTTAAATCTCTAAAGGATAGTACTAGTTTAGTGGAGTTCTTTACTGGTATACAGATATTTCCTTAAATCTCTAAAGGATAGTACTAGTTTAGTGGAGTTCTTTACTGGTATACAGATATTTCCTTAAATCTCTAAAGGATAGTACTAGTTTAGTGGAGTTCTTTACTGGTATACAGATATTTCCTTAAATCTCTAAAGGATAGTACTAGTTTAGTGGAGTTCTTTACTGGTATACAGATATTTCCTTAAATCTCTAAAGGATAGTACTAGTTTAGTGGAGTTCTTTACTGGTATACAGATATTTCCTTAAATCTCTAAAGGATAGTACTAGTTTAGTGGAGTTCTTTACTGGTATACAGATATTTCCTTAAATCTCTAAAGGATAGTACTAGTTTAGTGGAGTTCTTTACTGGTATACAGATATTTCCTTAAATCTCTAAAGGATAGTACTAGTTTAGTGGAGTTCTTTACTGGTATACAGATATTTCCTTAAATCTCTAAAGGATAGTACTAGTTTAGTGGAGTTCTTTACTGGTATACAGATATTTCCTTAAATCTCTAAAGGATAGTACTAGTTTAGTGGAGTTCTTTACTGGTATACAGATATTTCCTTAAATCTCTAAAGGATAGTACTAGTTTAGTGGAGTTCTTTACTGGTATACAGATATTTCCTTAAATCTCTAAAGGATAGTACTAGTTTAGTGGAGTTCTTTACTGGTATACAGATATTTCCTTAAATCTCTAAAGGATAGTACTAGTTTAGTGGAGTTCTTTACTGGTATACAGATATTTCCTTAAATCTCTAAAGGATAGTACTAGTTTAGTGGAGTTCTTTACTGGTATACAGATATTTCCTTAAATCTCTAAAGGATAGTACTAGTTTAGTGGAGTTCTTTACTGGTATACAGATATTTCCTTAAATCTCTAAAGGATAGTACTAGTTTAGTGGAGTTCTTTACTGGTATACAGATATTTCCTTAAATCTCTAAAGGATAGTACTAGTTTAGTGGAGTTCTTTACTGGTATACAGATATTTCCTTAAATCTCTAAAGGATAGTACTAGTTTAGTGGAGTTCTTTACTGGTATACAGATATTTCCTTAAATCTCTAAAGGATAGTACTAGTTTAGTGGAGTTCTTTACTGGTATACAGATATTTCCTTAAATCTCTAAAGGATAGTACTAGTTTAGTGGAGTTCTTTACTGGTATACAGATATTTCCTTAAATCTCTAAAGGATAGTACTAGTTTAGTGGAGTTCTTTACTGGTATACAGATATTTCCTTAAATCTCTAAAGGATAGTACTAGTTTAGTGGAGTTCTTTACTGGTATACAGATATTTCCTTAAATCTCTAAAGGATAGTACTAGTTTAGTGGAGTTCTTTACTGGTATACAGATATTTCCTTAAATCTCTAAAGGATAGTACTAGTTTAGTGGAGTTCTTTACTGGTATACAGATATTTCCTTAAATCTCTAAAGGATAGTACTAGTTTAGTGGAGTTCTTTACTGGTATACAGATATTTCCTTAAATCTCTAAAGGATAGTACTAGTTTAGTGGAGTTCTTTACTGGTATACAGATATTTCCTTAAATCTCTAAAGGATAGTACTAGTTTAGTGGAGTTCTTTACTGGTATACAGATATTTCCTTAAATCTCTAAAGGATAGTACTAGTTTAGTGGAGTTCTTTACTGGTATACAGATATTTCCTTAAATCTCTAAAGGATAGTACTAGTTTAGTGGAGTTCTTTACTGGTATACAGATATTTCCTTAAATCTCTAAAGGATAGTACTAGTTTAGTGGAGTTCTTTACTGGTATACAGATATTTCCTTAAATCTCTAAAGGATAGTACTAGTTTAGTGGAGTTCTTTACTGGTATACAGATATTTCCTTAAATCTCTAAAGGATAGTACTAGTTTAGTGGAGTTCTTTACTGGTATACAGATATTTCCTTAAATCTCTAAAGGATAGTACTAGTTTAGTGGAGTTCTTTACTGGTATACAGATATTTCCTTAAATCTCTAAAGGATAGTACTAGTTTAGTGGAGTTCTTTACTGGTATACAGATATTTCCTTAAATCTCTAAAGGATAGTACTAGTTTAGTGGAGTTCTTTACTGGTATACAGATATTTCCTTAAATCTCTAAAGGATAGTACTAGTTTAGTGGAGTTCTTTACTGGTATACAGATATTTCCTTAAATCTCTAAAGGATAGTACTAGTTTAGTGGAGTTCTTTACTGGTATACAGATATTTCCTTAAATCTCTAAAGGATAGTACTAGTTTAGTGGAGTTCTTTACTGGTATACAGATATTTCCTTAAATCTCTAAAGGATAGTACTAGTTTAGTGGAGTTCTTTACTGGTATACAGATATTTCCTTAAATCTCTAAAGGATAGTACTAGTTTAGTGGAGTTCTTTACTGGTATACAGATATTTCCTTAAATCTCTAAAGGATAGTACTAGTTTAGTGGAGTTCTTTACTGGTATACAGATATTTCCTTAAATCTCTAAAGGATAGTACTAGTTTAGTGGAGTTCTTTACTGGTATACAGATATTTCCTTAAATCTCTAAAGGATAGTACTAGTTTAGTGGAGTTCTTTACTGGTATACAGATATTTCCTTAAATCTCTAAAGGATAGTACTAGTTTAGTGGAGTTCTTTACTGGTATACAGATATTTCCTTAAATCTCTAAAGGATAGTACTAGTTTAGTGGAGTTCTTTACTGGTATACAGATATTTCCTTAAATCTCTAAAGGATAGTACTAGTTTAGTGGAGTTCTTTACTGGTATACAGATATTTCCTTAAATCTCTAAAGGATAGTACTAGTTTAGTGGAGTTCTTTACTGGTATACAGATATTTCCTTAAATCTCTAAAGGATAGTACTAGTTTAGTGGAGTTCTTTACTGGTATACAGATATTTCCTTAAATCTCTAAAGGATAGTACTAGTTTAGTGGAGTTCTTTACTGGTATACAGATATTTCCTTAAATCTCTAAAGGATAGTACTAGTTTAGTGGAGTTCTTTACTGGTATACAGATATTTCCTTAAATCTCTAAAGGATAGTACTAGTTTAGTGGAGTTCTTTACTGGTATACAGATATTTCCTTAAATCTCTAAAGGATAGTACTAGTTTAGTGGAGTTCTTTACTGGTATACAGATATTTCCTTAAATCTCTAAAGGATAGTACTAGTTTAGTGGAGTTCTTTACTGGTATACAGATATTTCCTTAAATCTCTAAAGGATAGTACTAGTTTAGTGGAGTTCTTTACTGGTATACAGATATTTCCTTAAATCTCTAAAGGATAGTACTAGTTTAGTGGAGTTCTTTACTGGTATACAGATATTTCCTTAAATCTCTAAAGGATAGTACTAGTTTAGTGGAGTTCTTTACTGGTATACAGATATTTCCTTAAATCTCTAAAGGATAGTACTAGTTTAGTGGAGTTCTTTACTGGTATACAGATATTTCCTTAAATCTCTAAAGGATAGTACTAGTTTAGTGGAGTTCTTTACTGGTATACAGATATTTCCTTAAATCTCTAAAGGATAGTACTAGTTTAGTGGAGTTCTTTACTGGTATACAGATATTTCCTTAAATCTCTAAAGGATAGTACTAGTTTAGTGGAGTTCTTTACTGGTATACAGATATTTCCTTAAATCTCTAAAGGATAGTACTAGTTTAGTGGAGTTCTTTACTGGTATACAGATATTTCCTTAAATCTCTAAAGGATAGTACTAGTTTAGTGGAGTTCTTTACTGGTTCTTTACTGGTATACAGATATTTCCTTAAATCTCTAAAGGATAGTACTAGTTTAGTGGAGTTCTTTACTGGTATACAGATATTTCCTTAAATCTCTAAAGGATAGTACTAGTTTAGTGGAGTTCTTTACTGGTATACAGATATTTCCTTAAATCTCTAAAGGATAGTACTAGTTTAGTGGAGTTCTTTACTGGTATACAGATATTTCCTTAAATCTCTAAAGGATAGTACTAGTTTAGTGGAGTTCTTTACTGGTATACAGATATTTCCTTAAATCTCTAAAGGATAGTACTAGTTTAGTGGAGTTCTTTACTGGTATACAGATATTTCCTTAAATCTCTAAAGGATAGTACTAGTTTAGTGGAGTTCTTTACTGGTATACAGATATTTCCTTAAATCTCTAAAGGATAGTACTAGTTTAGTGGAGTTCTTTACTGGTATACAGATATTTCCTTAAATCTCTAAAGGATAGTACTAGTTTAGTGGAGTTCTTTACTGGTATACAGATATTTCCTTAAATCTCTAAAGGATAGTACTAGTTTAGTGGAGTTCTTTACTGGTATACAGATATTTCCTTAAATCTCTAAAGGATAGTACTAGTTTAGTGGAGTTCTTTACTGGTATACAGATATTTCCTTAAATCTCTAAAGGATAGTACTAGTTTAGTGGAGTTCTTTACTGGTATACAGATATTTCCTTAAATCTCTAAAGGATAGTACTAGTTTAGTGGAGTTCTTTACTGGTATACAGATATTTCCTTAAATCTCTAAAGGATAGTACTAGTTTAGTGGAGTTCTTTACTGGTATACAGATATTTCCTTAAATCTCTAAAGGATAGTACTAGTTTAGTGGAGTTCTTTACTGGTATACAGATATTTCCTTAAATCTCTAAAGGATAGTACTAGTTTAGTGGAGTTCTTTACTGGTATACAGATATTTCCTTAAATCTCTAAAGGATAGTACTAGTTTAGTGGAGTTCTTTACTGGTATACAGATATTTCCTTAAATCTCTAAAGGATAGTACTAGTTTAGTGGAGTTCTTTACTGGTATACAGATATTTCCTTAAATCTCTAAAGGATAGTACTAGTTTAGTGGAGTTCTTTACTGGTATACAGATATTTCCTTAAATCTCTAAAGGATAGTACTAGTTTAGTGGAGTTCTTTACTGGTATACAGATATTTCCTTAAATCTCTAAAGGATAGTACTAGTTTAGTGGAGTTCTTTACTGGTATACAGATATTTCCTTAAATCTCTAAAGGATAGTACTAGTTTAGTGGAGTTCTTTACTGGTATACAGATATTTCCTTAAATCTCTAAAGGATAGTACTAGTTTAGTGGAGTTCTTTACTGGTATACAGATATTTCCTTAAATCTCTAAAGGATAGTACTAGTTTAGTGGTAGTTCTTTACTGGTATACAGATATTTCCTTAAATCTCTAAAGGATAGTACTAGTTTAGTGGAGTTCTTTACTGGTATACAGATATTTCCTTAAATCTCTAAAGGATAGTACTAGTTTAGTGGAGTTCTTTACTGGTATACAGATATTTCCTTAAATCTCTAAAGGATAGTACTAGTTTAGTGGAGTTCTTTACTGGTATACAGATATTTCCTTAAATCTCTAAAGGATAGTACTAGTTTAGTGGAGTTCTTTACTGGTATACAGATATTTCCTTAAATCTCTAAAGGATAGTACTAGTTTAGTGGAGTTCTTTACTGGTATACAGATATTTCCTTAAATCTCTAAAGGATAGTACTAGTTTAGTGGAGTTCTTTACTGGTATACAGATATTTCCTTAAATCTCTAAAGGATAGTACTAGTTTAGTGGAGTTCTTTACTGGTATACAGATATTTCCTTAAATCTCTAAAGGATAGTACTAGTTTAGTGGAGTTCTTTACTGGTATACAGATATTTCCTTAAATCTCTAAAGGATAGTACTAGTTTAGTGGAGTTCTTTACTGGTATACAGATATTTCCTTAAATCTCTAAAGGATAGTACTAGTTTAGTGGAGTTCTTTACTGGTATACAGATATTTCCTTAAATCTCTAAAGGATAGTACTAGTTTAGTGGAGTTCTTTACTGGTATACAGATATTTCCTTAAATCTCTAAAGGATAGTACTAGTTTAGTGGAGTTCTTTACTGGTATACAGATATTTCCTTAAATCTCTAAAGGATAGTACTAGTTTAGTGGAGTTCTTTACTGGTATACAGATATTTCCTTAAATCTCTAAAGGATAGTACTAGTTTAGTGGAGTTCTTTACTGGTATACAGATATTTCCTTAAATCTCTAAAGGATAGTACTAGTTTAGTGGAGTTCTTTACTGGTATACAGATATTTCCTTAAATCTCTAAAGGATAGTACTAGTTTAGTGGAGTTCTTTACTGGTATACAGATATTTCCTTAAATCTCTAAAGGATAGTACTAGTTTAGTGGAGTTCTTTACTGGTATACAGATATTTCCTTAAATCTCTAAAGGATAGTACTAGTTTAGTGGAGTTCTTTACTGGTATACAGATATTTCCTTAAATCTCTAAAGGATAGTACTAGTTTAGTGGAGTTCTTTACTGGTATACAGATATTTCCTTAAATCTCTAAAGGATAGTACTAGTTTAGTGGAGTTCTTTACTGGTACTAGTTTAGTGGAGTTCTTTACTGGTATACAGATATTTCCTTAAATCTCTAAAGGATAGTACTAGTTTAGTGGAGTTCTTTACTGGTATACAGATATTTCCTTAAATCTCTAAAGGATAGTACTAGTTTAGTGGAGTTCTTTACTGGTATACAGATATTTCCTTAAATCTCTAAAGGATAGTACTAGTTTAGTGGAGTTCTTTACTGGTATACAGATATTTCCTTAAATCTCTAAAGGATAGTACTAGTTTAGTGGAGTTCTTTACTGGTATACAGATATTTCCTTAAATCTCTAAAGGATAGTACTAGTTTAGTGGAGTTCTTTACTGGTATACAGATATTTCCTTAAATCTCTAAAGGATAGTACTAGTTTAGTGGAGTTCTTTACTGGTATACAGATATTTCCTTAAATCTCTAAAGGATAGTACTAGTTTAGTGGAGTTCTTTACTGGTATACAGATATTTCCTTAAATCTCTAAAGGATAGTACTAGTTTAGTGGAGTTCTTTACTGGTATACAGATATTTCCTTAAATCTCTAAAGGATAGTACTAGTTTAGTGGAGTTCTTTACTGGTATACAGATATTTCCTTAAATCTCTAAAGGATAGTACTAGTTTAGTGGAGTTCTTTACTGGTATACAGATATTTCCTTAAATCTCTAAAGGATAGTACTAGTTTAGTGGAGTTCTTTACTGGTATACAGATATTTCCTTAAATCTCTAAAGGATAGTACTAGTTTAGTGGAGTTCTTTACTGGTATACAGATATTTCCTTAAATCTCTAAAGGATAGTACTAGTTTAGTGGAGTTCTTTACTGGTATACAGATATTTCCTTAAATCTCTAAAGGATAGTACTAGTTTAGTGGAGTTCTTTACTGGTATACAGATATTTCCTTAAATCTCTAAAGGATAGTACTAGTTTAGTGGAGTTCTTTACTGGTATACAGATATTTCCTTAAATCTCTAAAGGATAGTACTAGTTTAGTGGAGTTCTTTACTGGTATACAGATATTTCCTTAAATCTCTAAAGGATAGTACTAGTTTAGTGGAGTTCTTTACTGGTATACAGATATTTCCTTAAATCTCTAAAGGATAGTACTAGTTTAGTGGAGTTCTTTACTGGTATACAGATATTTCCTTAAATCTCTAAAGGATAGTACTAGTTTAGTGGAGTTCTTTACTGGTATACAGATATTTCCTTAAATCTCTAAAGGATAGTACTAGTTTAGTGGAGTTCTTTACTGGTATACAGATATTTCCTTAAATCTCTAAAGGATAGTACTAGTTTAGTGGAGTTCTTTACTGGTATACAGATATTTCCTTAAATCTCTAAATCTCTAAAGGATAGTACTAGTTTAGTGGAGTTCTTTACTGGTATACAGATATTTCCTTAAATCTCTAAAGGATAGTACTAGTTTAGTGGAGTTCTTTACTGGTATACAGATATTTCCTTAAATCTCTAAAGGATAGTACTAGTTTAGTGGAGTTCTTTACTGGTATACAGATATTTCCTTAAATCTCTAAAGGATAGTACTAGTTTAGTGGAGTTCTTTACTGGTATACAGATATTTCCTTAAATCTCTAAAGGATAGTACTAGTTTAGTGGAGTTCTTTACTGGTATACAGATATTTCCTTAAATCTCTAAAGGATAGTACTAGTTTAGTGGAGTTCTTTACTGGTATACAGATATTTCCTTAAATCTCTAAAGGATAGTACTAGTTTAGTGGAGTTCTTTACTGGTATACAGATATTTCCTTAAATCTCTAAAGGATAGTACTAGTTTAGTGGAGTTCTTTACTGGTATACAGATATTTCCTTAAATCTCTAAAGGATAGTACTAGTTTAGTGGAGTTCTTTACTGGTATACAGATATTTCCTTAAATCTCTAAAGGATAGTACTAGTTTAGTGGAGTTCTTTACTGGTATACAGATATTTCCTTAAATCTCTAAAGGATAGTACTAGTTTAGTGGAGTTCTTTACTGGTATACAGATATTTCCTTAAATCTCTAAAGGATAGTACTAGTTTAGTGGAGTTCTTTACTGGTATACAGATATTTCCTTAAATCTCTAAAGGATAGTACTAGTTTAGTGGAGTTCTTTACTGGTATACAGATATTTCCTTAAATCTCTAAAGGATAGTACTAGTTTAGTGGAGTTCTTTACTGGTATACAGATATTTCCTTAAATCTCTAAAGGATAGTACTAGTTTAGTGGAGTTCTTTACTGGTATACAGATATTTCCTTAAATCTCTAAAGGATAGTACTAGTTTAGTGGAGTTCTTTACTGGTATACAGATATTTCCTTAAATCTCTAAAGGATAGTACTAGTTTAGTGGAGTTCTTTACTGGTATACAGATATTTCCTTAAATCTCTAAAGGATAGTACTAGTTTAGTGGAGTTCTTTACTGGTATACAGATATTTCCTTAAATCTCTAAAGGATAGTACTAGTTTAGTGGAGTTCTTTACTGGTATACAGATATTTCCTTAAATCTCTAAAGGATAGTACTAGTTTAGTGGAGTTCTTTACTGGTATACAGATATTTCCTTAAATCTCTAAAGGATAGTACTAGTTTAGTGGAGTTCTTTACTGGTATACAGATATTTCCTTAAATCTCTAAAGGATAGTACTAGTTTAGTGGAGTTCTTTACTGGTATACAGATATTTCCTTAAATCTCTAAAGGATAGTACTAGTTTAGTGGAGTTCTTTACTGGTATACAGATATTTCCTTAAATCTCTAAAGGATAGTACTAGTTTAGTGGAGTTCTTTACTGGTATACAGATATTTCCTTAAATCTCTAAAGGATAGTACTAGTTTAGTGGAGTTCTTTACTGGTATACAGATATTTCCTTAAATCTCTAAAGGATAGTACTAGTTTAGTGGAGTTCTTTACTGGTATACAGATATTTCCTTAAATCTCTAAAGGATAGTACTAGTTTAGTGGAGTTCTTTACTGGTATACAGATATTTCCTTAAATCTCTAAAGGATAGTACTAGTTTAGTGGAGTTCTTTACTGGTATACAGATATTTCCTTAAATCTCTAAAGGATAGTACTAGTTTAGTGGAGTTCTTTACTGGTATACAGATATTTCCTTAAATCTCTAAAGGATAGTACTAGTTTAGTGGAGTTCTTTACTGGTATACAGATATTTCCTTAAATCTCTAAAGGATAGTACTAGTTTAGTGGAGTTCTTTACTGGTATACAGATATTTCCTTAAATCTCTAAAGGATAGTACTAGTTTAGTGGAGTTCTTTACTGGTATACAGATATTTCCTTAAATCTCTAAAGGATAGTACTAGTTTAGTGGAGTTCTTTACTGGTATACAGATATTTCCTTAAATCTCTAAAGGATAGTACTAGTTTAGTGGAGTTCTTTACTGGTATACAGATATTTCCTTAAATCTCTAAAGGATAGTACTAGTTTAGTGGAGTTCTTTACTGGTATACAGATATTTCCTTAAATCTCTAAAGGATAGTACTAGTTTAGTGGAGTTCTTTACTGGTATACAGATATTTCCTTAAATCTCTAAAGGATAGTACTAGTTTAGTGGAGTTCTTTACTGGTATACAGATATTTCCTTAAATCTCTAAAGGATAGTACTAGTTTAGTGGAGTTCTTTACTGGTATACAGATATTTCCTTAAATCTCTAAAGGATAGTACTAGTTTAGTGGAGTTCTTTACTGGTATACAGATATTTCCTTAAATCTCTAAAGGATAGTACTAGTTTAGTGGAGTTCTTTACTGGTATACAGATATTTCCTTAAATCTCTAAAGGATAGTACTAGTTTAGTGGAGTTCTTTACTGGTATACAGATATTTCCTTAAATCTCTAAAGGATAGTACTAGTTTAGTGGAGTTCTTTACTGGTATACAGATATTTCCTTAAATCTCTAAAGGATAGTACTAGTTTAGTGGAGTTCTTTACTGGTATACAGATATTTCCTTAAATCTCTAAAGGATAGTACTAGTTTAGTGGAGTTCTTTACTGGTATACAGATATTTCCTTAAATCTCTAAAGGATAGTACTAGTTTAGTGGAGTTCTTTACTGGTATACAGATATTTCCTTAAATCTCTAAAGGATAGTACTAGTTTAGTGGAGTTCTTTACTGGTATACAGATATTTCCTTAAATCTCTAAAGGATAGTACTAGTTTAGTGGAGTTCTTTACTGGTATACAGATATTTCCTTAAATCTCTAAAGGATAGTACTAGTTTAGTGGAGTTCTTTACTGGTATACAGATATTTCCTTAAATCTCTAAAGGATAGTACTAGTTTAGTGGAGTTCTTTACTGGTATACAGATATTTCCTTAAATCTCTAAAGGATAGTACTAGTTTAGTGGAGTTCTTTACTGGTATACAGATATTTCCTTAAATCTCTAAAGGATAGTACTAGTTTAGTGGAGTTCTTTACTGGTATACAGATATTTCCTTAAATCTCTAAAGGATAGTACTAGTTTAGTGGAGTTCTTTACTGGTATACAGATATTTCCTTAAATCTCTAAAGGATAGTACTAGTTTAGTGGAGTTCTTTACTGGTATACAGATATTTCCTTAAATCTCTAAAGGATAGTACTAGTTTAGTGGAGTTCTTTACTGGTATACAGATATTTCCTTAAATCTCTAAAGGATAGTACTAGTTTAGTGGAGTTCTTTACTGGTATACAGATATTTCCTTAAATCTCTAAAGGATAGTACTAGTTTAGTGGAGTTCTTTACTGGTATACAGATATTTCCTTAAATCTCTAAAGGATAGTACTAGTTTAGTGGAGTTCTTTACTGGTATACAGATATTTCCTTAAATCTCTAAAGGATAGTACTAGTTTAGTGGAGTTCTTTACTGGTATACAGATATTTCCTTAAATCTCTAAAGGATAGTACTAGTTTAGTGGAGTTCTTTACTGGTATACAGATATTTCCTTAAATCTCTAAAGGATAGTACTAGTTTAGTGGAGTTCTTTACTGGTATACAGATATTTCCTTAAATCTCTAAAGGATAGTACTAGTTTAGTGGAGTTCTTTACTGGTATACAGATATTTCCTTAAATCTCTAAAGGATAGTACTAGTTTAGTGGAGTTCTTTACTGGTATACAGATATTTCCTTAAATCTCTAAAGGATAGTACTAGTTTAGTGGAGTTCTTTACTGGTATACAGATATTTCCTTAAATCTCTAAAGGATAGTACTAGTTTAGTGGAGTTCTTTACTGGTATACAGATATTTCCTTAAATCTCTAAAGGATAGTACTAGTTTAGTGGAGTTCTTTACTGGTATACAGATATTTCCTTAAATCTCTAAAGGATAGTACTAGTTTAGTGGAGTTCTTTACTGGTATACAGATATTTCCTTAAATCTCTAAAGGATAGTACTAGTTTAGTGGAGTTCTTTACTGGTATACAGATATTTCCTTAAATCTCTAAAGGATAGTACTAGTTTAGTGGAGTTCTTTACTGGTATACAGATATTTCCTTAAATCTCTAAAGGATAGTACTAGTTTAGTGGAGTTCTTTACTGGTATACAGATATTTCCTTAAATCTCTAAAGGATAGTACTAGTTTAGTGGAGTTCTTTACTGGTATACAGATATTTCCTTAAATCTCTAAAGGATAGTACTAGTTTAGTGGAGTTCTTTACTGGTATACAGATATTTCCTTAAATCTCTAAAGGATAGTACTAGTTTAGTGGAGTTCTTTACTGGTATACAGATATTTCCTTAAATCTCTAAAGGATAGTACTAGTTTAGTGGAGTTCTTTACTGGTATACAGATATTTCCTTAAATCTCTAAAGGATAGTACTAGTTTAGTGGAGTTCTTTACTGGTATACAGATATTTCCTTAAATCTCTAAAGGATAGTACTAGTTTAGTGGAGTTCTTTACTGGTATACAGATATTTCCTTAAATCTCTAAAGGATAGTACTAGTTTAGTGGAGTTCTTTACTGGTATACAGATATTTCCTTAAATCTCTAAAGGATAGTACTAGTTTAGTGGAGTTCTTTACTGGTATACAGATATTTCCTTAAATCTCTAAAGGATAGTACTAGTTTAGTGGAGTTCTTTACTGGTATACAGATATTTCCTTAAATCTCTAAAGGATAGTACTAGTTTAGTGGAGTTCTTTACTGGTATACAGATATTTCCTTAAATCTCTAAAGGATAGTACTAGTTTAGTGGAGTTCTTTACTGGTATACAGATATTTCCTTAAATCTCTAAAGGATAGTACTAGTTTAGTGGAGTTCTTTACTGGTATACAGATATTTCCTTAAATCTCTAAAGGATAGTACTAGTTTAGTGGAGTTCTTTACTGGTATACAGATAGTTCCTTAAATCTCTAAAGGATAGCACTAGTTTAGTGGAGTTCTTTACTGGTATACAGATATTTCCTTAAATCTCTAAAGGATAGTACTAGTTTAGTGGAGTTCTTTACTGGTATACAGATAGTTCCTTAAATCTCTAAAGGATAGTACTAGTTTAGTGGAGTTCTTTACTGATATACAGATATTTCCTTTAAATCTCTAAAGGATAGTACTAGTTTAGTGGAGTTCTTTACTGGTATACAGGTATTTCCTTAAATCTCTACAGGAGTTTAGTGGAGTTCTTTACTGGTATACAGATACTTCCTAATTTTTACGAAGTGTATGTATTGTTTACAAATCTGGGGTTTGAAGCTGAGTGTAACCATGTTGTTGGATTATACGGACTGTGAACCTGATGGTTAATGATTCACCGTACAAACAAACATGTTCACACTTTACGCCCATGAGTGCACTATACAAGTGTCGGTCCAATCCAAATATTTTGTCAAACAAAATAACAGTAGCCTGAGATTTGGTGGCGAGTGCTGCTTTCTCTCCTGTCTATCAGGTCAAAAATTAAAGAGTGCTATACGTAGGTAACCCTTTTTGTAACCTCGCATGAAAATACGAGACAAAATGTAGTTCGCAAACTATGTTTCATAAAGTTTCAAGCAAAACATTTTACTCTTGAATATACAGAAGTGACAAGTATTGTTACTGATATCTAAAGAATTACCCTAATTTGGTTCAAATTTATTAAGTTTCAATCTCCTCAGTGTGGGTTTCTTAAAGAGTTAAGAATGAAGTCTCCATGAGAAATCTCAGACTAATTTAAATTTCGTTAATAAATATAATACTGCCGGCAGCTGAACAGTAAATATAAGGGCTTAAGAATGCTAAATTTCAGGGTTCACTCCTGTGGAAATACAATGAGGATGGACCATTGTGAATCTCTATGCTTAAAGTAAGTAAACAATGTTATTGTATAGATTGTTCTTCTGAAGCAGACTACTACAGTTATAAATGTCTCGTTATTGTAGACATTTGGTGACGTCACTTACAGTAGACTTATAAACTTAACCCGACCTAAGAATTGGTCATCAGTTTTTAATATCTTACCAAATAGGTGTCATTTCCCCCTGTGACACTAATCCCCAGTTCATTGTTGTCTTTCTTGAGGACAATAGTTGTATCTACAAAATCCTCAATAGTGGTGACAGCTGGATGCTGAGAAAAAATACAAATGTTGTTATTGTTCATGGAAAAATGAAAAAAAAATAATTATACAGTTTCATAAAACTGAAACTAAAAGAAAACTGCAACAAATTTAACTATGAATAACTGTAAATTATCTAGAGTTCGAAACGTGAAGTACATACAAACTGTAAATTATCTAGAGTTTGGAACGTGAAGTACATACAAACTGTAAATTATCTAGAGTTTGGAACGTGAAGTACATACAAACTGTAAATTATCTAGAGTTCGAAACGTGAAGTACACCTTTTTTATTTCATTACTTTGACTTTCAAAACACGTTAGCGAAACACTGTAGTATCAATCTTTTATTAGAGATTTAATTTCCTATTATTGTAATAAACATGGATGTTTTTAAATAACAGGATATTTAATACTTTTATGTGAGATAACCTTGAGGTTTTATTTATCCCCATACATGTGGTGTTGATCAGAACTTTTAAAATATCTTGAATCAGACTAAACATGCGACAAAGTACGAAAACACTTGAAACTATCACTATCACAAATATACTAAGTACCCTTACCATTTATGACGCGAGGTTACTTTCATAACTATAGTTAAGGTTTCTGGTTATTATTGCTATTTGTAAGTGACACACTTTAATGACTGTTACCAAAGCCTTAAAACTCTCTTAACAATAGTTATCGTTTATTCCTTACTATGTGATATTTAAATATTTATCTCAAAATTTTCTTCACGCACCACAATGACCCACAATACTGGAACCACATCAGGTCCTCTAAAACTTGATTCGTGGACTGTATTATTAAACATTGCATGCTAAACAAAACTCTATTTAAGGAATAATGTATTCATCAAGAAACACATTTTCAGCCTGACTTACGCGGCCATCATCTGAAAAATCACAGGAGTTACTGGTCTACAGTGTTTTTAAAGCAAAACTATTTAAATGGCAAAACTGTAATTTGATAACCCCCAAACCAAATTCGTTCTAGTATTTATTGCAACTATAAAACTTATACAAGCCAAGTAATATTGGCAATAAAAACTTACTGAATTCTAGTTTTACATAATATGAAGTTTCATAAAGCAACTTTGTTCTTCAGTTATACAGAACAGACTTCATTACAGAATGAAATGCACAATCTTTTGTTCCACATTACTTAATACTTCGACTGACCATGTATCACTTCTCTCAAGCCAACACCATTTGCCACTGATGGCTTCTTCCAAATGTGATCGAACTTCCACGTTTCTAACCTAACGAGTCTTTTTCTGTCCATTAGCTCTTAGGGAACGAAACTGTAGTTCTAACAAACACAAATTTTGTTGCTCAAAATGTTGGTGCTTACACTCTTATCGTTGTAATTTTACAAAAAATGAAGCATTACGCTTCTGTTATTCACGTAAAAGCGTGAATTTATAAAACAAAGAAAATCGTAATTGGAATGTAAAATAAAAGAAAACCTGTTAAAACAGTAGTTTAAATTAAGGTAATGTAATGATAACTAGAAAATCTTATGAACTTACTTTCAGAAGACATTGGTATTTCAAAATACATACATTCAAAATTAAGCTTACATGTATGAAGTATGGCTTTTTAAAATTATAGCTTTAATAGTACATACTTCTAACATGCGATTGAAATCACTTTATCTGACAATGGACGAGAACTTTAAAAGTGTGAAATCACATTTATTTTCAGAGTTAACATTTGATTCTATGACCACCTGCCTCTTCCTAAGCCTAACTATTGATAACTTATTGCACCCTTGTAGATCTTCACTTTTCTCTTTAGAACGCCCTCCAGTGGTTTAACGGTAATTTTGCAGAATTTCCATACTAAAAAAGTCGGATTTTGATACCTATGTTGGGCATATCATAGATATCCCATTGCATAGTCTTGTGCTTAAAAATAATCAAACCTAATCTCCAGATAATTTTTTCTCACGTCTCTATTAAACCAGTTTCTAGCCCTTCAATATTTTTTATACGTTATCTAAATTTTCTGATAAACTTACTGGATTCGTTACCAAAGGTCAAACAGAGTGTAACCTCTCCAATGGTTTTATTACTTCCTACAAGGCCAGCAGACTTTGCATTAAAGTTTTGACTTTGGCAATCACACCCTTGTGCAAATTAATTGAAACAAGACAGAAAATTACGATTTTTCAATTTTTTGCGTTTTATTTCTGAGAATCCAAAAATTACTCACAAATTAATACATGATATGACGGTCTTTATTTTTCAGAAGATCATTACTCCGCTTTGTCATTGAATCCACGAGTTGACTGTAATCTTTACTAATTTTGGATCGCGGTACCACACCTCAATTAGCTTATCTTTCGTAGTATAGTATTTTCCCCGAAGACTTTCTTTACAAATCGCTCAAAGATTTTCAATAGGATTTAAGTCCGGAGAGTTTCCAAGCCAGTCCAGCACCTTTATTCGCGTTTTAGTCATAAAATTCTTCACAAGTTTCAATGTGTGGCACGGAGCCAGATCTTGCTGAAAAATGCCAGATCCATCTGGAAATCTCTTTTTCAATTCTGGAACGACTCTTCTCTGCAAAACTTCGATGTACTGTGGTTCTCGCCTCATACCTTCTACGACATGTAAGCCTCCGACGCAATAGCAGCTGAAAAAGCCCCAAAACATCCTCTTTAAGGGATGTTTTACGAACTGATTGATGTGATATTCCCGAAGTTTCTCACCTGGAGATCTGCGAACATGCAGACTTCTTTGACCCTGTACGAAGAAATGAGTTTACTCACTGAATAACACCTTCCTCCATTGTTCTTGCGTCCAGTTCTTGTATTTCAGACCCCATTCATACCGTTTTTTCTTCATTGAGTTGGTAAGAAGTTGTTTAATAACTGATAAACTTACTTCTTATACCAAAGTATAAATTTCATCATATATCCCAAAAATAAATCGACCGTACTGCAAAACACAGCTAATGACGCCGTTTGTGTGAAAAACTTACTATTGAAGGAAATCAGCGAGGCTAGAAAGGCCGCCATGCTAAAAATATATACAAATATATAGTTATGCAATCTGTCTATATATATATACATACAAATATATAGTTATGCCATCTGTCTCTATATATATACATACAAATATATAGTTATGCAATCTGTCTCTATATATATACATACAAATATATAGTTATGCAATCTGTTTGTATATATGTACATACAAATATATAGTTATGCAACCTGTCTCTATATATATACATACAAATATATAGTTATGCAATTTGTCTCTATATATATACATACAAATATATAGTTATGCAATCTGTCTCTATATATATACATACAAATATATAGTTATGCAATCTGTCTCTATATATATACATACAAATATATAGTTATGCAACCTGTCTCTATATATATACATACAAATATATAGTTATGCAATTTGTCTCTATATATATACATACAAATATATAGTTATGCAATTTGTCTCTATATATATACATACAAATATATAGTTATGCAATCTGTCTCTATATATATACATACAAATATATAGTTGTGCAATCTGTCTCTATATATGTACATACAAATATATATTTGTCTCTCTATATATACTGTTACCTAGGTGAATCAGTTGTTGTTAGTTAAGCACAAAGCTGTACAATGGGCGATCTGTGTTATGCTAACAACTGGTATCAAAACCCGGTTCCTAGCGTTGTATGTTCTTAAACATACCGCTGTGCTATTGTGGGGACTAGTGAATGAGATCTGATGTGTACCAGATAAGAGAGAGGGAAACTGTTTTTTAATAACTAAAACTCATTAAAAACTTCCATATTTAGGTAAACTCTCCCTAAATTACTAGTTCAGATGTAAACAACTGTTACATTTCTTGAGAAGTTGGTTGGCTGATTGTGTGGTGGTTATGGTTAACAACAGTTTGAGGTTTCGTGGTGTTCACCTCTTTGTTCACATCACTTTCATTTGTTGTTACTTTACTTTAAGTTCTAGATGTCAGGTATTTCTATTAGCGTGACTTTCTGAGTGAGACAAGAATTTAACACAAGCAGTACAATTAGCCAAACGATACACTTAGTAATAACGCGCGAAGTCAATAAAGTTTCTTTGTTTTTGAATTTTGCGCAAAGCTACACGAGGGCAACCTGCGTTAGCCGTCCCGAATTTAGCAGTGTAAAACTAGAGGGTAGGCAGCTAGTCATCACCACCCACCGCAACTCTTGGACTACTCTTTTACCAACGAATAGTGGGATTGATCGTCACGTTATAACATCATTTTGAGTGAAAGAGCGAGCATGTTTAGTACGACGAGGATTTGAACCTGTGGCCCTCATACAAGTCGAGCGCCCTAACCATCTGGCTATGACGGTCACAAGTCAATAAAGACAAATAGATGTTGTTGTGTTTTTAATCTATAATTGGATATCAACCCTTGTTATGTTTAGAAGCCAATACGGGAAACAAATACAAGTTTGTCGCTATTATCAGAAATAATTACCAACTGGTTTATAATTCAGTTTTTAGTTGGTAATATGTTACCTTAACAGGACAGTAAATGAAACTGGAATGTTTTTGATAAAATTACATTTCAAAGTCACCAATGATTTCACATTATTCATACTGTATCGTATTTTGAGAACAAAATACTATCGAGAACAAATAACAGGGGTAAGCCAGCCACTAGGATTCTTGGTTGGTGGTTGTATTGGTCTCTATGGTGAAAGTAAGTTGTGATTTTCGGTTGATTTTTATGAAGTACCTTGATTAAATAACACATAACCTTATGAAGTAGCATTTAACTCTAAAATAACAGCTTGACCGACCACTTTACAGCTGTATTACTTTTGTGGTGTTTAATATAACACATGACCTTATAAAGTAGCATTTAACTCTAAAATAACAGCTTGACCGACCACTTTACAGCTGTATTACTTTTGTGGTGTTTAATATAACACATGACCTTATGAAGTAGCATTTAACTCTAAAACAACAGCTTGACCGACCACTTTACAGTTGTATTACTTTTGTGGTGTTTAATATAACACATGACCTTATGAAGTAGTACTTAACACTAAAATAAAAGCTTGACCGACCACTTTACAGCTGTATTACTTTTGTGGTGTTTAATATAACACATGACCTTATGAAGTAGTACTTAACACTAAAATAACAGCTTTATTTTACAGATACATTACTTCACCAAGCTGTATGTGACATGGATTAACGTTTTTTGATGAATCGTTTTAATATATAGATATTTCGTAAAAGGAATTGTTGATTTTCTAGGTGAACAGCACAAAGAACCAATTATAACAGTGTGACAGACTCTCACAGTTATTTACGTTGTTTTCATCCAATTACATAGTAGTCCAGTTATACATAACAACAGTTACAAAATAAAATACAGATGTAGAAAAATGTCCGAGTCTCACGGTTTCTTGTAAAATACATGATTTTACGATATTTTAAGAATGGTCACCTCCTTTGTCATTCAATAATAAGTCGGCTGCAGTTTTCTGTTAACCAAGGCTATCAGTCTTAGTTTATCATTAGTATATGTGGACTAATTGAATATATTTTAACGGTTTGCGATTCTCATGTGTATTAGGAGGAAATTCTATTGTATGTTTGTGTGTGTGTGAGTTTTCTTCTTCGTGCAATTCGATTGATAACTACGTGATACATTGCTTATACACTGACCAGTGAAGTGACTGTGATCAGTTTGTTTTTTTTCAGAACTTAACTGTGATAGCTTCTTGAGGTGTTTCGAAGTTAGTTAATTAAGATATGATAAAATATAATTTTAAAAAATACAATGTGCTCTTTAAAACAAAGTATGGACAGCTCATTACGAAAAATGCTGTATGAACAAATGTTTAAAGGAATGGAAACAAAACTGACCTGTTATTAAATAAACAATCACACACACAGTACCGGATTGGTGTATAAGCCACATAGGTTCAAATCTAGAGTCACACTAAGCCTTATTCCTGTCCTTCACACACACATATCAAAATGAAATCTAATTTTGATTAAAAAAAAAACATGGATACGGCTTCTAGATGTATAACTGAGAATGTTTTCTCTGCTTAACGTGAACAACAGATAAAGAAAGCACTTGTCTGCATAGAGTAAGGATCTGTTAAATCAGTAAACAGAGAAAGCAAAAATAGGCTTGGCTTTTGTTATGACAGCGTGAAGAAAAATATTTTGATCTAAACAGTGGAAGGACAAGAACCTAACCCTTTGACTTCAGAATACTCAAGTCCTTTACAATAAACGTGGGTCAGAAGTAATGAATTATAAACTACCAGAAGAATAACCTGTTTGTTGAATCCAAGGTTAACAACTTTACATACGGAATAAAAATGAACCTCAAATACATTAAGAAAAGTTAATAAACTTCGGTTAATCTACTTCAGTATTAAAAGTTTGGTATTTAGATTTTATTTAATGATTGAATACTAACTACGACTGGTTGGTTTTGAATTTCGCCACAACAGGGCTATATGCGCCAGTCGTCCCTAATTTAGCAGTGTAAGACTAGAGGGAAGGCAGTTAGTCATTACTTCCCACCGCCAACTCTTGGGCTACTTTTTTACCATCGAATAATGGGATTGACCGTCACATTATAACGTCCTTACGACTGAAAGGGCGACCATGTTTGGTGTAACGCGGATTCGAACCCGTGACCCTCGGATTACGAGTCGAGTGTCTTAACTACCTGGCCATTAACTACGATAAAATTTCAATTCATTCTCGAGGTGACGTTTTCCTTTTGCTGACTGTGAGTGACCGAGTGGTTTGAGTATCGGAATTTGAATTGAAGGATCCAATGTTTCTGTCCCGTTGCGCAAGATCGGGCTTCGTACTTTGGAGTCGTGAATGATTTTTAAAAAGCGACAGTTTTGTTTGAATGGTTGTTGTTAAGCAAAGCAGCTAAATAATATGTTATCTGTGCTACGACAACTATGTGTATCGAAACCAAATTTTTGAGTTATAAGATTTTGGGATTACTACTGGGGTGGGAGGTGCTGTTAAATCACATTATTTTATTTAAACTTGATGGGTGATGTTCACTCGCTGCCGCCTTCTTTCAGCCCTATTTTAGAAACAGTGTTCAGGTTTGTGCGACTATTCAAGACACCAATAATTCAAGTTGCTCCTACCCAGGTCGTGAAGATTTTATAAAACACAATGAGAAGGCGCTGATTTACAATCATATAAGAATATAGTTAGACGGTTAAACCTAATTGAATGTTTTATAATTAGAACGTGTATGAATGTAACGAGGACACCTTATAAACTTTTAGCAGGTGTAAAATACGTTATTAGGCAAACTTTGTTATGCCGGACTGTAGATCCGAGGTTCTGTGGTTCGAGTCACGTTACCGCCAAAGAAATTTGTGCTCTGACCTTTGAGCCCGTGGATCCGTTATAAGAATGAGATTCGAATCACAATAATCGATTAGAGTAGCTCACAGATGGGCGGTATGTGATACTGACTACCTTCCCTGAAGTCTGTCTCCGTATTAAGGATGGCCAGAGGAGATAGTGCTGGAGTGACTCAGAATATTATTTTTACACAGTTGCTCTATATGAATGACTTACACAGGTTTACTTCTTATGCGCCTCAGTAAATTTTCCATCGTATTATTTAAATATTACGGTATCAGACAGCACATTTTTACAATGTTTTACACACATAGAAAAGAAATGACTTAATTAAAATTCTTCAAGTGTGTATTAATAGATGAGTAAGAACGGACCAACTTCCTAATGTACAGTAATGGACACTTGTTTTCCTAATTAACATTACTGTTTAAAGTACTTGTAAGGTCAAATAATCCAGAAAAGAAAAACTGTCGCCACTGATAAGGACTCGTGGGTTTTGCTGCAGTGAAAGCACGTTGCTTGTCACATCGATTCTGAACATCCGTCAATTCTCGTTTACGTTAGAGTGTTTCTGTTAACAAAAGTATTGTCATTACGTGCCACGTTTTAGGTTCTACAACGTGTCAATAGGAACGTCTACTTGTCCTCTACTCATAACTTTATACCTACCCACTGAAGCTAGAGGACAAAAGCACTTTATTCCTCACTGTATGTATACAATCAATTTCTTTTAAATATATGAAACATATAATTTATTCATATTTTTTTCGATATATTCATATTAAAAAATCACAACAAAAGGTTTTTGATGGTTTACTAAAATTACTCTTTCGTTTTATTAAGTTTATTCTAAAAGTAAGTCATCCTTATTGTTAATAATGCTTTGTTTGTTTTGGAATTTCGCACAAAGCAACTCGAGGGCTATCTGTGCTAGCCGTCCCTAATTTAGCAGTGTAAGACTAGAGGGAAGGCAGCTAGTCATCACCACCTACCGCCAACTCTTGGGCTATTCTTTTACCAACGAATAATGGGATTGACCGTCACATTATAACGCCCCACGGCTGGGAGGGTGAGCATCCTTTGGCGCGACTCGGGCGCGAACCCGCGACCCTCAGATTACGAAGCGCACGCCTTAACGCGCTAGGCCATGCCAGGCCCTGTAATAATGCAACATTATCTTACAAGACAGTTGTATGTCATTATACACATGATTATTAAAAACTGTTTAATTAAAAAAACCCGAAGAGTTATACAGAAACTAGAGGGAAAGTTTAAAAGTGTTTAATTTCAGCTACAAATCCCTATTTTCACTCGAACCTTTAATTTGTTTATTTTTGTCACGTATTTTCATTTTAAGCTGTTTAACTTCTTTCTGTAATTTGATGAAAATCTGTATCCCACATCTCAATATTAATTATTTTGATAATCGTTTTATATTCACATATATCCATGATGGACATAAACCTGTCTAATGGCAAGTGTACTTTTAGATTGGTCCATCATGGACATAAACCTGTCTCAAGGCAAGTGTACTATTTATATTGGTCCATGATGGACATAAACCTATCTCATGGCAAGTGTACTATTTATATTGGTCCATCATGGACATAAATCTGTCTAATGGCAGAGTACTATTTAGATTGGTTCATGGAGACTGGATGTAATTGATAGCTCATGCACCAACAGTGTGTTGTATCGTGATGCACATACCAAATGTTATATATATGATTTTAAAATATCCATAGCTACTATAGTTATATATTTAATGTAAATATAAGACAATGTGTTGTAATAAGATATATAGTTTTAATATTTCTTATCCATGTTATATTTCTTCATCTGACTCTCCGATAGTCAGAGCCAGACAGGTCACAGTTCAGATGTCCTTTTAACGTGACACAAGGTTCAAAATGTGTTAATTAATATTTATGAATTGAATTAATAAATATTTACCTCCTTTGTTTGGGTTGTGTCACTTTATACACTTTATCTGAAACTAAATATTCTTGAAATAAAATATACATATATAAAATGCATGTCTCACTTTCCTTCAGAATCGCTGTTATTTTTACCATTGTCACTTCTTCAAGCATGGTTACTCCATCTGCAGTCACGTAATGTTGGCTACAATTCGACACTTACCATCAGCCACCACCGTGACTGCCGATCCGATGTTCGAAACTGAGCTTAGTGCTATGTACGGTTTAATAAATTCTGTCGGGGGAGACAACTTAGACGTTTCTATAATAAGGCCGAAATCAATCGTGCATTGGTAAAAAATAACTGTGATCTTCAGTGTCGTAAATAGGAGGAACAATACACAAACAAATGATACACGAGTTGTAATAATCACAATGCTACATGTGTCAGTGCTGACATATAAACATTAAATTACATCCACGGCTTGAAAACAGCTATATACATGTAATAAATTATGAGGCTCCACACAAAGTACACACTACATTAAAATGTTTGTTTTGAATTTCGGGCAAAGCTACACGAGGGCTGTCTGTACTAGCCGTCCCTAATTTAGCAGTATAAGATTAGAGAAAATGCAGCTAATCATCATCACCCACCGCCAACTGTTGGGCTACTCTTTCACCAACGAATAGTGAGATTGACCTTTGCATATAACGTCCCCAGGGCTGAAAGGATGAGCAAGTTTAGTATGACGGTTATTCGAATCCGCGATCCTCAAATAGCGACTCGAGCGCCCTAACTACATGGTCATGTGGAGCTCAAATTATAATGACTGGGTGTCAACCGTTATTCTGTGTAGGTGTAATTTGATACGTAATCAGATAAAGTTAAAAAGTACCTTACGCAATTTGTAATGATGCGTTTAGTAATACTGTCCAGGTTTTGTTACAATATTCACAGCCAGTTTTGCCATAGGCTGGCGGAACAATATTAAATAACAAAGAACAAATGTAGCGATTCCTATTATAAACCACAAACGTGGTTCATGCAACTTATGATTATTACATATTTTTCAACTCAAGTTAGCAACAACATTAAAAAAGAAGAACAAAAAAACTGTAAATAAACCATCAGAATAATTTCTTTCTATATAAAATTACTAAAATGTAATAGCTAGTCCAGTAATTTGTTAAATTACTTTCTGAGTACTTTTAAATTATTGTCGCGTGTGTTATGTAATAGATTATGTTTAAAACACTTTCAGTGACCCAAGCCTTGCAGTCGAGCTCAGAAAAGTCGAAACTGCACTCCACAGCTGAAGACACTGTAAATCATAGAATGCATTAGGGCTTTAAGCAAAACTTTTGCAAATAAAGAAATATGCTTTTACTAATTTTTTATCATACTCAAAATCACGCTTGGCATATTGCGATTAGGTACGTGTAAAGAATGACATTCAATTCATTTAGCGTGTGTGTGAGGGAACAGTACTACTGGTCAGTAGTTTAAAATTATTTGTTGTTTTTAGTAAGCACAAACCTACACAATGGGTTGTGTTGTACCCACAACTGGTATCAAAACCCGGTTCCTAACGTTGTGAGTTTTCAAACATACCGCTGTTCTATTGTAGGAAATAGTGAATCAGATCTGAGGTGTACCAGATAAGATAGAGGGAAACTGTTTTTTCATAACTAAAACTCGTTAAAAACTCTCCCTAAATTACTAGTTCAGATGTAAACAACTGTTATGTTTTTTGAGAAGTTGGTTGGTTAGCCTATTTCTTAGATTGATCATTGTGTAGTGGTTATCCGCTGAACTACTGGGGACTTTTAAAATTAAAAACAGCGGCCAGTAGCTTTACTTTTTAATAACTTTGTATTCATACAAAATATAGAAAATCAGTGTAATATGAGAAATAATATATAATATAATAATATTTATTTTCGTTTGATAAAAATACATAAAACACTTTCGTTAATAGTAATTTACTTCTTTGGTGGCCCGGCATGGCCAAGCGCATTAAGGCGTGCGACTGAGGGTCGCGGGTTCGCATCCGAGTCGCGCCAAACATGCTCGCCCTTTCAGCCGTGGGGGGCGTTATAATGTGCGTTCAACCCCACTATTCGTTGGTAAAAGAGTAGCCCACTAGTTGGCGGTGAGTGGTGATGACTAGCTGCCTTCCCTCTAGTCTTACACTGCTAAATTAGGGACGGCTAGCACAGATAGCCCTCGAGTAGCTTTGTGCGAAATTCCAAAAAAGATAAACAAACAAACAAACTTCTTTGGTTGCCAATCATTAGAGAAAACAAAAATAAACATTCGTTTAACCGCTTCTCATAATGTTACATTTTTCTCACAATACATTTTTTCGTTTTATTTCTTAAACAAATTTTTTGATGAACATTTCTCTTACTAAAACAAAACTATGAAAATATTATATTGGACTTAGATATAATTCTCTCTAACAATAACATATAATCACGCCCCATATAGCCGGGTATTTAATGCGCTCGACTCGTGATCCAAATCTCCATCACCTAAAATATGCTTGCCCTTTCAACCGTGAAGGCATTATAATTTAACGGTCAATCTCACTTTTCGTCGGTAAAAGAGTAGTCCAAAAGTTGGCGGTAGGTAGTGATGCGTAGTTTTACACTGCTGAATTAGAGACGGATCTCTTAGATATTCGTTGCGCAAAACTAAAAAAAGAACAAATATATATAATTTTTCTTTTAGCAAAATTAAACTTCGGAACTAGGATAATAAATGTCTCATTTTCTTAACCTAATACTTACAATTCATTTTCCTCTTTGAAAAGTTAAAACAGTTCAGTGTTTTCAGTAACGCAGGTGGCCTGGCATGGCCAAGTACGTAAGGCGTGTGACTCGTAATCATGCTCGCCCTCCCATCCGTGGGGGCGTATAATGTGACGGTCAATCCCACTATTCGTTGGTAAAAGAGTGCCCCAAGAGTTGGCGGTGGGTGGTGATGACTAGCTGCCTTCCCTCTAGTCTTACACTACTAAATCAGGGACGGTTAGCACAGATAGCCCTCGAGTAGCTTTGTGCGAAATTCCAAAACAAACAAGTAACGCAGGTAGATGTTGAAACACGTGATCGTAGCACATGCAGATAAATTGTAGTATTTTTAACACAATTACACAAATAGTGTTATAAAACAAAAATAGTGTAATAAAACTGGAAGGTTCCATAAGTTTAAAATAATAAAAGGATTTAAGAAGATAAAATTAACATTAAAAATCGGTAGATTTCACGAGCAAAATTAACACAATTTTCAATTATTTATAAAATAATAATAATAATATTACACTTTATTTAGTTGTCTTTAAGCACAAACTTTTACAAAAGATTATCTGTGTTGCACTCACCACAAATGATGAAGCCCAGTGCATTAAAGTATTACAAAACTGGATAATTGTAGTAATTAAAAAGTAATATTATAAAACTGTAGGATTACAGTAACTAAAATTAATGTTACAAAACTGGATAATTGTAGTAATTATAATTTTATTAATACAACATACCAACAGTTTTGATAAAATTTTGTTGCAAAAACATATACATGATTTCAATTATTCGTATCAATAAATAATCTGAACATGTGGATATAGTCTCTTTGAATCTCTTCTGAATAACATGTTTCAACAATATCCTTAGCATAATTGATGTTTTGGACTACATGGAATCAGATATTACTGTTATATCATTTAAATGTGTCATTATATCTGTGATCTGCCTTTACAGGTTAAACATACTGATAAGTTATGACGGTAAGTATTTTGTATAAAGAAAACCAAATAATTCTACTTTTGAAATTACAAACAGAAGGACCAATAAATACGTTTATCTATAGTTATTTATATATACACTAGATTACACACATAAAATTTGAATACAGTTTTGGTAATGTCAATTTTCAGCTTTGCTTTTCATCTGTAGTGTCTATATTTCTTTAAAAAAAGTTATTGTACGTTGATTGTGAATTTATGAAAACTTAATATTTCTAATACACCGTAAATATATTTCCGATAGATACCACTTCTCATAAGATGGCTTTACTGTTCAGTTTCTGCCGACACTAGTTCCACCTATCCAAGGTTTCAACAGGAACGTGACTACTTCTACTGTCGCAGCCGCTTCCCAGAAAAGAAGTACCAGAAGTGTGAGTCGATATCTTACCTAAACTCACACTGACTTGGTTGAGGAAACAGTGATGAGCACCCTTCGGAAAGTGTCCAAATGCATCTCTATTGGGTGCAACATCCCAACCCAGAGGAAAACACATGTGGGACAACGCTCATAACCAGATACAGTCTTCGCCCACGTTGACAGTACGTTTCACTAAACTGGGTGTCAAAAAGAGGATGGCATCCTTAGTTGTAGATATGATGGTTGGTCCACCTTTCCCATGGCCTAGCCAACACAGTGCATCTAGACCAGTCTGTCTCCTTTCTATACCAGACCACCTTGGAATCAACCTTTTGAAAAAGATATGACAGGGGTGTCTTAACCAACTAATACTATTTGGTTGGTCCAGTACTTTTCTAAAACCAGTTTTACCACAAACTAACCAGCAGGAGATTGTACAGTTATAACATTCTCTAGTGTAGTATAGTATAGGAAAAATGATATATAGAAATGAAAAGTAAATAAGCTACATGTACAGTTAATCCAAAAGCCACGTTTGAAACCGGAGAGTGGTGATAGTGGAATGATAATTTGACACCGAGTCTGATGAATGAGTGATATTTAAGGGGAAGTACTTAGAAGGGGTATTTTGTGAAGGATAAGGACTGGAAATTAAGTTTGAGCTGGCCATAAATGTGTTATCAAAAGGACAGATGCAGGTGTGGACTGAGTGACGTATAAAACCTTGAGAAGGAAACATATATAAGTAACTTGGTCTAACTAAATAGAATTAATTTACTATCTAAGCAAAACGATGTGGTATTGGAGACCAAAAAGTTATGACTGTTCTTTCTGAGATGGGTGGTAAATGTGTACAGAGGTTGAGTATTTCACTGATTAGATAACTATCAGAACACTTGGGTATTGAAAGAACACACTGTAGGATCTTATAGGTATTGAGTAATGGATACCAGGTTCCATTGATTCTGTTATACTCAGTAACAGATGTGAAAGTGAGTGTGACTCAAAGGTATAAGGACTTCCATTACAGCTATTACCTCCAGTAAAGAAATTACTTCACTAGTAGACAGATTAAGACTGCATCAATCTAAACGAAAAGAAAGAAAATTCAGACCGATTGAGAAATGTGTTGAAAAATATCCCAGGTGAAAAGTGTATGAACAGTAACACGAAATTTAAGATTCGTGTTTAAATGAAGTGAATTTTGAAACTACAATTACTTAATAACTGTACAAAATAAAAAGTAATAAACAGCATGAAAAACGTTAAAGTAAAAAAAAGGAAGGAAAAATTTTAACAGATCATAAAACAATTGTGTTAAATGTAGAGAAGAAGAATGGAACCCCCATTTTATTATCTCCAACTGGTTAGTTCAGAAGACATCTGGTTTTGGAAAAAGTTAACATTTTCTTACATGAAAATGTGTTTCCATTAGACGCTTACCATTTCACACAGAGATTATATCTTCTGTGAACATCTGCCTTGAGTATCTGCATGACACTAGTTTTTAGGCAACTTCAATCTGAACTCACGCGATTCTTATTAATGAATAATGATGTTATTGTTTAATAGCTCCCTCTATACTGCTCCACTCATGAAATTTCATTATTAAAGAGAAAATAAGTCGTAATTACCCAAATGAACACATACGCATCAGAAAACTTGTGAGTGAAGCAGCTATTTGATAGGCAGATCATGATACAAATGATCTGTTTTCAAATTAATCGCTTCAAATACATGAGAATCTATACAGCAAATCCATTGGATGGATGCCGAATCATGACGGTCGAGTGTTTTAAAAAGGAATTAAAGATCTGATACCTGCTCTATAATTGATGTAAAAAATCACCACGAATTTATCAGAATTTATCAAACAATTCACTAGCAGTTGTAAGGAATACAAACATGTCCAATGAACAGAACAGAGGTCGGGTACACTGATGTGTAAGAATTGCTTATGCTGGTACACATGTTTAAGATGAGATTGTTGTTCAATGATGTATCACAACCAGTAAACATAACATTTCTGAGAGGTGTGGGTTTGGTACGATTCAAAGTGAAGGAACCAAAACAGTGGTAATAGATTATCTAGCCACAACGAGTTTCTCGAGCACAGTAGGAAACAGTGAAAATGGTTGGTTCAAGAGGATAAAGTATTGGGTTTGGTACGATTCAAAGTGAAGGAACCAAAACAGTGGTCATAGATTATCTAGCCACAACGAGTTTCTCAAGCACAATAGGAAATAGTGAAAATGGTTGGGTCAAGAGGATAAAGTACTGGGTTGGAGTGAGTAAGGATTTGAACATTTTGTCAATTCATCCAAAACGGGTTTCTACCATCAAAGATATAACTGGAGGACTCTTTCCATGAGTATGAAAACAGAAGGCTATCTTGCATGTAATAACGAAACCACAGACCAAGTCAACGGAGATGTAGTGTTTGAAACAATAAATTATAACATCAGTGGATGAAGAAAAGCAAGCATCTGGAGAACTCTGTAATGGGAATAGGAAGAAAGGCGTTTCTAATATAGACCTGAATATGGAATAATGATCCAGCGAAGTGAAGAGAACTTTTCTAAATGAAAACTTTGCACAGATTAATAACTAAATCCCTTCGTGTCTTTTTAAGAACATCAAGTAAAACCTTGTAAGAAGATTGGTAAATTTCTTCACACCTAAAGAAAACAGAATAGATTTCAAAGTGGATGAAATTGAACAGGTTTAGAACTGATCGTTAGAGAGAAAAGAACTGGAGAGAAATCCTATGTGTAAGAATGGTTGTAATCCATCCATTATTTGACATGTGGGACCAGAGGAAAAAACATTGTATAGAACAAGCCACAGCAGAAAACAGAATGGAACAAGAATCATTCCAAAGGGAACAGCATCTCTATGAAGTACTTCTGACATGAAATGAAGACGTAAAGTGCAAGAAGGCAAACAAAGAAGGTTCAGGAAAAGACAGGGTAATTGTGTACTGGGCAGTTGAACTGAATAAATGGGTCAGCTTTCCAAAAATTCAAAATTTATACCACAGTTTGTGAATCTAGATAGTGCATGTAAAAATAACTATAATTCTTAATCAGTGAATCAGTAAGACTACGAGGAGCAGACATATAGTCCTGGAAATGTAGTTGGTGTAAAAAGAAATCAGTATGTATGCAGATGTAAGTAACTGATGAAAAACAAATAATACATCAGGATTAGATTTATACAAACGGGATTGTGAAAGAGGGAAAAAGACCTGGAATGGAATATACATGAGAAATTAAGCCCACATAATGAGAGGATGGTTGAATACTGTCCTCAGTGGGAAGTTCACATAGCCTTAGAAGTAGATGAACGTAAACAAACAAGCTGACCTTCTGCTGAATTTCCTATTGACATCGAAGGGATGAAAGAGTGTCAAATATATGTGAATAAAGTTGCAGGCTACATAATGGTGTTCACTAATATATGAAAAGTGACTGTCATGTCAAATATATGTGAATGAAGTTGCAGGCTACATAATGGTGTTCACTAATATATGAAAAGTGGCTGTCACGTCAAATATATGTGAATGAAGTTGCAGGCTACATAATGGTGTTCACTAATATATGAAAAGTGGCTGTCACGTCAAACAGATGTGAATGAAGTTACAGACTACATGATGGTGTACACTAATATATGAAAAGTGACTGTCATGTCAAATATATGTGAATGAAGTTGCAGGCTACATAATGGTGTTCACTAATATATGAAAAGTAGCTGTCACGTCAAATAGATGTGAATAAAGTTACAGACTACATAATGGTGTTCACTAATATATGAAAAGTGGCTGTCACGTCATCAATACGTAACTTTCATCTCCTCGCCACTGTTGAAATTTAACTTATGTGTAAACATTCTTCTCTCACAAAGGATAGAGAAATAGTGATATGGACTTCTACGTTAATAAATAGAAAAAAAAATGTAATTCGAGAAACAAAGCAAATCTCTGTTATTAAAAACTAGTAAATCTACAAAACAAATTTTAAATACCACAGAGAGAACGAGAAAATAGGAAGTTAGTTTTTCTAAGATTGTTGGAAGACACATGCTGAACTATGAGAAATCTCATGAGCCAAGATGGCAATTGTCTAAAGAGAAAAATCTCTAAGGCAAACGAACAGAGAAGACATCTTAACTGTGTTAAAAGGTTTATCTTGTTTCAGAAGGAGCTGTAGCAGCCAATAAATATACCAGTCGGCCGAGAAACTCCATTCATACCATCTCCTGCAGGCTGGTTCTTTGGAGATCTGGTATGGAAAGGAGGTGGACCAGTTTAGATGTATTGTGTTGGCTAGGATGCCCCCCACCCAATCATTGGAAAGAGGGTGGACCACTTTAGATGTAATGTTTTAGCTCGGATGTTTCCCACCCTATCATAGGAAAAGAGGTGAACCCGTTTTGATGTATCGCGTTGAGAAGAATGTTCCCCACCCAATCATGGGAAAGAAGGTAGACTAATTTATATATATTGTGTTTACTAAGATGCTCCCCACTCTACCACGGGAAAGAAGGTAAACTAATCTATATGTATTGTGTTTACTAAGATGCTCCCCACTCTACCATGGGAAAGAAGGTGGACTAATTTATATGTATTGTGTTTACTAAGTTGCTCCCCACTCTACCATGGGATAGAAGGTGGACTAATTTATATGTACTGTGTTTACTAAGATGCTCCCCACTCTACCATGGGAAAGAAGGTGGACTAATTTATATGAATTGTAATATATAGGCAAAAACGGCTCGTTTGGGTTGAGAAAATATTTTACATAGAAGAGCGAACAACGTTTTGACCTTCTTCTGTCATCGTCAGGTTCATGAAGAAAGAGGTAACTGACAGAAAGCTGACCACATCTTTGAAAGGGGTTGTGTAACTGGGTGTCGGAATGTAGTGGGCGGTGTTAGATGTTTGAATATATAATATAATTTTATTTTATTACATTTAATATAGGTATAAAGGCGTTCCTTTATATTGGTTTATTTTGGGTTTACGTTGTTGTATAAGTAAGGCTTCTTTAATTTTGCGTTTGTTTATGTTTATTTCTTTATTTAGTATTTGTGTGTTTTCTATGGTTATGTTGTGTTTATTTGACTTGCAGTGTTCGAAAACGAGTGAAGGTGACTTTTTATGTTCTTTTAATCTGATTTCCGTTTTTCTAATTGCTTCTCCAATATAGAAGTCGTGGCAGTTATCACATTGTATTTTATAAATAACGTTTTTGTGGTGTTTGTCAGTGTAGTTTTTACATAGTATAGACAGGAAGAACGCAATGAACAGGAAGAAAGCAATCAAATATCATTTCTTAACTTCAAAATTACAAGAACCGACACACAATTCAAAACAGAAATCCACCGAAAAATCACCCATACTGGACTATACATTCCTTGGGACTCAGCACATGAAACAAAATAAAAACTCAACATACTAAAAAACCAAATAAACTCAGCCAAAAACCGATGCTCACCAGATAAAATTAACGATGAATCAGACAAAATAAAACAATATTTCATAAACATCAATAAGTTTCCTCCACAAACCGTAGAAAACATTATACGCAAACACCTAGACAGAAAGCAAAATCAACCAACTAAAGTAAACACATCTCACGAATCAAAAAATCACGAAACCATATACTGCTGTATACCATATATTCCTGACATCAGCAAACAAATAACCAACATTTGGCAAAAACTAGTAACAAAATACGACATTCCAGTTAATACCAAATTTATTCAAAAACAAGGCACAAAACTGAGGTCTATATTATGTAAAAACTACACTGACAAACACCACACCAACATTATTTATAAAATACAATGTGATAACTGCCACAACTTCTATATTTGAGAAATAAGTAGAAAAATGGAAACCAGATTCAAAGAACATAAAAAGTCACCTTCACACGTTTTCGAACACTGCAAGTCAAATAAACACAACATAACCATAGAAAACACTCAAATACTAAATAAAGAAACAAACATAAACAAACGCAAAATTAAAGAAGCCTTACTTATACAACAACTAAAACCCAAAATAAACCAATATAAAGGAACGCCTTTATACCTATATTAATATAATAAAATAAATAAAATTATATATTCAAACATCTAACACCGCCCTCTACATTCCAACTTTCAGTTACACAACCCCTTTCAAACACGTGGTCAGCTTCCGGTCAGTTACCTCTTTCTTTGTGAACCTGACGATGACCGAAGAAGGTCGAAACGTTGTTCGCTCTTTTATGTAAAATATCTTCTCAACCCAAACGAGCCGTTTTTGCATATATATTTCTCTACAAGTAGGTTTCTCGACAACACTGATTAAATGTATTGTGTTTACTGAGATGCTCCCCACTCTACCATGAGAAAGAAGGTGGACTAATTTATATGTATTGTGCTTACTAAGATGCTCTCCACCCTATCATGAGAGAGAAGGTGGACTGATTTATATGTATTGCGATTACTAAGATCCTCCCCACTCTACCATGGGAAAGAAGGTGGACTAATTTATATGTATTGTATTTACTAAGATGCTCCCCACTCTACCATGAGAAAGAAGGTGGACTAATTTATATGTATTGTGTTTACTATGATGTTCCCTACTCTATCATGGGAAGGAAGGTGGACTAATTTATGTGTATTGTGTTTACTATGATGTTCCCCACTCTACCATGGGAAAGAAGGTGGACTAATTTATATGTATTGTGTTTACTAAGATACTCCCCACTCTACCATGGGAAAGAAGGTGGACTAATTTATATGTATTGTGTTTACTATGATGCTCTCCACCCTATCATGGGAAAGAAGGTGGACTAATTTATATGTATTGCGATTACTATGATGCTCCCCACTCTGTCATGGGAAAGAAGGTGGACTAATTTATATGTATTGTTTTTACTAAAATGCTCCCCACTCTACCATGAGAAAGAAGGTGGACTAATTTATATGTATTGTGTTTACTGTGATGTTCCCCACTCTACCATGGGAAGGAAGGTGGACTAATTTATATCTATTGTGTTTCCTAAGATACTCCCCACTCTGTCATGGGAAAGAAGGCGGACTAATTTATATGTATTGTGTTTACTAAGATGCTCCTGACTCTACCATGAGAAAGAAGGTGGACTAATTTATATGTATTGTATTTACTAAGATGCTCCCCACTTTACCATGGGAAGGAAGGTGGACTAATTTATATGTATTGTGTTTATTAAGATGTTCCCCACTCTACCATGGGAAAAAAATATGGACAACTTTATATGTACTGTATCTGCTAAGATGTCCCTCCCCCCAACATGGGAAAGAAGGTGGACCAGCCAGGATATCTACAGTTAAAAATGTCATTTTACACCCAGCGTCGTGACCCGTACTTTCAAGATAGGAAAAATAGTGTACCTAGTTATTTACACGTTATCCCACAAGTGCGTTCCTCCAAGAAGAGAAGTCACACTCCGAGGGCATCTTGTGGACACTTTCCGAGGACTGCTCATCTAGGTTCCTCCACCAAGTCAATATGAGCTTCTCAATGTGATTCCTGTTATTTTTAGGTAAGATATTGAGTCAAAGTTGATGTTTTCTTACACTGAAAATATATTTCCCATTGATACTTTACTCTCCTCACACTTCTGGTACTTCTTTTCTGCAACTTTGAAGACTGTGTTCTACAGTAAATAGGAAGCCAGCTTCCAGCTTTGATAGTAGAGTATGTTTCAGTGAAGCGTTGTGCTTGTTTATTTACATGCTACAACGCAGATGAACCATTGTTTAAACGTGCGGTAGATGAGAATTTCAAGCCTTTAAGAACCAAAAATATTTTCGCATATTGAAGGCTGCACTGAACAATAATAGCTGTTATGTGAGAACAAAAATATATTCTATCAAAAATAGTATGAAACTAGATATTTTAGACTATGTACAATAATCTGGTATAATCTTCTATGAGTATATAGTTTTAAATATTTTTTAAAACGATGCCTAACAAAACATTTTGCGAATCTTATTACATTGTCCTTCCAAAATAAAGTTTGTGTCTGTCAATCAAACATTTCTAATACTCTGAATTCAACCAATTAATGTGGCAGACAAACAGAAATATCTTTTCTCCTTCGTTTCTTCTTATAGTTTCCATTAACACTTGAACCAGTAATTTCAAGTTATCTCAGATAATTATGCTGCAGTATATTTGGTAGAATTCTGTAAATCAAAACAAACCATTAACTATGAATACAACTATGTAAACAAAACTCAACCTTTTACAGGACAAATAATAATGTAATAATATCTGAAATCAATATTTAAATATAATCACGACTATTAACTTTATATCGAGTACAAAAAGTCTGAATAAAAATATTAGTAAATAATTTGTTGAAAGATATATTGTGAAATAAACATTTTTCCAAGTATAACATTAAATAAAATTAAATTATATTATGTGTGTGTTATTTCTGTAGTAAAGCCATATCTGGCTATCTGTTAACTGAGAATAATTTAAACCATGATTTTAACGTTGTAACTCTGTACAATAAGTGCTGTACCATATGGGGAATGAATTATATTAAAATATATAAAGCGTAATATTTGTGATATAATGGTAACGAAATGCTAGGATTAAATGTGTTCAAATTACCTGTATGTAACTGGAACCTAAAGTTGGTAAACATCTCAGATAGAATACGAAACAGAATTTTTCAAACAATCCGTTTTAAAGTTCTCTTTATCTCTTTGTGTGTAGTGTTTCAACAAATGACTTTAATGTCCTTAAACATAAAATTAATTGTTCATTAGACAAAATTCTATATTAATTTGAATGATTGGTATATTTTGTTGTTATTAATCAAACTTTCTGAACCTATATTCCTTATACCAACAACTACAAGAAGTAATGACTGAGTATTTCAGTCATGTTAAGAACCACTCAACAATAACATACCGTTACGTCACATGTTGATGTGTGAATCAGTGTTATTAATTCATAACACGTTGGTGTAGCTTTTCATTCTCAACATAAACAGGAGACAGATGAACGGACACCACGGTTCACAGTATGTTGTATAAAATGTAGTAGATAACGTTCTCTGTCCAATCTGGATTGGATTTCCTTTTTTCTTTGTTACTTAACACTCAATGGATGTCAAAAATTATAAATTACAAAGTATTTCTGAGTAAAACTGTTCATACAGACTTAGAATTATTTCTTACTTACAGTTTAATATTTAATATAAACGTGTGCACTCTACATCTGAAAGTTACTCACAAGTCGTGGTCGTTGTTCAGGTCAAATTCTGTAATATCATAAAAAGGTAAGATAAAAAGATTGCAGAAAGTAAACCACTAAGAAAATTGTACGAAAAACAAGACATGAGTAATTAGTATGTGAAGAAATGATAATTAGTTAACAACTACAATCATAGGATTTGGGATTTGGAGTCAAAAATCAATAGGTTGGTTGTCTACTGGAGAAACTCGTTCACATTTAAACAAACATGAAAGTCTGGATTGGTTTTAATTCTTGACATACACTGAATGAATGATTCATAATTATAAAGTCTAAAGTATTTATGAATAAAACTGTTAGTATACATTTGTAATTATGTTTTACTTAAAGTTTAAAATATGATATGTGGGTGTGCACACAACATGTGAAAGGTGCTTACAAGTTGGTGTTGGATAAAAAAAACAGTTAAGTTAAAAATAGGATAAAAAATACAGATCAATATGGTGATAGGTAACCGCTTTTTATAACTCACAAATTATGTTTTAGTTCCAGATTAAGTTTAACCCCATATCATACAGAAGGGAATTCTTCTGACTAAAGACATCCAAATTTTTCTTTGTTCAGGGCTTGTCCATATTTTCACCCAAGAAAACTGCATGGCCTGATGTACTGAGAAAGCCGAACGCCATCTAGTAGTAAGAACTAATAAAATACGGGATTGTTCATGAAAACACACAGAAATGTTCGGTGACACATGCTTTTCGTTTATACGCTAACATAGTGAAGAAACAAGACACGAACGATAAAATATAAATATTCTTTGTAGAGGTGACACTGATCTGGAATTCATACTTAAAGAAACCATCTACATCAAACAACTTTAACCAACACCAAATATCATGTAGTCTTCATTAAAATCGTTCCATTTAAAATATGAAGATTTTTTTTTATTTTTAGTAATTAACTTTCGATATATTTTAGTTTTGATAAAATAATTGTTATTTCAGCAATGTATTTTAGTTATTTAGGTAGAAATAATGTATTATTTTTGTTTTGCTTTAAATAGTGAATGTGGAATATATAAGATATTTTACGCTACATATTAACAATTGCAGCATTATATAACATTCAGGATATATATTTTAGGTAAATCCAATATAAACAATTAATTAAGTTATATTTTCTAATCTCACTATTATATAAACGACATAACGTGCATATCTGTGTCTATTTGACCGAAATAATAAATACAGTGTGTCACTATTTATGAAATGTCTCTATTAAGAAAAAACTATAAAAAAATTCTCACTTTAGCATTCTAAATTCGGATAATTTTAAAAGTAACTATGATACAAACAACAAGCGTTTGTTTTTCCATAGAAATGAATATTAAATACTTTTCGTATAACAAGAGCCCGACTTTCACTAGGACTAAACCTGAAGATTTGATTATATCTTTTTTTATTGATATAATTTATAGATACAGTTTTAAGAAATGGAGTTTAAAGCTTATTTTTTCAATAAACGGTACCCCATTTAACAGATAATAAAATATAGGATGACCTAGGAAGGTCGAATCGTTTTTCTCTCCTCAATAAAAGTGTCAGTACCCATAACAGCCATTGTGATACACAATACATGTGTTAGTACCCATACCAGACATTCACATATACAAGTGTTAGTACCCATACCAGACATTCTGATATACAATACAACTGTTAGTACCCATACCAACCATTCTGCTACACAATACAAGTGTTAGTACCCATACCAGACATTCTGATAAACATTTTTATCTGAAGTAGGTTTCTCGTCATCAAGATTTTTTTACTCTAAATACTGAATCTGTAAAATATTGAAAACTTTGTCTCTGTTCCCTTCTGTTGTATGAATCTATTTCTTCATCTTCAATATAGTTGTACTATTAATCATCAACCTTGAAATTTGCTTTCGTTCAGAAACATTGTTCGAAACGTGAATCCAAAGTTTCTCCACTTTAAAGAACCAAACCGAAATGTTCAAAAGTCGTTAGATTATCAGATTTGTCTGAAGAGACTATTGCTTTGTTTTACATTGGGCTGAAGCTACACGAGGGCTATCTTCGCTAGTCGTCCGAAATTTAGCAGTGAAAGAATAGAGGTACCTAGTCATCACCATCCACTAACCACTCTTTCACAAACGAATATTGAGACTGACCCTAACAATGTTCTCCCTCCCCCCACACATATCATAAAGGGTGAGCATGTTTTGTGGAGTTGGATCAAGAATTTCAAACAAAGCATCAACAGAACATAAATTTCACTGAAAAAGTTCAAAGTGTTCTGTACTAACCATAGAATCGTTGATACCAGTGTTGATTACACCGATGTACTGAACAAGTGGAACTAATAGAACGAAGACAAATTGTTCAGCGTGAACATGTCCAAAATTTGAGGATGAATTGACTGACTAACAACATTCATTCCTAGCTTCATCCTGACGACCAGATTGTTAACCTGTGTAATTATAACATAAATAATCAGTGTAAATCAGTGCTAGCTAAAGGTCTTCAGTTCTCTCTTCCACCACGTAGACTCTACGTACCTAATTTAGTTTACACTTTCAAATCACAATACAGACACCTGAAGGACCTTCTTATGAAAGATAAAATAACTCTTTATCGATTGAGTAACATTTTTATGACGAAAATAAAGAACTTTGCCTTTTCTACTTCTTATGATTTTATCCCTAATGTTCGTCCTTACCGTTTAAGCTCTGAAGAAATATTTTAAAAGAACTGTCGTTAAATAAAAATAGTTATGTTACATCGTCCGACAATAACATTATTATTCTTAACTAAAATAATTACTTGCTTAAAATGGTGGTTATTCTTTACAACAAAAGCACATTTAAAATCCTTATTAATACCTATTAATTCATTATCATCGAACGTAACGAAACATTTCAAAGATACCTTAGAGAACTTAGAAAGAAAAATATCGTAGACATTTGACTGATAATGAGACGACACCAAGTAAACCATCACAGTTTATTAAGTCGCTATTGTGGGTTATATAGATATAATTATCCTAAATTTACTAAAATCACGAACTAAAAGCACAGTTAATTAATAATACAGCAACATGGTACAGGCTATCTATTAACCATTGCAGAATTATCGACCCCCAGTGGCTCAGCGGTATGTCTGCTGATTTACACGCTAAAATCCGGGTTTCGATACCCGTGGTGGGCAGAGCACAGATAGCCCATTAATTATTGGCCTGGCATGGCTAGGTGGTTAAGGCATTCGACTCGTAATCCGAGGGTCGCGGGTTCGAATCCACGTCACACCAAATATGCTTTCCCTTTGGCCCCCAGTGGCTCAGCGGTATGTCTGCGGACTTACACGCTAAAATCCGGGTTTCGATATCCGTGGTGGGCAGAGCACAGATAGCCCATTGTGTAGCTTTGTGCTTAATTCAAAACAAAAAGCAGCATTATCTTATACTAAAAAAAATATATTTTAGTAAATCCAATATAAAGTATTAATTACGTTATATTTTCTAATTTAACTATTATCTAAAGGACATGGCGTGCATATTTGTATCTATGTAACCGAAACAACAAATACATTGTTTCACTATCTACTAAATGGCACCACACAAAACAATCTATAAAAATTCCCACTTTGGTATTCTAAATTCAGACAATTATAAAAATAACTACGATACGTACGACAAACCTATATTTATCAAAGAACAGAATTTTAAAGTACTGTCCTCATAACAAGAACCCGACTTTCACTAGAACTAAATCTGAAGATTTTATTATATCTTTATTGATGTAATATCTAAATATAGTTTTAAGGAAAGGAGTTAAAAACTGTTAATTTTTAAATAAACGATAACACACTTAATAGACCAAAAATAATGTTTGCTTCGCACAATGAGAACAGTTTTCCACTGCATTAATTACTGTAAAAATAGTATTTTTATCTTAAAAAATGACCCATTTTTCTAAATTTTTCAGTACGAAAACAGCCCAGTACTTGTTAAGCCTAATTGCTAAGCCTCTCACAGGTTGCAGAGTAAAGTGAATGTTACTTGTCTGACTTTTGCTTCTTATTTCAAGAAGTTGATTGAGATTTTTTAGAATCATCTTATGTAAATATACAATAAAAGTATTCATACAAAACTTTAAACCAACAAATTGTACTGGTCGAAATATCCGTGGAATGTGAGGTTGGTAATGTTTTGCTATAAAATTTTGTTATTTCTTCTCAAAGTCGGCTTTTATTTTAATGTCTGGTCTCCATAGTTACTATATGCAAATATTCAGTAATTTTGTGGTTTAACTTTATTGTTGCCTTTCTTCACAGTTTGTATTGGTTTCAAGTGTAACTATACTCTTGAATCAATTGTTGTTATGAAATGACGTACGCCAAAGAGAAGGAAATGATGCAAAAATAAAACTGATAAGTGAGCGGTAGCAATGGGAAAACTCAGAAGATATTCAAAGTTGAGTGATGAAAACGAAATTTTATCCTTTAAATCTAATAAAGAAATTGTGCCTAGATTATAAATAAAAGGTTTTTTTCGCGATCACGTGTATGATGATTTTTCGGTGTAGATCTTAAATGTGACAAGTTTTTTTATCGTCTGTAGATTTATTCTGTACATACGACTTTAACCTTTATATATATTTATTTATATTCACTATATGCGTGTATTATATAAAAAATAAAAATAGAGAGAACCACAAATATTTTAAGATTATATTAAAGTAAACAAATAGATTCTGCTAAGAAACAAGCATTTAAAGTTTAAAGATATACACGTTTACTAACAGTGATAAAAACAAAGTGTAAGATTGGGTGATACTCGTGGTTTTTTAACACTCCTACGAAAAAATATTTACATCCACTAAAGTGATTTTGGGGCCTATCAGGCCCCATATATTTTTCCAATAGAAACTTAGTGATTTAGCAACAATCATTACAAACAACTTTAAAATGGCTCTGACAAACATTTTTTTTACAATTTGAGCAAACAATTTTCGACTGTCTATCTTTTGATCTGCCGCACAAATGGCATCGTCCTCTTTTTGCCCTCTTTGCAGGCGGTTCACATGAGGTTGTTTTGTCATTATCTTTGCAGTAAATTTCTTTGATTTCAAGCACCAATTGCCGTATAAATTCTCTTCTGGCTCTTGATTTATGTTGACGAAGAAATTCTGGATGTTTTGTCGAGTATAGAACGAAAGCATTGTACGCAGCAAGATCTAGAATGTTATAGAATATGCAGGCTGACCAGCGCTTTGATCGCCTCTTTCTTGTATAATATCTCACCAGTTGATCGAGAGGGTCGACACCTGCCTTCGTTGCATTGTAAAGATTGACGATTTCGGGCTTTCCATTCTCTTCTACTTCACCAGACTGATGCTGAGAACTCAGTAGTAGCACATATTTTCCTGGTTTGTCTGAGTGCCTGAGAAGAGTGATGTCGTCATGGTAGAAAAACTTTGGTGATAACTCTCTAGATTTTGCATTTATTTCAGGAGGCAGGAAGGTTCTTGATTTCCGTTACATAGTTGTTCATCCACTGTCAGGTATTCGCTTGGGTTGTAACTGTTTTGCAATTTTCAATGAAAATATTCCAGACTCCAGAGATGGCGGCATCTTTGATTTCTCTATTTCTTTGAGAGTGGATGTCAAATCTGATTTTGAGCTCATTTTTTTGAATTTGTCTTGTGTAATCAGTTTTCGCAAAATGGCAAACCGAATTCGGTTGAAAACATTTCGTCTATCGATGCATTTTGGATTTGCTTATTCCAAGGAAAAGATTAGCTGCGATCCATTTCCAGAGGTCTTCTTCAAAATTGGTTCTTTCATGACGGTGTTTGTTGAGTGAATGATCTGTTCCATCATATTATCAGAAATGAAAATTTTGAATGTTTCAAATGGTGTAGAGACTCTTGGAGCAGCTTGCCTTGTAATGCCTGGGTTCCCATTGAATATATTGAGAGCTGCGGTTCTCCTGTTGATCCTTGAAGGTGTTGTTGAATAACTAAAATTCTTATCTTTGGACAAAAGTTCGTTCACTGGCATCGTAGTAAAATCTTCTTGATTACTTTCTTCACTTTCAGAAGGGTACGGAGCGATTTGTTCATCATTTTCGGCTTCAGAAGGATCATCATCACAACTTTCAGAGTAGTCTTCGAAATTATCATGTTCACTTTCATCGTCGGATGGTTTTGTCAGTAAATGTACAGCTTATCAAAAGATATCATTTTTGACACGGTTTGAAGATTTCAGCTCCTGTATATATAGGATTTGTGGATTCTTTTAGAATATTCTAGAAGCTTCAAGAATATTCTAGATTATTCTAAATACTTCTGTAAAGTTTCTAGAATGTTCTAGAACAGGCGTGGGCAAACTAGGCAATAATCAGGACCGTCTAAAATTATTGTTGGAGTAGAGTTATTATTCTAAATATCCATCTTTTGAAAAGAAGTTGTAAAATTAATATATTTTTACAAGTAGAGTTATTATTCTAAATATCCATCTTTTGAAAAGAAGTTGTAAAATTAATATATTTTTACTATAATTTGCTTTTTTCGGTTGCCCAGGCCTGTTCTAGAATTATTCAGGAAATAAATAGTCATTTTTATGTTTTTCGATCTGGGGCCTAATAGGCCCCAAAATACCCTTAGTGGATGTTTTAAAAAAATTTTAAATATTATTTCGCAAATGTCTGAAAAGTCAAAATATTATTGCTCCTTAAAATATAAAGGGATAGGGTCAGTTAATGGTAATTTCATTTAAATACAAAATTATTAGCCTAATATTAATAACCTTTGAAGTTGCTCCTAAAATATAAAGGGGTAGGGTCAGTTAATGGCAATTTCATTTAAATACAAAATTATTAGCCTAATATTAATAACCTTTCAAGTTGCTCTGGGGCCTATTAGGCCCCAATTTTCGTAGGAGTGTTAAACTATAATTCATGGAGCCCTTGAAATTAACGTATTTCTCATTTACTTTCTATGTTTTAAGAAATACAACAAAAATGTAAACATTAATGAATAAATAGTAATATGCATGTATACATTATACAGTAATGTACGCTAGCCGAAGTAGTGTAGTTTTGTAGGCAAATACGTTGGTAGGCCTACTGCATTTGTGTTATTGTTTAAACTAAGATAAATTTAACACCGCATTCAAAACTTGACAACTTTAAAACAAGAGAACAGTAAATTTTATGAGCAAGTGCACAAATAACACTTTCATACACATATGCTGCGAAATTCAACATACATAAAATGGATGAGCAGTAGCACTGAAACACCTGCGACTTCAGATCCTACAGCAGTGGTTCCCAACCTTTTATAAACCGCACCTCTAAAAATTTTAATATGTTCTCGCAGACCTCACAGTGATTATTTAGTTAAGAATAAAGGTGAAGGTGGCCAAAACAAATTTTTTATAACTAGTTTTTAATGATATGTAAACAAAAAAGAAACATTTGGAAAAGAAAAAAATATTACAACAAACTAAAAGTTGCATAAACCCTACATGGCCTACAAAAAATATGTTATCTGGTTGGGAACCACTGTCCTACAGTGTTTACTGAACCGGCGAAACTTTGAACCATATAATTAAAATTTTTACACATTTTAATTACAATTTTATTACCTTTCGAAATTTCTTTTGTAAGTGTTGTAGGAAACATAAGATTTAACTCTGTAAAAGTATTCGACCTTTCACTGGACCTGAACCTGAAAATGTTATTATATCTTTAATGGTATAATTTATATAGTTTTAAGGAATGGAGTTTTTCTTAAAAAGTATTTTTTCAACAAATGATACCACATTTAATTGATAAAAAATAGTCTATATCAGTACAATCTGAACACTTTTCGCCCGTAGTACTTGCTGTAAAATAGAATCTTTTTTCTTATAAAATATTCACTTTCACTTTTGTTTTCAGTATGACATAATGCAAACCAGCCCAAAGTTTGCTAACCCTAATTGCTTAGCTTCACACAGGTTATATAGTGATGTAAATGTTACTTACTAGTTGTCTAATTTTTGTTTCTTACTACAAGAATTTAATTCATATTCATACAAAGAACTTATGAGAATATAGAATTAAAATATTTATACAAAACGTTATAACTACAAATTCTACTGGTCGAAGTACCCATGAAATGCAAGGTGAGAAACTTTTGAATATAAAATTTAGTTCTTTCTTCGCACAGTTCGATTCTTGCTTTAAGATTTCGTCTCCTTAGTTACTATATGCAAATATTTAATAATATTATGCTTACATTTTATTGTTGTCTTTCTCAGTTTGTATTGGTTAGAAATCAAGCTTGAAGTACCTGGCTGCCAGATGTTCACAATGAATAATACAGTGAACAAGGAGAAACTCTGTAAAGCTGGGATCACTTTTCATAAGTGCAATTAATCCTTCATTTTTCCCCACCATTGCAGGTGCTACATCTGTTGCACACTGACGAGTTTACCCAGTGGAATATCAGTATTTGTTCTGTCAAACGCATATTTAATGTCAACACCACGAGTTGTTTTTTTTTGGTGCCAGAAAGTCCAACATTTCTTTCACAGTTACATCAGAGGAAACATAACGAATAAATACCGCCAGTTGTGAGTTGCCTTGTATGTCTGTAGATTCGTCAAGGGCTAAGCTGAATGCAAGAGAATTCTTTAAATCATTTTGCGTGCGACTTCAGTGCTGATCTGTGAGATACGTCTCTCTTTAGTGTGGCGTGAAGCTACTGGTTGTGCTGTTAATCACTGAAGTTTTGTGTTATTTGAAAGTGACACTGCAGTAACTTCAGCGATATTCTTGTTAACAAATTCACCATGATAATATGGGCGTTTAGTACGAGAAATATTCCATGATATAACAGAACTAGCTTCAGTCGTTGTATCAACTTCCTTACTGAACATTGTAAACAGTGTCTGCTGGCTATTTATTGATGATTTTAACACAGTTAACTTGTTTTATCTGTAATTATGATTTAGGTGGATAATCAGACGATACGTTTTGTGATTTGTTTCATAGTGTTGTTTCAAGTTACTGGCTTTGTAATGACTGAGTAACACGTTGCAGGTAATATATAAAGATTTACCTCCTTTAACGGTGAATGTAAAATATTCCGCCCACTCTGGCTTAAAATTTCTGTTTTCATCTACACACTTTCGCTTCTTACAATTTGATGACGTCACCTTCAGAAAATGTTCACAGACACTGTGAAAAAAAGCATTACTTTTAAAATATTACGTAATACATTGTTTAAACCATTGTTTTAACTATAAACGACAACAGATAAGTATTTACAAATACAATGGCAACTCGGTTCTCGAAATTAATCCGTTCCAGAAGGCAGTTCATTAACCGAATCAATTTTTCCCGTAAGAAATTTGTTTGCTTTTTTGAATTTCGCACAAAGCTACTCGAGGGCTATCTGTGCTAGCCGTCCCTAATTTAGTAGTGTAAGACTAGAGGGAAGGCAGCTAGTCATCACCACCCACCGCCAACTCTTGGGCTACTCTTTTACCAACGAATAGTGGGATTGACCGTGACATTATAACGCCCCCACGGCTGAAAGGGCGAGCATGTTTGGCGCGACCTCGATGCGAACTCGCGACCCTCAGATTACGAGTCGCACGCCTCAACACGCTTGGCCATGCCGGGCCTTCTTGGAAGGAAGCAATAATATTAATGTTCCAGAAAGAAGGAAAGCCAGCGAATAAACCGAACAACTACCGCCCAATTAGTCTAACCAGTTGTATCGGCAAAATATTAGAGAGGATAATTTGTAATCGTCTTTCCGTATACTTAGAAGAAATTTCAAAATTACCCGAAATTCAAAACGGATTTCGAAAAACCGCCAAACTACAGACCACCTGATTCGACTTACAGAATCAATTACTGACAGTTTTAATAAAAATGAATGCACTGTAGCTTGCTTTCTCGATATTGAGAAAGCGTTTCACACAGTGTGGCATAATGGATTACGACGTAGGTTACAGGAAATTGCTTTATCCCAGGAAATTATTCGCTGGCTGTCCAACTCTCTGGACAACCGAATGTGCAAAGTAGAGGTGAATAAGGGTCCTTTTCACCCGAAGCAGGAGTCTCGGAGGGAGGGGTTGTTAGCCCTATATTATTTATCATGCATGTGAGTAATATGCCTCTGTCAGACCTAAATTTAGGTTTTGCATCACAGTTTGCTGACAATGGAAAACTGCTAAAACAAACTAAAACACCACTGCAATATGAGAAGACTCAAGATCACAGCGACACCAAGCGTAGAAAAACTATTCACGAGTTGTTTTTTCAACGATAAATATTGCAATGGACATAAAAGGTTTCATAATGCTATGTTAGAGTTGGTGACTCTAAATTTGAGACCTTTTCCTACAGTAGAGGAGAGTGTGTTTTCAAAGTGATCGATCCAATTACAAATGTTCTTGACACAATAGTAGATTTATATGATATAAAGCTATAGAAATTGTAAAGCAAATAAGTGAAGAGCTGCAAAACAGATGTTTTCATTGAAAAATAACATCTCATCTTGTCTTGATAGGTCTGTGCTAGCCATTAATGTCTAAGTCATTGATAGCAACTTTCTTCAAATAAAAACGTTAGCTGTTACAAACTTATATACATTCTGGTAAAAAAAAACATCATTGAAATAGTTATAAATATCGAAACATAACTTGAGTGTATTCTATTACTACTGATAATGTTAGAAATGTAGTTAAAGTTGTGGAATTAATTTCCGATGAAGGAAATTAGACTGTTAGTGATGAAAGTGATATAAGTGAACTATATTAAACTAGACTGTTATTTCTGTTAAATGTGCTGCTTACACTTTCCAACTTGCAGTAAAAGAACTGTGTGCAATTACTATTTCTCAGGCGTAAAAGCTGCGAACTCCAGCTATGAAGAATATTTGAAAGACAAAGAAATATCATATGCTTATTGTGGACGGGAGATGCGATGGTGCTCAACATATGATGTGATCTCACGTTTAGTAAAACTTGGTGCTCAACATCTGATGTGATCTCATGTCTAGTGGAACTTGGTGCTCAACATCTGATGTGATCTCATGTTTAGTGGAACTTGGTGCTCAACATCTGATGTGATCTCATGTTTAGTGGAACTTGGTGCTCAACATGTGATGTGATCTCACGTTTAGTGGAACTTGGTGTTCAACATCTGATGTGATCTCACGTTTAGTGGAACTTGGTGCTTTACATGTGATGTGATCTCACGTTTAGTGGAACTTGGTGCTCAACATGTGATGTGATCTCACGTTTAGTGGAACTTCCACCGTTTATTGAAATAATTGAAAACATTCTCTTCAATCCTGAAATAAATTACAATAAATTAAACTCGTATTAGAACCGGCTAAAAAGCTACAGTACAGTTACAAGAAGAAAATTTAACTCCTGGAGACTTCTATAAAGTGTGGCTTGTTTGTAAAAGTGAAATATCCATAATCAAACGTCTGCTGGCTCACAACATCACAGAATTAATGAAAGTTAGGAAAAAACTTCTTAAAAATGAAGTAATACTGGCATCGTTATATCTAGATCATAGATTTAGTGTTTTGATATGTGAAGCAGAACAGGAACAAGCCGTAAATCATTTGATCAAACTTAACGTCATATTGTGTGCAATGAATCCTAAACTTGAACTTCAAGTAACTTGGAAATGTGAAGAGCAGATGGCATCCAGTACATCAGTTGGAAAAGATGTTTAGATTGGCTGTAAAAAGCAATGAAAACTCGAGTACTCTAAAAAATGGCATTACTAAAGAGTTTAAATAAAATATGAAAATTAAATAAAACAGTATGGGAAAGAATGAGTGGTTTTCTGTTAAATATGTTGATTTTATTAATACTTGTCTTAAATGTGTATTAAAAAGATTGTAACTGAACAGAAGCAAAAATGATAATGAATAGGAGAAGACAAACTCGGTGCTTCATCCTTCAGAAAGAGAAAAGAAACAGGAGAGTAGAAGGAAAAATAGATAATGTTACTAAGTGTGGAATTTATAAAGGTTAACTATAAAAACTTATATATGGAGATGAAAAAGATATCTTCTTTCAAAAAAGGTGTGAATGTAATGTATAATAAGGTCACAAGTTACAAAAAGAGTGCACAATGGTGCAGTAGAAAGTAATAACCATTTTAAAAAATTTCAAAAACTGGAATTAAAATCAAAACTGAATTGAACTGGAAAATTGAAATCGAACGAAACAACTTGAATCGAAGCTGAAATCGAACAAACATAACAGCTCAACTTTTCTTGATTTTTATAGAAAACCATAAAATAAACAGAGTTTTAAAAGTTATTTCATACAAACATACATGATTTTAAATTATGTTTTCAATGTTTTAATTTAGGTGTTAGCTGGAGGGAACATAAAGTTAAGTTTCAGTAAACTACACTAAGATATATTTAGGTACATCGATATACATACAGTTAAACAATTAGTTCATTAATTTACAGTGAAGTATTCATTTGAATAGAAATGAATTAGAATTCAGAGAAGTCATACACTAGGTGATTGTAGATATTCAGTGTTTGTAGTTTGTTATGTTGACCTTCAGACCAGTGTATAAATTCTGTTTAAAGTGAAAACTATACGGTATAATATAGTAGCCCAAGAACATGGGTGGGTGATGATGACTAGTTGACTTCCTACAGTCTTATACTGATAACTTAGGGTTTATTTATTTGTTTTGGAATTTCGCACATAGCTACTCGAGGGCTACCTATGCTAGCCGTCCCTGATTTAGCAGTGTAAGACTAGAGGGAAGGCAGCTAGTCATCACCACCCACCGCCAACTCTTGGGCTACTCTTTTACCAACGAATAGTGGGATTGACCGTCACATTATACACCCCCACGGCTGGTTAACTTAGGGACCACTAGCTTTGCGCGAAATTCAGAAACAAACAAGCCAAATCTTTGAACGTAATGCGTATTCTGTTATAGGTCTAATGTATGTTTTGTAGGTTTTTATTATATTATCAGGTGCCTTTATTTTTACCTGAAAAACTTCTTGCATCATTTGATCTTTTCCAGATTCCAGTCAGGATATTGTTAGTATGCTGTAACCACGTTTATTTGGTGTCCTAAGTTAATCCTAAAAATTTAGCCGAAGTAGCAGTCTGTAAAAATGATCCGTTCGTGTATATTTTTAAGTGTATTTAATCTGGTGAATGATATTACTTGGGTTTTCGGAATATTTATTTTTATTCTATATTTCTGGCAGTATTCTTCTAAATTATTCAAGACTGGCTGGAGGTTTGTTGCTGCTATTGAAGGAGTGGAGGCAGTTTTCCAATGTCAGCAAACTGTGATGCAAAACCTAAGTTTAGGTCCGACTGTTCCATAATACTCACATACATGATACATAAGATAGGGCTAACTATCCCTTCCTGTAAGACTCCTGCCTCAGGTGAAAAGGACCCTGAGTGGGCCCCATTCACATCTACTTTACACGTTTTATTGTCCCAGAAAGTTAGATAGCCAGCGAATCCTGGGGTAAATCCATTTACGTTAACCGGTGACGTAATCCGTTATGCCACACCGTGTCAAATGCTTTCTCAATGTAGAGAAAGCAAGCTACAGTGCATTCGTTTTGTTAAAGCTGTCTGCAATTGTTTCAGTTAATCTGATTAGGTAGTTTGTCTGTATTTTCTAAATCCGTTTTGAATTTCAGGTTATTTTGAATTTATTTCTAAGTATATAGATAGTCGGTTACTAATTATTCTTTCTGATATTTTTCCTATGCAGCCAGTTAGACTAATCAGGCGGTAACTGTTTGGTTTATTTGCTGGCTTTCCTTCTTTCTGGAACATTAAAATTACTGCTGCCTTCCCAGAAACAGTGATGCTGAAAATGATAAGTTGAATAGAGCTGTTAGGTGTTCATATAATTTCTCAGTACCATTGATGTCGAGAAAACCACTTGTAGAGAAATATATATGTAAAAACGGCTCGTTTGGGTTGAGAAAATATTTTACATAGAAGAGCGAACAACGTTTCGACCATCTTCGGTCATCGTCAAGTTCACAAAGAAAGAGGTAACTGACCACATGTTTGGAAGGGGTTGTGTGACTGAGTGTCGGAATGCAGAGGGTGGTGTTAGATGTTTGAATATATAATTTTAAATTAGTCTGCGGTTATTGTTGCAAGGTTGGAATAGAAGTTCTCAAAGTTACACGAGGGTTATCTCCGCTAGCCGTTCCTAATTTAGCAGTAAAAAGCTGCCAACTCTTCAGCTAGTCATGAATAGTGGGATTGATCGTCACTTGGCTGAAAGAACAAGCATGTTTGGTGGGATATGGATTCGAACCCGTCACCCTCAAATTGGGAGTCAAGCGACTACTCATCTGGCCCTACAGGACTAATATAGTGTTAATTAAGTTATACCAATAAGATAGTGTTAGTGAAAGTTGTTGAAAATGTTGCCTTGTTTCTTAATTCAAGTTTAAGGATTATCTCCATCTTGAAAAGTCCTTCATGTGAACATATCTTCACAATCCATGTACATGATTATTTTTCATGACCGTCACATACTTTCCCAAATGTGACAAAGTCTAAGTTACAACTAAATTACAAATAATGTTGGTACTGTGCCATTGGAACCTTATATTCAAGATGTTGATTTGGTTATTCAAAATTATTTTAATATAACATTCTGAACCCTGTGCATCCTACTAAAAAAATATAAAATGTATTAAATCATCATACACGAACAATTTTAATATTTCAGTAAATATAGAAATGCTTTCTTGATCAGTTTCTGTTAAATAATAATTTAGTATTGAATAAATCAGGTAGGATCGAACATGTTATGAAGATTTAAAAACTTGTTTGTTAGAATCTTTTAAACAAGCCTATCTAATAATAGTAGCACTATAAAAGATACGATAAAATGTAAATTAGTTTGTACTTTGTATTTTCAGTACATACTCGTATTGAAATTAACAAATGTAAAGGCATTCCTCATGTTGGTCAAGAACCAATGCAATAAAAATATGTCAAACAAACTGTCTGTTCACTGTTTAAATAATTCAGACTTTAATTCTTGTTTTTATAATTTTATTAATACAACACACCAACAGTTTTGATAAAATTTTGTTGCAAAACATATACATGATTTAAATTATTCGTATCAATAAATAATCTGAACATGTGGATATAGTCTCTTTGAATCTCTTCTGAATAACATGTTTCAACAATATCTTTACCATAATTGATGTTTTGGACTACATGGAATCAGATATTACTGTTATATCATTTAAATGTGTCATTATATCTGTGATCTGCCTTTACAGGTTAAACATACTGATAAGTTATGACGGTAAGTATTTTGTATAAAGAAAACCAAATAATTCTACTTTTGAAATTACAAACAGAAGGACCAATAAATACGTTTATCTATAGTTATTTATATATACACTAGATTACACACATAAAATTTGAATACAGTTTTGGTAATGTCAATTTTCAGCTTTGCTTTTCATCTGTAGTGTCTATATTTCTTTAAAAAAAGTTATTGTACGTTGATTGTGAATTTATGAAAACTTAATATTTCTAATACACCGTAAATATATTTCCGATAGATACCACTTCTCATAAGATGGCTTTACTGTTCAGTTTCTGCCGACACTAGTTCCACCTATCCAAGGTTTCAACAGGAACGTGACTACTTCTACTGTCGCAGCCGCTTCCCAGAAAAGAAGTACCAGAAGTGTGAGTCGATATCTTACCTAAACTCACACTGACTTGGTTGAGGAAACAGTGATGAGCACCCTTCGGAAAGTGTCCAAATGCATCTCTATTGGAGTGCAACATCCCAACCCAGAGGAAAACACATGTGGGACAACGCTCATAACCAGATACAGTCTTCGCCCACGTTGACAGTACGTTTCACTAAACTGGGTGTCAAAAGAGGATGGCATCCTTAGTTGTAGATATGATGGTTGGTCCACCTTTCCCATGGCCTAGCCAACACAGTGCATCTAGACCAGTCTGTCTCCTTTCTATACCAGACCACCTTGGAATCAACCTTTTGAAAAGATATGACAGGGTGTCTTAACCAACTAATACTATTTGGTTGGTCCAGTACTTTTCTAAAACCAGTTTTACCACAAACTAACCAGCAGGAGATTGTACAGTTATAACATTCTCTAGTGTAGTATAGTATAGGAAAAATGATATATAGAAATGAAAAGTAAATAAGCTACATGTACAGTTAATCCAAAAGCCACGTTTGAAACCGGAGAGTGGTGATAGTGGAATGATAATTTGACACCGAGTCTGATGAATGAGTGATATTTAAGGGAAGTACTTAGAGGGGTATTTTGTGAAGGATAAGGACTGGAAATTAAGTTTGAGCTGGCCATAAATGTGTTATCAAAAGGACAGATGCAGGTGTGGACTGAGTGACGTATAAAACCTTGAGAAGGAAACATATATAAGTAACTTGGTCTAACTAAATAGAATTAATTTACTATCTAAGCAAAACGATGTGGTATTGGAGACCAAAAGTTATGACTGTTTTTTCTGAGATGGGTGGTAAATGTGTACAGAGGTTGAGTATTTCACTGATTAGATAACTATCAGAACACTTGGGTATTGAAAGAACACACTGTAGGATCTTATAGGTATTGAGTAATGGATACCAGGTTCCATTGATTCTGTTATACTCAGTAACAGATGTGAAAGTGAGTGTGACTCAAAGGCATAAGGACTTCCATTACAGCTATTACCTCCAGTAAAGAAATTACTTCACTAGTAGACAGATTAAGACTGCATCAATCTAAACGAAAAGAAAGAAAATTCAGACCGATTGAGAAATGTGTTGAAAAATATCCCAGGTGAAAAGTGTATGAACAGTAACACGAAATTTAAGATTCGTGTTTAAATGAAGTGAATTTTGAAACTACAATTACTTAATAACTGTACAAAATAAACAGTAATAAACAGCATGAAAAACGTTAAAGTAAAAACAAGAAGGAAAAATTTTAACACATCATAAAACTATTGTGTCAAATGTAGAGATGAAGATTGAAACCCCCATTTTATTATCTCCAACTGGTTAGTTCAGAAGACATCTGGTTTTGGAAAAGTTAACATTTTCTTACATGAAAATGTGTTTCCATTAGACGCTTACCATTTCACACAGATATTATATCTTCTGTGAACATCTGCCTTGAGTATCTGCGTGACACTAGTTTTTAGGCAACTTCAATCTGAACTCACGTAATTCTTATTAATGGATAATGATGTTATTGTTTAATAGCTCCCTCTATACTGCTCCACTCATGAAATTTCATTATTAAAGAAAAAATAAGTCGTAATTACCCAAATGAACACATACGCATCAGAAAACTTGTGAGTGAAGCGGCTATTTGATAGGCAGATCATGATACAAATGATCTGTTTTCAAATTAATCGCTTCAAATACATGAGAATCATTCCAAAGGGAACAGCATCTCTATGAAGTACTTCTGACATGAAATGAAGACGTAAAGTGCAAGGAGGCAAACAAAGAAGGTTCAGGAAAAGACAGGGTAATTGTGTACTGGGTAGTTGAACTGAATAAATGGGTCAGCTTTCCAAAATTCAAAATTTATACCACAGTTTCTGAATCTAGATAGTGCATGTAAAAATAACTATAATTCTTAATCAGTGAATCAGTAAGACTACGAGGACCAGACATATAGTTCTGGAAATGTAGTTGGTGTAAAAAGAAATCAGTATGTATGCAGATGTAAGTCACTGATGAAAAAGAAATAATACATCACGATTAGATTTATACAAACGGGATTGTGAAAGAGGGAAAAGACCTGGAATGGAATATACATGAGAAATTAAGCCCACATAATAAGAGGATGGTCGAATACTGTCCTCAGTGGGAAGTTCACATAGCCTTAGAAGTAGATGAACGTAAACAAACAAGCTGACCTTCTGCTGAATTTCCTATTGACATCGAAGGGATGAAAGAGTGTCAAATAGATGTGAATGAAGTTGCAGGCTACATAATGGTGTTCACTAATATATGAAAAGTGGGTGTCACGTCATCAACACGTAACTTTCATCTCCTCGCCACTGTTGAAATTTCACTTATTGGTAAACATTCTTCTCTCACAAAGGATAGAGAAATAGCGATATGGATTTCTACGTTAATAAATAGAAAAAAATGTAATTCGAGAAACAAAGCAAATCTCTGTTATTAAAAACTAGTAAATCTACAAAACAAATTTTAAATACCACACAGAGAACGAGAAAATAGGAAGTAAGTTTTTCTAAGATTGTTGGAAGACACATGCTGAACTATGAGAAATCTCATGAGCCAAGATGGCAATTGTTTAAAGACAAAAATCTCTAAGGCAAACGAACAGAGAAGACATCTTAACTGTGTTAAAAGGTTTATCTTGTTTCAGAAGGAGCTGTAGCAGCCAATGAATATACCAGTCGGCCGAGAAACTCCATTCCTACCATCTCCTGCAGGCTGGTTCTTTGGAGATCTGGTATGGAAAAGAGGTGGACCAGTTTAGATGTATTGTGTTGGCTAGGATGCCCCCCACCCAATCATGGGAAAGAGGGTGGACCACTTTAGATGTAATGTTTTAGCTCGGATGTTTCCCACCCTATCATAGGAAAAGAGGTGAACCCGTTTAGATGTATCGCGTTGAGAAGAATGCTCCACACCCAATCATGGGAAAGAAGGTGAACTAATTTATATATATTGTGTTTACTAAGATGCTCCCCACTCTATCATTGGAAAGAAGGTGGACTAATTTCTATGTATTGTGTTTACTAAGATACTCCCCTCTCTACATAGGAAAGAAGGTGGACTAATTTATATGTATTGTGTTTACTAAGATACTCCCCACTCTACATGGGAAAGAAGGTGGACTAATTTATATGTATTGTGTTTACTAAGATACTCCCCACTCTACATGGGAAAGAAGGTGGACTAATCTATATGTATTGTGTTTACTAAGATGCTCCCCACTCTACCATGGGAAAGAAGGTGGACTAATTTATAGGTATTGTGTTTACTAAGTTGCTCCCCACTCTACCATGGGAAAGAAGGTGGACTAATTTATATGTATTGTGTTTACTAAGATGCTCCCCCTTCTCTACCATGGGAAAGAAGGTGGACTAATTTATATGAATTGTAATATATATGCAAAAACGGCTCGTTTGGGTTGAGAAAATATTTTACATAGAAGAGCGAACAACGTTTCGACCTTCTTCTGTCATCGTCAGGTTCATGAAGAAAGAGGTAACTGACCGAAAGCTGACCACATCTTTGAAAGGGGTTGTGTAACTGGGTGTCGGAATGTAGTGGGCGGTGTTAGATGTTTGAATATATAATATAATTTTATTTTATTACATTTAATATAGGTATAAAGGCGTTCCTCTATATTGGTTTATTTTGGGTTTACGTTGTTGTATAAGTAAGGCTTCTTTAATTTTGCGTTTGTTTATGTTTGTTTCTTTATTTAGTATTTGTGTGTTTTCTATGGTTATGTTGTGTTTATTTGACTTGGAGTGTTCGAAAACGAGTGAAGGTGACTTTTATGTTCTTTTAATCTGGTTTCCATTTTTCTAATTGCTTCTCAATATAGAAGTCGTGGCAGTTATCACATTGTATTTTATAAATAACGTTTTTGTGGTGTTTGTCAGTGTAGTTTTACATAGTATAGACAGGAAGAAAGCAATCAAATATCATTTCTTAACCTCAAAATTACAAGAACCGACACACAATTCAAAACAGAAATCCACCGAAAAATCACCCATACTGGACTATACATTCCTTGGGACTCAGCACATGAAACAAAATAAAACTCAACATACTAAAAAACCAAATAAACACAGCCAAACACCGATGCTCACCAGATAAAATTAACGATGAATCAGACAAAATAAAACAATACTTCATCAACATCAATAAGTTTCCTCCACAAACCGTAGAAAATATTATACGCAAACACCTAGACAGAAAGCAAAATCAACCAACTAAAGTAAACACATCTCACGAATCAAAAAATCACGAAACCATATACCGCTGTATACCATATATTCCTGACATCAGCAAACAAATAACCAACATTTGGCAAAAAACTAGTAACAAAATACGACATTCCAGTTAATACCAAATTTATTCAAAAACCAGGCACAAAACTGAGGTCTATACTATGTAAAAACTGCACTGACAAACACCACACCATATATATTTCTCTACAAGTGGGTTTCTCGACAACACTGATTATATGTATTGTGTTTACTGAGATGTTCCCCACTCTACCATGAGAAAGAAGGTGGACTAATTTATATGTATTGTGCTTACTATAATGCTCCCCACTCTACCATGGGAAAGAAGGTGGAGTAATTTATATGTATTGTGTTTACTAAGATGTTCCCCACTCTACCATGGGAAAAAAGAAAGATGGACAAATTTATATGTGCTGTATCTGCTAAGATGTCCCTCCCCCCAACATGGAAAAGAAGGTGGATCAGCCCGGATATCTACAGTTAAAAAATGTCATTTTACACACAGCGTCGTGACCCGTACTTTCAAGATAGGAAAAAGAGTGTACCTAGTTATTTACACGTTATCCCACAAGTGCGTTCCTCCAAGAAGAGAAGTCACACTCCGAGGGCATCTTGTGGACACTTTCCGAGGACTGCTCATCTAGGTTCCTCCACCAAGTCAATATGAGCTTCTCAATGTGATTCCTGTTATTTTTAGGTAAGATATCGTGTCAAAGTTGATGTTTTCTTACACTGAAAATATATTTCCGATAGATACTTTACTCTCCTCACACTTCTGGTACTTCTTTTCTGTCAACTTTGAAGACTGTGTTCTACAGTAAATAGGAAGCCAGCTTCCAGCTTTGATAGTAGAGTATGTTTCAGTGAAGCGTTGTGCTTGTTTATTTACATGCTACAACGCAGATGAACCATTGTTGAAACGTGCGGTAGATGAGAATTTCAAGGCTAGTGGAACCAAAAAATGGAAGGCTGCACTGAACAATAATAGCTGTTATGTGAGAACAAAAAGATATTCTATCGAAAATAGTATGAAACTAAATATTTTAGACTATGTACAATAATCTGGTATAATCTTTTATGAGTATATAGTTTTAAATATTTTTCAAAACGATGCCAAACAAAACATTTTGCGAATCTTATTACATTGTCCTCCCAAAATATAGTTTGTGTCTGCCAATCAAACATTTCTAATACTCTGAATTCAACCAATTAATGTGGCAGACAAACAGAAATATCTTTTCTCCTTAGTTTCTTCTTATAGTTTCCATTAACACTTGAACCAGTAATTTCAAGTTATCTCAGATAATTATGCTGCAGTATATTTGGTAGAATTCTGTAAATCAAAACAAACCATTAACTATGAATACAACTATGTAAACAAAACTCAACATTTTACATGACAAATAATAATGTAATAATATCTGAAATCAATATTTAAATATAATCACGACTATTAACTTTATATCGAGTACAAAAAAGTCTGAATAAAAATATTAGTCAATAATTTGTTGAAAAATATATTGTGAAATAAACATTTTTTCAAGTATAACATTAAATAAAATTAAATTATATTATGTGTGTGTTATTTCTGTAGTGAAGCCATATCTGGCTATCTGTTAACTGAGAATAATTTAAACCATGATTTTAACGATGTAACTCTGTACAATAAGTGCTGTACCATATGGAGAATAAATTATATTAAAATATATGAAGCATAGTATTTGTTATATAATGGTAACGAAATGCTAGAATTAAATGTGTTCAAATTATGTGTATGTAACTGGAACCTAAAGTTGGTAAACATCTCAGAGAAAATACGAAACAGAATTTTTCAAACAATCCGTTTTAAAGTTCTCTTTATCTCTTTGCGTGTAGTGTTTCAACAGATGACTTTAATGTCCTTAAACATAAAATTAATTGTTCATTAGACAAAATTCTATATTAATTTGAATGATTGGTATATTTTGTTGTTATTAATCAAACTTTCTGAACCTATATTCCTTATACCAACAACTACAAGAAGTAATGATTGAGTATTTCAGTCATGTTAAGAACCACTCAACAATAACATACCGTTATGCCACATGTTGATGTATGAATCAGTGTTATTAATTCATAACACGTTGGTGTAGCTTTTCATTCTCAACATAAACAGGAGACAGATGAACGGACACCACGGTTCACAGTATGTTGTATAAAACGTAGTAGATAACGTTCTCTGTCCAATCTGGATTGGATTTCCTTTTTTTCTTTGTGACTTAACACTCAATGGATGTCACAAAATTATAAATTACAAAGTATTTCTGAGTAAAACTGTTCATACAGACTTAGAATTATTTCTTGCTTACAGTTTAATATTTAATATAAACGTGTGCACTCTACATCTGAAAGTTACTCACAAGTCGTGGTCGTTGTTCAGGTCAAATTCTGTAATATCATAAAAATGTAAGATAAAACGATTGCAGTAAGTAAACCACTAAGAAAATTGTACGAAAAACAAGACATGAGTAATTAGTATGTGAAGAAATGATAATTAGTTAACAACTACAATCATAGGATTTGGAGTCAAAAATCAATAGGTAGGTTGTCTACTGGAGAAGCTCGTTCACATTTAAACAAACATGAAAGTCTGAATTGGTTTTAATTCTTGACATACACTGAATGGATGATTCATAATTATAAAGTCTAAAGTATTTATGAATAAAACTGTTAGTATACATTTATAATTATGTTTTACTTAAAGTTTAAAATATGATATGTGGGTGTGCACTCAACATGTGAAAGGTGCTTACAAGTTGGTGTTGGATAAAAAAAAACAGTTAAGTTAAAAATAGGATAAAAAATACAGATCAATATGGTGATAAGTAACCACTTTTTTATAACTCACAAATTATGTTTTAGTTCCAGATTAAGTTTAACCCCATATCATACAGAAGGGAATTCTTCTGACTAAAGACATCCAAATTTATCTTTGTTCAGGGCTTGTCCATATTTTCACCCAAGAAAATTGCATGGCCTGACGTACTGAGAAAGCCGAACGCCATCTAGTAGTAAGAACTAATAAAATACGGGATTGTTCATGAAAACACACAGAAATGTTCGGTGACACATGGTTTTCGTTTATACGCTAACATAGTGAAGAAACAGGACACGAACGATAAAATATAAATATTCTTTGTAGGGATGATACTGATCTGGAATTCATACTTAAAGAAACCATCTACATCAAACAACTTTAACCAACACCAAATATCATGTAGTCTTCATTAAAATCGTTCCATTTAATATATGTACAGCATTTTGTTATTTTTAGAAATTTACTTTCTATATATTTTAGTTTTGATTAAATAATTGTTATTTCAGCAATGTATTTTAGTTATTTAGGTAGAAATAATGTATTATTTTTGTTTTCCTTTAAATAGTGAATGTGGAATATGTAAGCTATTTTACGCTACATATTAACAAATGCAGCATTATATAACATTCAGGATATATATTTTAGGTAAATCCAATATAAACAATTAATTAAGTTATATTTTCTAATCTCACTATTATATAAACGACATAACGTGCATATCTGTGTCTATTTGACCGAAATAATAAATACAGTGTGTCACTATTTATCAAATGTCTCTATTAAGAAAAAAACTATAAAAAATTCTCACTTAAGCATTCTAAATTCGGATAATTTTAAAAGTAACTATGATACGAACAACAAGCGTTTGTTTTTCCATAGAAATGAATATTAAATACTCTTCGTATAACAAGAGCCCTACCTTCACTAGGACTAAACCTGAAGATTTGATTATATCTTTTTTTATTGATATAATTTATAGATACAGTTTTAAGAAATGGAGTTTAAAGCTTATTTTTTCAATAAACGGTACTACATTTAACAGATAATAAAATATAGTGTATATTAGAACAGTTCGAAAACCTTTCCCATGCTGTACGTGTCGTAAAAAGATTCTCTCTTTTTTTATGGAAAATGTTCAATTTTTCTAAACTTTTCAACACGACTTTATTGAAAACAGACCAGTATTTGCTAACATTAATTACTAGGCTTCTCACTGGTTGTGGAGTAAAGTTAATGTTACTTACTAATTGTCTAACTTTTTTTTCTTATTTTAAGAATTTAATTCAGATGTATAAAATGTTTCCATGGGAATATACAATTAAAATATTTATAGAAAACGTTATACCTACAAATTGTGCTGGACGAAGTACCCATGAAATGCAGTGTTAGAAACTTTCTTCCATAAGATTTTGTTTTTTTCTTCGCACAGTTCGGTTCTCATTTTAATATCTTGTCTCCTTAGTTACTATTCGTGGCCGCTCTTTCAGCCGTTGAGGTGTCATTATGCGACCTTCAATAACACTATTCGTTAGTAAAGGAGTAGCCCAAGATTTGGCGATGGTTGGTGATGAACAGTTTAGATGTTACACTGAGTTAGTTTGTGGGTAAATAATTTGACTTAAGTTTAAGTAACGATAATTTCCCACTGTTGTTCTTTTAGTCAGTTCAGGAGACTTACGAATTATAGCCATATAGTTGTGGTTATACATACATTGACATACCAGAGAAATTATTAATAAATATTCTGTCAGACAGTTTTCGAACTGTCCCCCCCTCCGCTGGTACAGCGGTAAGTCTAGGATTTACAACGCTAAATTCAGGGATTCGATTCCCCTCAGCAGATAGCCCGATGTGGCTTTGCTATAAGAAAACACACACACAAACTTACGAACTGTGTAAGATACAGAAATAATAGTAACTGGACGGACCGTAAGGTTTAATATCCAGCACTGTCAAGGATTTGGAAGTGATGTGAAAATAACAGATTTATGGCCAGTAAGAACCACACCCACATTTTTCTGCTTTCCCCGTTCATATAAAATCAGACTTGAAATACTTACTTGGAGGACTACAAGAAGGCGTTAGTTACCATGTACTCCCTCTATAGGTGAGTATCGTCATGAGGACTGAAGCAGAAAATTAGTGATTCCGAATAAACGGAAAAGAAGCGCAGTAGCTTTGATGACTTTCCTATAAAAACAGTTATTTATTCTCTTCTGACATTTATTTTCCTTTGGAAAGCTGTTTACATTTCTTTACAATAAAATCTTTAATACGTTTCGTGGACTTTTGTTTCTAGTGATTCTGAGGTTAGGACTGATTTTTATTTTATAGGTTTTGAAAAATCCTTTAAGCTGTATCTATTCATATTAATATTTAATCTTGTATAACAGTCACAACCTGATATAAATTTTATTGTAATAAGTTAATGTGTTTTTTAAGAATACACAGTTCTATAAATCACTTAACATCTGGGAATTCTGATGTATAGGAGTACATTAAAAGGTTAAGCTATTGGTTAAAAGAAAACAAAACAAACCTGAAACTGTTTACAGTTTTATTATCAATGTTCAGGTGTGAAATATGTTGAGGAGTGGTAATTGAAGTAATCAATAAAAATCTAAATAATTTCAAACAGGACAAACACCAGAACATTCTTGAATTTCTATGTTACTACTTTTAAAAAGATAGAATTACTTATAAAGTAAAAAATACAACAAATACTTCACTAAATATACTGATATTTTCCCATAGTTTTCTAGATACTCATATGTTTATTTTTCTTCAAATTTTAAAAGAGTTTTTTACCATCGCTGAGCTTGTTATTAAATCAGACAACCACTAATATCTACCTGACATGCGCAGTTTCTGTGGAATTGTCCATACGTAGCTTCGTCATCAACATTCGTACAACGTTGACTGAGAAGACAGTGTTACCCTAAAAAAATATCAACATTTCTATTTAAATTCTCGTCCGTCTACATCTATGTACATACGTATATATGTGTATATATAAATACATTTATCATAGTAAATGGTGCGAGAAAGTGTATGAGAACCTACGTAAATTATTTATATATACATCAACTTGTAGTGATTTGAGTCGAGGAACCTAATGGTATATGATGAGTTATACACCAGCAAATAGTACAAAATAGTAGACCAAGACTTGGCGGTTGGTAGCGATGACTACTTGACTTCCATCTGGTCTTTCTGCTACATTATGGCTGACTAGCGCAAATAGCCCACGTGTAGCAGTTACTAAAGACTAATTGTAAGATTGTGTGATACTGTAGAGTAAGTGTGTTACATGAGTTTTGGTTTTCCATGTTTGTATAGTAAGTGTTCTACTAAGAACAATTTAACAATAACAAACCGTTATGTCACATTCTGATACATAGTGTTATTAATTCATAACAAGTTAGTGTAGAATATCCTGTTTGTTGTTAACATTATTCATACCTGTTATACTGTTATCTAAATAGTTAATGTTGTACTTTGACTTCATCCATAGCTTTTCACACTCAACATGAGAAGTGAAGCCGTTATAAACAGGAGACAGATGAACTGATGGACAGACACCACTGTTCACAGTATGTATAAAACAAGCAGTACATAATGTTCTCTGTCCAATCAAATATTGTCTACAGCTGCTTTCAAAGTCGGGCCTCACTGATAGGTGTTGATATCGCATTCTGTAACATTATAAAAGGATGAGATAAAAAGTCTGTCAAAAGTAAACCTCTAAGAAAATTGTACAAAAAACGAGGCTTGAGTATTTACTATGTCAAGAAATGAGAATTAGATAACAAATACAACAATATGATTTGGGATTAGAAGTTAAAAAAACAGTAAATAAATTGTCTATTGTTAAAACACGTCTATAAGCTCTGAGATTAAGGGTTAAAAACAACAGGTAAATTGTATAATGTAGAATCTTGTCAGACTTTACATATAAACAAACATGAAAGTTTCGATTGGTTTCTCACATCTTTGTGACTTACACTCAATAAATCTTACAAAAGTATAAAGTCTAAAGTATATCTGAGTGAAATTGTTCGTACAGATTTATAATTATTATTTAAAGTTGTATGTTGTTCAGATGTACCAGTGAAGTAGTCAACTGGGCATGTATGATGTTCAGTTGTACAGGGTAATTTAGTGAACCAGGTATCTGTGTTGTTCAGTTGTAGAGGGTAATTTAGTGAACCAGGTATCTGTGTTGTTCAGTTGTAGAGGGTAATTTGAACCAGGTATCTGTGTTGTTCAGTTGTACAGGATAATTTAGTGAACCACGTATCTACGTTGTTCAGTTGTACAGGGTAATTTAGTGAACCAGGTATCTGTGTTGTTCAGTTGTAGAGGGTAATTTAGTGAACCAGGTATCTGTGTTGTTCAGTTGTAGAGGGTAATTTAGTGAACCAGGTATCTGTGTTGTTCACTTGTACAGGGTAATTTGAACCAGGTATCTGTGTTGTTCAGTTGTACAGGATAATTTAGTGAACCAGGTATCTATGTTGTTCAGTTGTACAGAGTAATTTAGTGAACCAGGTATCTACGTTGTTCAGTTGTACAGGGTAATTTAGTGAACCAGGTATCTATGTTGTTCAGTTGTACAGGGTAATTTAGTGAACCACGTATCTATGTTGTTCAGTTGTACAGGGTAATTTAGTGAACCAGGTATCTGTGTTGTTCACTTGTACAGGGTAATTTAGAGAACCAGGTATCTACGTTGTTAAGTTGTACAGGGTAATTTAGTGAACCAGGTATCTATGTTGTTCAGTTTTACAGGGTAATTTAGTGAACCAGGTATTTATGTTGTTCAGTTGTACAGGGTAATTTAGTGAAACAGGTATCTCTGTTGTTCTGTTGTACAGGGTAATTTAGTGAACCACGTATCTATGTTGTACAGTTGTACAGGGTAATTTAGTGAACCAGGTATCTACGTTGTTCAGTTGTACAGAGTAATTTAGTGAACCAGGTATCTACGTTGTTCAGTTGTACAGAGTAATTTAGTGAACCAGGTATCTATGTTCTTCAGTTGTAGAGGGTAATTTAGTAAACCAGGTATCTACGTTGTTCAGTTGTACAGGGTAATTTAGTGAACCAGGTATCTCTGTTGTTCTGTTGTACAGGGTAATTTAGTGAACCAGGTATCTATGTTGTTCAGTTGTAGAGGGTAATTTAGTGAACCAGGTATCTATGTTGTTCAGTTGTAGAGGGTAATTTAGTGAACCAGGTATCTACGTTGTTCAGTTGTACAGGGTAATTTAGTGAACCAGGTATATACGTTGTTCAGTTGTACAGAGTAATTTAGTGAACCAGGTATCTATGTTGTTCAGTTGTAGAGGGTAATTTAGTGAACCAGGTATCTACGTTGTTCAGTTGTACAGGGTAATTTAGTGAACCAGGTATCTGTGTTGTTCTGTTGTACAGGGTAATTTAGTGAACCAGGTATCTATGTTGTTCAGTTGTACAGGGTAATTCAGTGAACCAGGTATCTTTGTTGTTCAGTTGTACAGGGTAATTTAGTGAACCACGTATCTACGTTGTTCAGTTGTACAGGGTAATTTAGTGAACCACGTATCTATGTTGTTCAGTTGTACAGGGTAATTTAGTGAACCAGGTATCTATGTTGTTCACTTGTACAGGGTAATTTGGTGAACCAGGTGTCTGTGTTGTTCAGTTGTACAGGGTAATTTAGTGAACCAGGTATCTCTGTTGTTCTGTTGTATAGGGTAATTTAGTCAACCAGGTATCTATGTATGTTGTTCAAAGCTATTAATAAAGTGGTAAACGAGGAATGCATGTTGCTCAAAGCTATTAATAAAGTAGTAAACAAAGAATGTATGTTGTTCAAAGCTATTAATAAAGTAGTAAACAAGGAATGTATGTTGTTCAAAGCTATTAATAAAGTAGTAAACAAGGAATGTATGTTGTTGTTCAAAGCTATTAATAAAGTTGCAAACAAGGAATGTATGTTGTTCAAAGCTGTTAATAAAGTAGCAAACAAGGAAAGCTATTAATAAAGTAGTAAACCAGGAATGTATGTTGTTCAAAGCTATTAATAAAGTAGTAAACCAGGAATGTACGTTGTTCAAAGCTATTAATAAAGTAGTAAACCAGGAATGTACGTTGTTCAAAGCTATTAATAAAGTAGTAAACCAGGAATGTACGTTGTTCAAAGCTATTAATAAAGTAGTAAACCAGGAATGTATGTTGTTCAAAGCTATTAATAAATATTAAACCAGGAATGTATGTTGTTCAAAGCTATTAATAAAGTAGTAAACCAGGAATGTATGTTGTTCAAAGCTATTAATAAAGTAGTAAACCAGGAATGTACGTTGTTCAAAGCTATTAATAAAGTAGTAAACCAGGAATGTATGTTGTTGAGTGGTTACAGGAAAGTAGTCAACACGATATGTATGTTTTACAGATACTTACGTAAAGTTGTCAATCAGGTATATATATTGAACAGATGTACTAGTAATGTTTAGTCGCACGGTTGAGTGCCCCAAGTGAAAATTACGGTTTGCCTGTCAGGGTGTAAATTCGGCCTTTCTCCTAGTTATAGCTCAGCTAAAATTGGAGGGAAGACCTTCTCGTGGTTTATGACGCTTCCATACACGACACTGCAGATAGCAGTTTGCCCTTGTTTTGACAGTACAATAAGCATGTTTTGTTTCATCAATTGTTGAATAGCTTTCCTTGTCTGTTTCTGTACTTAATTAATTCAAACACTAAATATTAAAAATGTGTTGGTAAAAGAGTAACATACGAGTACTTACCATGAAGAACTCGATAGGACTGTATCGATACGACTCGTGTATCTGTATGAAATTTGGCAAACTTTCAGTACACATAATATATATTTGTGCTGACATTTAGTGATTCAATAAAGAGGAACATTGAGTGGTACATGTTGTCTTCATTTGTTTGATAACAATGTTACCTGCAAAGTAAAACTTACTTTAATGATATCGAGAAAACCCACTTGTAGAGAAATATATATGTAAAAACGGCTAGTTGGGGTTGAGAAGATATTTTACGTCAAGGAGCGAACAACGTTTCGACCTTCTTCGGTCATCGTCAGGTTCACAAAGAAAGAAAGAGGTAACTGACCGGAAGCTGACCACGTTGTTCGCTCCTCTACGTAAAATATTTTCTCAACCCAAACGAGCCGTTTTTACACATATAAAACTTACTTTGTATGTAATGCTATTGAGTAACATAACAAATTAACAATGACAGAATGAACAGACAAACATTACGACAGTGGTTTTGAAGCGTGTGTCGCGGACACCTATGAACATCGATCAAGCAAGTTCCTTTTGGCTGTGATCTGTCTAGCAGTGTCTAGTTAGCACGAGCAATACATTCCCGATACTTAGTCACATAGTAAAAATTTCAATCTGCCCGCGAGACCAGTTCAGGGTGTAAATTCGGCTTTTCTGCTAGCTATAGCTTAACTAAAATTCGGGGAAAGACCTTCTTGTGGTTTTTGTTGTTTCTATGCACGACACTGCAGATAGCAGTTTGCCCTTATTTCGACAGCAAAATAACCACGTTTTATTTTATCAACGGGTAAATAAATTTCCGTATCTGTTTATGTCAGTGGTGCACAAAATCAGGCCCGCGATGTCCAACAGGAAACTCAAACATAGAGAGTTCGCGCACTTAGAGTTCGCGAAGATTAAGCGCTATAGAAGAATATGCATTAGATTAGGCACTGGTTCCATATTTGTGTCGAGCAATAAAGAAAATTTGATAAGAAAATCTCGTTAATGCATAGGCATATAATCTTTGGCTTAATGACGTAATATTTCCTTAATTACGAAATCTCACGCGTTCCAATTGTTCTTCGAGATTTACTTACGAGCCCTATTTTGATATTATTTCGTCACAAAAATGGTAGCTAATCGTAAAAGAAAAGTTGATGACAAAAACCGGCAGTTTCATGATGATTGTACTGCACAGTACTGTTTTCTTTAAGAACAGAAGAACGTGATTGTCTGCTGTGTCATTCGACAGTAGCAGTGGCGAAGGTATTCAATATAAAGTGTCATTATGAGTCGAAGCATAAAGATTTCCACAACGTAGTCATTGATGAACGAACAGCTCGAATAGAATCTCTGCGGCAGTCGCAGAACGTTTTCTCAAAGCAGTCAGCAGATTTAGGTGCAGCATGTGAGGTCAGTTACGATATTTCGTTGATGATTGCGAAATCTGGCCAACCGTTCATTGATGGTTATTTTGTCAAGCAATGCATGATTACTGTATCGGAAAAGTTGTGTCCGGAAGCAGTCCGCAAGCTACAGATGGTGGCTTTGAATCGTACGACAGTTCAGTGAAGAATTTCACACCTCTCAGCAGATGTGACAAGACCGCTTTCAAATAAAGCAGCCAACTTTGTCTACTTCTCTTTAGCAGCAGACGAGTCGACTGACATCAGTTCAACAGCACAGCAACTAGTTTTTTTTTCATGGTGTGTCGTCATCGTTTGATATCACAGAGGAACAAATCAGCATGGTTCCATGAAGGGTCAGACAACTGGGTCTGCTCTGTTCGAGGAGACAGTAGTATAGTAGTGTTTCATTGGATTTCACGAAACTGGTAAGTGTGACAATGATGGAGCACCAGCCATGACCGAAGAAAGTAGCGGGCTGGTAGCACTGTTGATGAAGCATTGAGGAAAGCAGAACAATAGTTGGTGAAGTTGCACTGCATTATTCACCAACAGAACCTGTGCATTAAAGAACTTCGTTTTCAGGCACTGATGGCGTTAGTGACGAAAACCATTAAATTCATCAAATCACGAGGGCTCAATCACAGTCAGTTTCAAAGTCTTCTTGAAAAAAATTGATTAAGACTATGGTGACCTTGTGTATCACTGTGAAGTACGCTGGCTGAGTCGAGGGAAGATGCTCAGAAGATTATTGGAGTTGATTAATGAACTGACAGAATTCCTCAGAAGCAAGAACAAAGATAGAAATACTTTCCATGACTGATCCAACATGGTAAGCTGATTTGACCTTTCTGGTCGACATGACACAACACTTGAATGATCTGAATTTGAAGTTGCAAGGCAAAATCAGCTTGTCTGTCAGCTTGCAAATTACGCCTCAGCTTTCAGGACAAAGTTGCAGTTATTCTGGCAGCAAACAACATCAGGCAACTTCGCGCACTTTCCCACTTTTCAGTCACAGCTACAGAAGAATCAGGACATTGACACACAAGTTTATGTTGGGAAGCTAGATACTTTGATCCAATCCTTCAACTCACGGTTTCACTCACGACTTTGACCAATGCAGATTGTTGATGAAACTTTTTGCTGATCCGTTCAGTGTGTCAGTGGATGACTTTTCAGCAGAATATCAGCTTGAACTTACTGATATCGAAGCATCTGATGAACTGCGTGTTATTTACCGAGAAAACAGTTTGCTTGACTTCTACAAAACGTTGCCTGATACATTTGCTAATCTGAAAGAGAACGCACTTGTCCACACCACTTGTGAACAGGCTTTCTCGTATATGAAACTGAATAAAACAACACTCGCAATCAGCTGACTGATGATCATCTGGAAGCAATCTTGCGTCTTTCAACGTCAAGCTGAACATTTCTAAGTTCGTAGATGACATGCAGCACCATCCATCGCATTGACTTTGTGACAGTTGACGTATTGTAACATTTCTCAGAATAATGTGCAAACACTTTAATGTAATCGTCATTTGTGTGTTCTTAAATGTGATGTCCATCTTGTGTGAAACAACTGTGGGACGATTTTAATCTTCACTTTTTTGTGGCCCCCAACGGTTACGAGAAGTCTTTTTGTGGCCCCTGACTCTAAAAGTTTGTGCACCACTGGTTTATACCATCGTCCCTGAGACATATGTCCAGCAACGGCCACTTGCGAACTCTCTCTTTCTTCATCTGAAGATGATCTTGGAAGGTCGAAATGTTTTTCTCTCCTTCTCAGTAAAAGTGTTAGTACCCATACCAGCCATTCAGATATACATTTTTTATCTGAAGTAGGTTTCTCATCATCAAGATTTTGTTTACTTTAAATACTGAATCTGTAAAATATTGAAAACTTTATCTCTGTTCCCTTCTGTTGTATGAATCTATTTCTTCATCTTCAATATAGTTATACCATTAATCATCAACCTTGAAATTTGCTTTTTTTCAGAATGCATTCTTCGAAACGTGAATCCAAAGTATCTCCACTTTAAAGAACCAAACCAAAATGTTCAAAAGTTGTTAGATTATCAGATTTGTCTGAAGATACTATTGCTTTGATTTACATTGGGCTGAAGCTACACGAGGGCTATCAACGCTAGTCGTATGCAATTCAGCAGTGAAAGAATAGAGGTACCTCATCATCACCATCCACTAACCACTCTTTCACAAACGAATAGTGAGATTGACCCTAACAATGTTCTCCCTCCCCCACACAGACATCATAAAGGGTGAGCATGTTTGGTGGAGTTGGATCAAGAATTTCGTACAAAACATCAACAGAACATAAATTTTACTGGAAAAGTTCAAAGTGTTCTGTACTAACCTTAGAATGATTGATACCAGTGTTGATTGCACCAATGTACTGAACAAGTGGAACTAATAGAACGAAGACAAATTGTGCAGTGTGAACATGTCCAAAATTTGAGGCTGAATTGACTGATTAACAGCATTCATTCCTTGTTTCATCCTGGCGACCAGATTGTTAACCTATGTAATTATAACATAAATAATCAGTGTAAATCAGTGATAGCTAAAGGTCTTCAGTTCTCTCTTCCACCACGTAAACTCTATGTACCTAACATAGTTTACACTTTCAAATCACAATACAGACACCTAAAGGACCTTCTTGTGAAAGACAAAATAACTCTTTATCGATTGAGTAACATTTTTATGACGAAAATAAAGAACTCTGCCTTTTCTACTTCTTATGATTTTATCCCTAATGTTCGTCCTTATCGTTTAAGCCCTGAAGAAATATTTTAAAAGAACTGTCGTTAAATAAAAATATTTATGTTACATCGTCCGACAATAACATTGTTATTCTTAACTAAAATAATTACTTGATCAAAATGGTCGTTATTCTTGACAACTCTACCACTTTTAAATTCCTTATCAAAGCCTATTCATTATCATCCAACGTGAGGAAACATTCCAAAGATATCTGATTGAACTTAGAAAGAAAAATATCGTGGACATTTGACTGATGATGATTACGATACGTACGACAAACCTTTGTTAATGAAAGAACAGAGTTTTAAAGTTCTGACCTCATAACAAGAACCAGACTTTCACTAGGACTAAATCTGCTTATATATTTATTGATGTAATTTGTAAATATAATTTTAAGGAAAGAAGTTACACAACTCTTAATTTATAAATAAACGATAACACACTTAATAGACCAAAAATAATGTTTGCTTCACACAATGAGAACAGTTTTCCACTGCATAAATTACTGTATAAAATAATATTTTTGTCTTAGAAAATTACACATTTTTCTAAAGTTTTCAGTACAACGCTATCTGAAACAGTCTCCTTAGTTACTATATGCAAATATTCAATAATATTATAGCTCCATTTTATTGTTGTCTTTAACAGTCTGTATTGGTTAAAAGCGTAACAATACTCGTCAATAAATTGTTGTGTAAATACGTGACGTAACCTAAAGAGAACGTGTATGTTTTTTTATAGCAAAGCCGCACCAAACTGTCTGCTGAGTCCACAGGGGAGAATCGAACGCGTGATTTTAGTGTTGTAGATCCGTAAACTTACCGCTGTACCGAACAAAAAGGAAAATGAATACAAAAATATAAAACAGATAAGTGAGAGATAGCAGTGGGAAAAATCAGATGTTCAAAGTTGAGTTATAAAAAAGACAATTTCTCCTTTAAAGGTAGTTAACAAATTATACCTAGGTTATAAATAAAGGGTTGTTCTAGAGTAGGTGTGTCAAAAGAGTTTTAGTTTACTATGTTTGATGTTCCATGTTTGTATAGAAAGTGTTCTGTTAAGAACCACTCAACAATAACATTCCATTACGTCACATTTTAGCTTATCAGATTTGTCTAAAGACACTGTTGGTTTGTTTAAATTTGGCTAAATGCTACACGAGGGCTATCTGCTATCGCCGTCGATAATTTAGCAGTGAAAGAAAAGAGGAAAGGTACCAAGTGATCACCACTCACGAAACACTGTTTTACAAGGAAATAATTGGATTGACCGCTACAGCATCCCGCCCAGTCACGAGTCATAGCCCATTGTATAGCTTTGTGCTTAATTCAAAACAACAACATCCTACCTAAAATTGTTATTTTAACTAAAATGACTACCTGATCAAAATATTGCTTGTTGTTGTAAACTCAACCACATTATCAATGCCCCTTAATTGAGTATCACCCAACGTGAGAAAATGTTCCATACACAGCTGAGAAATTGAAATGTCGTAAACATTTTAGTAATGATAATACGACACCAGGTGAACCATCACAGTGTATTAAGTTGTTGTTAGTAATGATAATACGATACTAGGTGAACCATCACAGTGTATTAAGTTGTTGTTAGTAATGATAACACGACACCAGATGAACCATCACAGAATATTAAGTTGTTGTGGGTTATATAATTATAATTATGAAACTTTACTAAAATCACGAACAAAAAGCAAAGTTAATTAATAATACAACATAGTATGGGCTGTATATTAACAACTGTAGCATGTTACAACGTTGAATAAAAATATTTTTGGTAAATTCAATATATAGAATTACGTCATATTTTTTAATCTTACTATAAGATGGTGTTTATATCTGTATCTATCTACAGAAACAATAAATACATCATAGCATATCTATAAAATGTCACCACAAATCAAAATCTATTTAAAAAATTCCCACATTTGGTATTCTATATTCATACAATTATAACACTAAATACGATACTTATAACATTCCTTTGTTTGAGATCGATAGAATGTTAAGTACCCTCCTTGTGACAAGAACCCAGCTTTCACTTGGACTAAACCTGAAAGTTTGATTGTATCTTTATTGATGTAACTTATAGTTATAAGAAATGGTGTGTGCTTTCTTACAATGAAGCCAAAGGGAATCCAACCCCTAATTTAAGCGTTGTAAATCCGGAGGCATACCACTGCACTAGCGGGGTGCTTTAAGAAACGCAGTTTAAAAAAATAAAACAAACTTGTTTTTATCAATAAACAGTAGCAAGTTTAACAGATGACCGTTTCTATCAAAAGACTCCCAACAATTTCATTATTGTCTTTCTCAGTTTGTATTGAGCAATAAAGACAGAAATATAAAACAGACAAGTGAGGGATAGCAGTTGGAAAAGACAGAAGATGTTCAAAGTTGAGTTTTAAAAACAATTTCTCCTTTAAACTTTTTCAACAAATTGTAGCTAGAGCATGAATAAAGGGTCGCCCTTCGCGATTAAGTGTATAACCGTTTGTTGGTGTATATCTCAGAGGAAAAGTTTGAGATGTGACAAGTCATACATGTCGTCTGTAGATTTATATATATGTGTGTTTATACATATATATATATGTATTATCCAGTCGTAATATGTGAAAAATAAAAATAGAAAGAACCACATCCAAGAGTACCATTGTTATTCTTACCCGAAATGACCACTTAACCAAAAAGTGGTTATTCTTGACCACTTTACCAAATTTAATATCCTTATCAATGATCCTTAAATTATTACTTAAGGAAACATTCCAAAGATGACCAGATGATTAAGGCGCTTGATTCGTAATCTGAGGGTCACAGGTACGAATCCCATCACACCAACCATGCTCGTCCTTACTCCCGTGGGTTCGTGATAATGTTACGGTCAATCCTATTATTTGTTGGAAAAGAGTAACCGAAGAATTGGTAGTGGGTGGTGATGACTGGTTGCTTTCTCTTTCGTCTAACACTGCTAAATTGAGGACGGCTATCGCATATAACCTTCATGTATCTTTATGTGAAATTTCAAAATCAACAAAAATGCTTGAGAAAACTTAATAACAAAAGTGTTGTAGACATTTGTCTGATGATGAGAAGACACCGTGTAAACCATCACAGTATATTAAGTTGTTAGCGTAATTGTTGTAAAAATAATTACCATAAATTTACTAAAATCACGAAGTAAAAGCAAAGTTAATTAATAATACAACAACATAGTATCGGCTATGTATTACCAATTGGAGCATTATATAGTGTTGAAGATATATATGTTTTATAAGTCCAATATAAAGAATTAATAACGTCACATTTTCTAATCTTACTATAATATGGCATGTATATCTGTATCTATCAGTGTATGTGACCGAAACAATAAATAAGTTATGGCATATCTATCAAATGGCACCACAAACAAAAATCTATTTAAAATTTCCGCTTTTGGTATTCTAGATTTAGACAATTACAAAAATAAGTACGATACGTATAAAATTCCTTTGTTTGTCACAGATATAATTTTAAGTATTCTTCTTGTAACAAGAACCTGGACTGAACCTGAAGGTTTGATTATATTTTAATGATGTAATTTATAAGTATAGTTTTAAGAAAAGAAAAACTGGTGGGTTTTCTTTAACAAAGTGTAGCACATTTAAGAGATACAAAATGACTGTTTGAATCAGCACAACCTAAACACGTTTCCCCTGCAGTATTTGCTGTAAACTGAATCTTTATTTTCGGAAAATTTTTACTTTTTCAAAGTTTTCCAGTACGACGTGATGTAAAACAGCCCAGTAATCGCTAACCTTCTCATAGGTTGTAGAGTAAAGTAAATGTTACCAGTTGTATAATTTTTTGTTTCTCATTTCAAGAATTTAATTCACATTTAAAATATTTATGCAAAACATTATACCTACAAACTGTAATGGCCGAAGAACACGGGGAATACGAGGTGAGCAACCTTTGACCATAAAGATTTTGTTCTTTCTTCGCACAGTTCGGTTTATATTTTAATATTTCGTCTCCATAGTTACTACATACAGATATTTAATAGTATCGTGGTTCAACTTTATTGTTTTGTCTCACAATTTATATTGGTTAGAAGTGAAACAATATTGCTCAATCAATTGTTAAATTACGTAATGAAAGAAAGGGAAAATCAAAAGAGAAATATAAAACTGAAAAGTGAAGATTTTAAAAGTAGAGTTATACAAAAGACAGTTTCTCTTAAACTTAGTTAACAATTTGTACCTAGAGGGTAAATAAAAGGGTCGTTCTTCACGCTCACGAATGTAACGATTTGTTGGTGTAAATCACAGAGAAACAAGTTTGAGATGTTTCTCTTCTGTAGATTTATTCTGCATATACAAGTTTAAACGTATATATATGTTTGTATTACATGAAATATAAAAATAAAGAGAACCACGATTGTTTTCTGATTAGTTTGTTTTTAGCAGCATCTATTTCTGTGTTTTAAAGTTGAAAGGATACACAATTTTCTAGTTGTGATAAAAAACAAACTGTAATATTGTGTGATACTTTACAATAAGTAAGTGTTAAAGTAAAAGTAATAATATCAAATATAGTTATTGTGTGTTGTTTTTATGTTTTTGAACATCGGTTCAATTACATGTACCGTCCATTGTATCTGTTTATTTTTGTATTTATTTCGTTAACGGGTATAGCTTCCATTGTATTTATCTTTTTTAAGATCTTTGGTTTACTGTAAGATAGAAACTTTAAATTGTTTTAGTTTTTATGTTTCGTTTCAGTATATTAAATGTTCTGCTCGGGTGGTTTTGTGTTGTCCATACGTATATAATGAACTGATGTGTTCTGAGATGTGAAAAGGTCTTCATACGTACACAGACACACATAAACTGGGTTTCATGTATTTAGTTACGTGTTATTGGGGAAAAAACAAACACATTTTTTTTAATTCATGATGACGAGAAAAACAACTTGTAAAGAAAAGTACATATTTTAAAACGGCTGGTATTGGTTGAGAAATTTATTTATGTAGAGGAGCGAACAACTTTTCGACCTTTTTCGGTCATCGTCAGGTTCACAAAGAAAAAAAAGAAGTAACTGACCAATAGCTGACCACATGTTTGAAGGGGGTTGTGTAAATATAATCAAACATCTAAGCATGCCCTCTACAGAAATAGATGCTACTAAAACAAACTAATAAAAATTTTGTGGTTCTCTTTATATTTATATTCAAACATCTAAGCACGCTCTTTACATTCCTACACTCAATTACACAACACTTGTAGCACTTGTAAGTACTTAGGGTGCTCAACTAGCAACCTATGGGTCACGTGCTGTAGTGTGAGTTTTAATATCTAAGTGTAACATTAAATACTACATACATGTCATTAGTCAGTCTTTGAAAGTGAATTAACCTATTAACGACTCAATGTATTCCAAATTAAAACGGGCCCGGCATAGCCAGGTGCATAAGGGTAATCTGAGGATCGCGAGTTCGGATCCCCGTCACACCAAACATGCCCGCCCTTTCAGTCGTGAGGGCATTATAATGTTTCAGTCAATCCAACTATTCTTTGGAAAAAGAGTAGCCAAAGAGTTGGTGGTGGGTGGTGATGACTAGCTGCCTTCCCTCTAGTCAACGCTGCTAAATTAGGGACGGGTAGCGCAGATAGTCCTCGAGTAGCTTTGTGCGAAATTCAAAACAAACAAACCAAGTCAAACACACGTGCGCGAATGTCATTAAATTATGTCTTTCATGATATAAAACACTTCATTACACAAACAGTCTCTGACACTGACATTAAGTACCAAATAAATCTCTTTAGTTATTCTTTGGAACAGCTTGAACTTATTAATGACTCGTTTTGGTACAAATCAAAACACACATTTAGAGGAGATTACCTTTAACAGCGCTCTGAAGATCATGGTGTGGAAGTGTTTATGATTGTTTAATCTTTCCAAGGATTAACATGTTGCTGGTGGTCCTTCTGTTGATTGACAACGTGAACTATTTCAAATGATGTGCTTCTGTGTCATCAGTGTAAGTTATAAACAACATAAAACGTTAGTTTTACACTTCTGCATAATTTATCATTGAAAGAAACTAAACAAAATAAAGTAAAACAAAAAATATAATCTATAATACTGTGACATTATGTTGAGTTATCTACATTCTATTTGAGAACGGCTTTTATTGATAAGGAGAGAACAACGTTTCGACCTTCCTAGGTCATCTTCAGGTTAAGAAAGAGAGTTTGCAAGTGACCGTTGCTGGACACAAGTCTTCAGGACGACAGTTTCAACAGGTGTGACAGTTATTAATTAGTATAGATATAAAGATGTTCCTTTATATTGGTTTAATTTTGGTTTTAGTTTCTGTAAAAGTAGGGCATCTTTCATTTTACGTTTGTTTATATTTGTTTCCATACTTAGTATCTGGGTGTTTTCTTTGGTAATGTTGTGTTTATTTGATTTGCAGTGTTCAAAGACGTGTGAAGGCGTTTTTTGTTGTTGTTGTGCTTTGAATCTAGTTTTCATTTTCCCGCTTGTTTCTCTAATATAGAAGTCAAGGCAATTATTGCATTGTATTTTATTGTTGTGTTTGTCAATGCAGTTTTTACTCATAACAGACTTTAGTTTTGTACCTGGTTTTTGAATAAATTTGGTGTTTACTGGAATGTTGTGTTTTGTTATAAGGTTTTTCCAAATGTTGATTATTTTTTTTGCTGATGTCGGGAACATGTGACATTCAGCAGCATGAGGTTTTGTTGTTTATTGTTGTTTGTTTTGGTGTGTGCGTATAATTTTTTCCACGTTTTTTTTAGGAAATTTGTCGATAAAACGTTGTTTTATTTTGTTGATTTCATAGTTAATTTTATCAGGTGGACATAGTTTTGTGGTTGTGTTTATTTGGTTTCATAATACGTTGTTTTTGTTTTGTTTCATGTGCCAAGTCCCAGGGAATGTATAATCCAGTATGGGTGATTTTTTTTGTGGATTTCTGGTTTAAATTTCATTTCAGTTCTAGTGATCTTGAGGTTAAAAAATGTTATTTGGAGAGTTTTTTTTCTGTTCACAAGTGAACATATTGTAGGGGTGAATAGAGTTAACGTAATTGAAAAACTAAGTGTGTATTTTGTGTATGTGAATTCAGCATTTGTATCATCAACGCACCAGTACATTGGTGGGTGTAAGGCTGAATTTACCGCTTGAGATTCAGTCGGTGTTATAAAAATGTTGGCTAGAACTGTTGACATGGGATTCCCCATACTTAGGCCATTTATTTGTTGGTAGTTTTGGTTATTGAACATAAAGTTAATTTTGGTGGTAGTGAATTCTATAGGGGGTTGCTAATTGGTTGCTGGAGATATGTATCAATCCCGTACCCATTTATACTGTCGTCCCTAAGACATTTGTACGGCAACGGAGAGTTGAAAACTCTTTTTACTAACCAGAAGATGACCTAAGAAGGTCCAAACGTTATTCTCTGCTAATCAATAAAAGTGTTAATACCCATAACTGTCGTCCCGAGATACATTTTATTTCAATTGAGTTTCTTGTCATCAGGAATTATGTATATTTTCACTTATCTTTCGGATTTGAACGTGATAAGAGTTATAAAGCTACTTTTATTCTTTTTTATTATTTTGTTTTATTTCCATGATGTTTTTATTTGACACTAGTTCCATCTATCCGTGAACCTTCATCACTAGATCAAGATTTCCAGTGAGTGAAATTAATGTTTGATAATCTTGTATACATGTTACTAACACTCCTGAAAATATCAAAATCATACATATACATTAATCGTAAGATCTTTGTAGTGATGTTTTAGTACGTCTATCTACCCGACTAAAAGTTATCTATGAATATCTAATTTGCTTTGTTTTGTTTGGGGAGGCACAATGTCAAAGGTGAGCCATTAGTGGACCTACTCCCCTTAACCATCAAAAGGCATCGTTAGATATTGTAGATTCATTTATAGCCTCAACTGCAAGTACAATAGAAATCTATATATCAGTCGAACCTATTAAAACAAATAAGTTTCTTTAACACCCCTTCCCCCTGTTCGACAGCCTAGACTATATGAAAGTTTAACAGTTGTAAACATACTCGCATCATATATAGAACACCTATATATAATTTAAAAACATGTTTAACTGACGCAGAGTTAAGTCTTTGAGAGCACCATATTAAAAGGATTTTATTCTAAGAGTAATCTAAGAATTCCAACTTAATACCTGATCTTCACATTATCGTTTCGTTTTGCTTTTGTGATTTCGCCAGAGTGAATAAGTGATTAACATGTCGTCTTCTTCCAGAAATTACTACTGGAACAATGCATAACTAACGAGTTTTTCTTTAATCTTCCACTTAAACTTTCAGAAAAAATAGTAACAGATGATTAAACTAACAGACATTACTATCCGGATGTTTAATTAAAAACATTTAAGTCTATCATGACAATAAATTTAGAGTTAACATATTTGCATCTTCACGATAATTCTTCAGCGTTATTTCCGTTTTTCTTTAAATAAGAAAATACAATTATTAGATCACACTATTTCACTAGTGTTATTTTAAAATTTGCCATTCATCGTTGCCGATACGACGCCTCTAATCGTTCTTCTAATATCCAGTCTCAAACTCAAACTAACGTGCCAGGGGTTTAGTTTAGAGAGAGAGAGAAATCAGAAGAGTTCTCTCTCCAACTGGGGTGTTCAAGAACGTTGTGGTTCCTCTTCGTCCCCTTTCGCGAGTTATTAGGATTTTTTTTTTTAAATTCTTTTTTTGGGTGGAGGCAAAGGCAGCACCGGAAAAATGGCCGGGTCCCGTCCCGAAAGGAAGAAGTCAAGTAAATATGAACATGGCTACAATTCAATTCAAACGACCCAACTCAGGGTCTGGCAATAAATTTCCCTGGGCTGGGATCTAGAAATCCAATGCCTTAGTATTTGCTGTGGTGGGAAACGGGAGTGCCCCGAGAAAACCCACTTTCACAGGACAGGCGTCGAAAGTTTTGCCTGTCGTGTTCCCGATATATCCCGAGTTCTACTCTACCTACCATCCAGCATACATTCTTGCGTCCTTCCAAGTAGCTAACTACGCAACGAGTCACGAAAAACGCCTTAAATAACACTCATGGGCCTTTTCACTGTATTCTAGAGCAACAAATAGAAAACATAGCTCTCATATTCTGACGCAAAGTTTCAACTTCTACATCTTTATTAAGCACCAAACGTATTTAAGAGTTATTAACATTTGTTTTTATAAAAGGTTAAAGGAAAATTGTTTAACATGCTTGACGAAAAGTCAAAAGAACATTTTAGAAATTTTGCGGAAGTGCACAACCATATAACAGCTATTACCAAACTTTTGTATTGCGAAATAATATCCCGTATCGCCATCTATTATCTCAAACAAGAACAAAAAGAAAAATCCTGTTGCATTATAGCGCCATCTATCATCACGAATATTATTTATAAAATTATAAAAGGAAAATCCTGAAGTATTAACTAAATTTAAGTTTTCCCGATATACAAGCCCAAACTATTTAAAAGTTGTTTTTTAAACAATTTAGAGTTATAATCAAATATATCAAAATCTAGTTGATTGTAAACTTGTTTAGACCTTGTCCTACGTGTTCAAATATACGAACAAAGCTCTTTCAAATATTTGATTAATTTAAAAATTATTAACCAAAACTCAATCAACGAGAAAATGAACATACTTTTTAAATTTAAGTTTACTCGATAAAATAGGCAAAATAAAGCAATATTACTTTTACGTTTATTTCGGAAATATAGCACATTATGACAAAAATCACACAAAGTTCACACTTCTACGTTAGAAGTGCTTGTAATAATTCACCATATGATTATACAAACAAATCCACAACTCGCAATGATTTCAAAATATATTCTTTTTCAGTACAAGTACATTTAGTATTTCTTTCCCTCCGTACATTTTGTTTTACATATTAAACCACGTATTGTTCTTCTTGAGGACAAATAATCCACTCGAAACAAAAGTGCATCTCGGAATGGTTAACTTGAAAATATTTTTGGAAGATTGAAACGTTGTTCTCTGCTTTATTAATAAAATGTTAAAACGCATAGCAGCCATGTTTTGTTTGTTTTATAATCTGTAATGATATATTCTTACCTGCAAAAACATGTTAGCATACATTGTAACATTGAAAGTGAATAAAACAGGTCAGCAATTAGCTTCACTTTGTTTAGTGTAATTATTTATTTTTTAAAATAAATTCAAGCAATGACATGAAAAATAAAATTATTTCCTTATTTTGTACAACTTATTATTTACGAGTTCGTAAAGATAATATATATTTTAAAACTGCACCACAACTTTAATTATATCATGTTATACCTTCAATTTGTTCATTAGTTCTTTTCAACATAAATTTGGTTTTATACCTGACTCATAAGAGCATGCTTGTAATCAAGTTAAATTTCTCAATTCACACAAATGCATGTTGTTACGCAATGATTAAGATGACGCAGCATGCAGTCTCCTGTCCCTGTTACTAAATATTACGTAGGGTGAGTCATATTCTGTCAACACAAAATGATAAACTAAACTGTTTGTTTGTTTTGGAATTTCGCACAAAGCTACTCGAGGGCTATCTGTGCTCGCCGTCCCTAATTTAGCAGTATAAGACCAGAGGGAAGGCAGCTAGTTATCACCACCCACCGCCAACTCTTGGGCTACTCTTTTACCAACGAACAGTGGGATTGACCGTCACATTATACACCTCCACGGCTGTGATGGCGAACATGTTTAGCGCAACGCGGGCGCGAACCCGTGACCCTCGGATTACGAGTCGCACGCCTTACGCGCTTGGCCACGCCAGGCCGATAAACTAAGCCTACTGCAGCTGAAATTACTTTCCGATGCACTGCAACGAGGGAAGGCAACATGCGTGAAGTACTGACAATAAAGTAATCAGGTGACCAAGGACTTACGACTAACCTGAGGTGTTTATTTTATTATTTGAGACAGAAAACCCTAACCAAAACAGAATAACAGGACTGATCCGCCGCCAGGATCTACTGCAGCCCACATCTGAACTTGTAGACCAGAGTTGAATTACAATAATTTTTTTTCCAACTGATATGCTTGGCCGGAATAGCCTACGACAACGTTTCTCATCCTCCATGTTTACTACTAAACGCAAGAGTAAAAAACTCAGATTGAAATAGCTAACATTCCCAAGCTATTGGCAACGTAGATAAGAAAACTGTATTGATTCGAGAATGAACAGGGCCTTCGCTTAACTTTTTTAAGGAGTCAACAGAGCTCACAGAACAAGTATTTTTAGCGGTAAATCCTATAGTTCATTTAAAATGTACTCTTTCGTGCAAATTCTTATAAAAATTACGGAATAGAAAATTTTACGTAAATTAAAAGAAATGTAACAGAATTTGTATTGTTGTGAATTCGTATTTCATATGTACAAGTCAAACCATTTTATTTTTTTCAAACCACTTATTTTAATTCACACATGATCTTTAATTTTTCCCTGAAGCATGGCACAACAGTAACTTTCTGTTTCCCTTTGAAGAAAATCTTTACGTCACTGTCAGTGTAATCTAATTTTGTTCCTACATAACCCTTTACCATCTAGTTGATATGTATTTGTGAATAATATGTCAAACACATTTAGTGAAGAGATGGAAAAATCATACCATTTACATTACCACTGACTTTATAGCAATTAGTTCTTTCACATCTTAAAACAGTTGTTAATTAGTTGTTCGTGAATATGAATTTGTAGTAAGCAAATTTCTAAAATTAACAACACATGGAAAACATGTAAATAGCTTTAAAATGGTTAGGTAATGGTGAATTAAATTTATATTGATGTCCTTTTCTAATCAAAATAAATAATGAAGGTATTTCTTTTGAGGATCATCCACATTGTGTGTGTGTGTATAAAATAAAAAGGGGGGGGAGGAAATGGAGCAATGAACATGAAAAAGAGGAAAATATGTTACAGGTTCAAATGCTGTTTGTGAAGTTAGGTCTACCAGTGATCACAGTCTACAGCAAATCCTACAAAAGAAATGAACTGATCTGTTACTTACATGACATTTACAACATGTTAATATTTTCCTACATTGTACTTTTGAAAGATTCTTATCTCTTCTCACACTTCCCATCTTTCTATGTTTGTTTGTTTTTGTGTGCCTAATCTTGATTTGAAAATTAGATTATACTGCACAGAAAGAACCAGCTGTATCAAAAGGACGTGTTGAATCCCTCTTGATGGAGGATTTTCACATTTTCATGCATGCTGTCAAGCAGCAGTCTTGTGTAAAAATATGTGAAGGCAGGTGAGAGTATCAAGGCTAGCAAGGAGTAAATATTTGTGCAACCAGAGGGCAGTACAAGTAAAAAAAATGTAAGAGGTAAGAAAAGATCCAATGATTGAACATGTTATAACAATATCATAAGATCTCAGGTAAGATATTATATCTGAAAAGAACCAATGATAGAACATGTTATAACAATATAATAAGATCTCAGGTAAGATATCTGAAAAGAACCAATGATAGAACATGTTATAACAATATAATAAGATCTCAGGTAAGATATCTGAAAAGAACCAATGATAGAACATGTTATAACAATAAGATCTATCTTTGATATAACATACATGCATTTTTAGCAGAATATAGTATCCAATTTTAAGTATTGCTGCTGTAGTTCTGTTTTATGTCAAGAATATATGGCATTAATTAAATTAATATATTCAAAATATAGCAATACATATTAAACCAAATAAAATAAAACATTTGACAGTACCCAGCCATATTGGCCAGTTTTGATACAGCATGAAGTGAGGATGGGTTATGAAGAAACAATGTAACGATACTACCTCATTAAATTAACTTTAAATAGGCTTTAAAAGGAAGAAAAATATATCTGACAGAAAGACTCAACTATCTGCACCAAACATCCCATAAAAAGTTAAAATTAAAGTAAATTTAGTAAAATTCATAAAAGGAAATTAAGGTAAAACAAAACAAAGTTATTTACATTTAGTCTAAAACATTAAAAGAAAAACTACAGTTATAGAAGTCATAAAGAACTTTCTGCAGAATAACTGTAATTATCATAACCTGCTAGGAAGACTAACATGAAAGTAAAGAAACCACCTGAAGTTGGCCTTTCCAGTTCTGGTTCTGAGTCATTTGATGTTATGGCCATTTTCAAAAAATAAAGTAATAAAAGTTTTAAAAGACATGCAGCAAAATTTTAATAATAACTCACCAGGATGACTAACGGGTAATTCAAATAACAACGATAGTCACCTGAAGTTGGTTTTCCAGTCCTGGTGTCGAGTTATTTAACGTTACAGCCAGTTTCTAATTTCAAATCGAACTAATTGGATTTGGATTCTTAAAATGGAACTACATTAAAAAAGGTTGAATGTAGAAATTAAAACTCTTAAATGGCATTAAAAATATTAATGGTCACTAAAAAACTAAAAACTTTACCAAGATGGACAGTGTCATCATCACCAATAACTAACGTCATGGATAACATGTTTAAAATGGTGCTGTTGTTGAGAGTTGTAACAATAGCAAGATAGTAAAATGTGGCTTATTGTGATCTGAGTGTTACACAGACTACACACTGGTGCATCAGTTCCAGATAAATGATTAGTTAAAAAACTGTAGCCAATGCGTAATCTAGTTAGAACAACTTCCTCTTTCCAATCCTTATGGAAGCAAGACGGCCAAAGTTCAATATAGGGTTTTATTTGGAAAAGCTTGTTTTCACATTGCTCACTTCAAGTCGACTACCAGCTGGCATGGAGCAGAGCCTTGAATACAGGACCATAGTCCATGTATGGAACAGGCACATTGGTGACAGTGCCAGAGCAAGTAGATTTAGCTGTGGTGTTGGCTAAATCCTGTTCCTGCTAACACCAACGTGGCTTGGAATTCAGAAAAACTGGGCAGAAGTAGATGTTAAAGAGAAATGGGCCAGTTGGTTTTGAATATTGGCAAGAACAGGGTGTGAACCAACGTGAAGCGATTCCAGGGCCAGTAGAAAACTAACCGAGTCAGTAAAATAGTGAAGTTGGAGTACTGCTTAGCTTTAATATGATCCAGGACAAGAGAAATGGCATACAGTTCAGCAGTGAACACAGAAGCTGCAGGGGAGATTCTGCGTGCAACCACCGAACCACAACAAACCATGACAGAGCCCACAGAGTCAGCTGATTTTGAATCATCTGTATAAATGGCAATAGAAACACTAGATATTCGGCAAAAGCTTTTACCTAGAGTATAAGCGATACTCCAGGTATCAGCTACTTCCTGGTCATCAGAGAGTAAGATTGAGAGGGAACAAAATTATATTGCCCACTGACCTTTCAAATCTTGTCCCATTTGACTTTGGAACTGGTGGTAGAAGATATGCTGGTTGTGAACTTAATTCAAGATTCCTTCTGGCTTTGATGTCTTACCCACCAAGCATGTGCATGGATCCGCTGGAAAACGATGTGGTGTGAGAGTGTGGGATACCAACGAAAAGTATCCCAGGCTCATTTTGAGTCATGGACAAGTATATAGTGGAAAACGTGTCAAGGTTTTAAGAATACATTGAGCAGCTGCTTGTATAATACAGTGGCTGCTGCCACACAGTCGTCTATTGATGGCTTACACACAAGGGCAGTTCTGCGAGAGCAGTGAAAGAGGGCCAGTTTGTCTGATCCAGCTTCCACCGGGGCACGTGGGTTGGGTGGCATTGACCACAGTCAGTCTCTCTCATAATTATAGGAAAATGATCACTGCCTCGTAAATTATTATCAACCCTCCATGAAAAAAGGGAGAAAAATAAAGGGGAGCAAACTGAGAGATCAGTAGCAGTAAAGAACTGACTAGGTGGATGAAAATAAGTAGAAGAACCAGTATTGAAAAGAGAGAGGTTGTGATCAGAGAGCATATGCTCTACAGAGGGACCCTCCTATCAATATCCTCAGAGGGGATGATGTCCATTAAAGTCCCCGAGGATTAAAAAGGGAGACAGCAGCTGTTCAATGTGAGTACCAAGGTCTGATTGATCATATGTCTCTCCAGGTGACAGAAGGAGAGAACAAACAGTAATGGTATGACCCAAGGAAACACGGATAGCTACGGGCTTCAAGGGTGTGTCAAGTGGTAAAGACAGAGTGGATACATGCTGATCACCCAAAATTGCCACCCTTCCATGCACTTATCCATCACACAGCCTGTCATTTCTGTACAAAGAACACTGCCAAAAGGTGACTGTATCAGCAGGTTTCAGAAATGTTTCCTGTAAGGGAAGACATACAAGATGGTAGGAAACAATCAGTGTTTTGATGCCATCCAGATTAGAACATAAACCTTGACAGTTCCGTTGTACCAAGGTGACCATTTTTAATTATGTGTCGGCAAATTGGGTAGAGAATCCTTCTGTTTATGACCACATCTTTTTTCCTTACTGCCCTTATTTGAGGGAGGTCTTTGCTGTTCGAAGGGGATTCTAGTGACTGAAGATGCAAGTGAATGATTGTTTTGCACCTTGAGGTGGGAGAAGAAGATGTATCTGAGGAAATGCCTGTACCCGGAACTAAGGGATGTGGATCTTGGGGTTTGGTGGAATGTATGTAAGGGACAGAGATGGGTGTTGAAGTTGACCCATCAACTTTTTTAGCAATGGAGGTCAAAAGGCTTTTCACTTGTTTTGAGAACAATTCTTTTGGAGGCACAGAGAGATATGTATGCACTCTCACTGTAGTTGTGGAACGAAGTGCAGCAGCATATGTCCACGATAAAGTGGTGGAGAGCAATTTTCGAGCCTCAGGATAACTAATGTTATGAATCATTTTCAAAAGCTGCACATTTTTTATCTTCCAACTATTTAAGGCAATAATGAAAGTAGGACGGGTGAGAGCCATTGCATTTGATGCAGTGAGGATCCATTTCACACTCATAGGCATCATGGTCCTTGCCACAACGAGCACATGTCAGGGAACAACAACATGACATCTTTGAATGACTGAACTTTTGACACTAGAAACATTGAAGAGGGTTTTGAATGTGTGACTATACCCTACAATTAAAATAACCTGCCTTAATGGTGACAGGTGGTCATAGTGATGCAAATGTCAGAACAAGGATACTGGTTGGCATTGTAATTCCATCTTTGCGACTGGAGATACGCCTCACTGCAGAAACTCCTTAAGTGGAGAAACTAATGAGAATCTCTGACTCGGGATATTCTTCAAATCCCTCTCAACAATAACTCCTCTGACTCGGGATATTCTTCAAATCCCTCTCAACAATAACTCCTCATGATGAATTCAAATTAGCATGAGGTGTAACCTCAATAGGTATATCCCCAATTGCCTTTGAATTCAAGAGCAGTTCACTGTGTTAAAATGTGAATGTTTCCACCAATATGCCACCAGATCTTTACTGACTTTGGAGAGCCAGCAAGTCTCTCCAGTCCCTTCTGAATAAAAAAGTGGACATTTGCCCTAAAGATTTGTTTGAAAGATGTTGGTGGTACAGATGTTGAAGATTGCTGCTCAGAAACTTCAAGACAGTTATTTACCTGTAGACTGTTTTGATTTAAATTTTTATTTGGAAAATTCATAATAAAAAAAGGGAAATTTTAGTGCCAACTGACCCCACCCACCGTGAAGACCTACGAGGGGATGCATTAAAATGTGAAACAAGAACACTGCAGCAATGCCAGGGTTTCATGAGCACTATACCCAAACACCAGCATCAGATACAACATCCACAATGTCTGTTTAGAACATCCAACACTGGTACTTGGTTGACCCTAACCCAAGTGCACCACTCCAAGGCAGCCCACCTTCAGGAATTCAAAACCATAGTGGTGTGTTGGGGTTGGACCCCTCAACCACCAGGATCATCTCCTCCCCTTCACAGGTTGCCACACATGGGTGGATGTTCAGATCCAAGAGGAGGTAAACTGAAAGAACAGAATCTTCCCTAGGAGGTCCCCTCACCACATACTGACAGACAGAATGGCAAAAACATTATAAACACAGCACTAGGTAATAATAATAATATAAGTTAAAAGTCCGTAGACACATGACATAACACAAACACAGTACTGCATAATAACACCTTAATAGCTAGAATTTCATAGAAATTTGATACTACATAAACATAGCACTAGATAATAATGTCTTAATGGTTAGAAGTCCATAGAACCATGACGTAACATAAAAACACAGCAATCAATATTAACATCCTTTATCCATGACCTATGACAATTACGGTCAGTATTATTTAGTGATAATCTGAAAAGTATAGCTATTTATGACCAAGACAAATACATTTTGTATAAATAAATTAGAACTGCACATGACCAAGGCAAAAACATTCTGTACAAATAAAGTAGAACTGACATGACCAAGAGAAATATTTTGTATAAATAAAGTCCATGACTGACAGTTCATTACAATATAGTATTACCAGCTGATAAGTGCCTATATGATCTTATGAAACACCCTATTTCTACATAGCCTGTTGAAACTAGTAGTAACAATCATACAATTGAATGCTAGTGTGGAATTGGACTGACAGAATCACAGCTGTTTGGGTAACATTTGTCACAAAGTGGAATCCAATGAAAGTAAGATGTTAGGGATCCTGGGAAATAGAGACAAATCTGTAACTAAAGTACGCCTTCTCCTCATAAACCAGCAGATGTGGTTAAAAATGGCCAAGGGACAGGAAATTACTCCCTAAAGAAAGCTGTCTGAGCATGTAAAGAATGTGAGAAAAAAGCATTGGTAGAAGTCATAATACTGGCCCATAAAACGTCCTCCAGTGGATAAATGGAATGGGCAGAAAAAGCAAATGTGTTGAAATTGGTGAGATGTAACTTAGAAGATACCTCATGTGTAAAAACCAAAAGTATGTAAAATGTACATTTCAGAACCATCTTCTATGAGAATGGGAAAAATTGAGGAAAAGTGAAGGATCCCATTGGAAATACAGTCAAGATGATCACCACAAAAGGAGGTAAAGTGGGTCAAATAACATTTCCAGGCCTGACAGACCAAACCAAATTATCAGATTAAAACTGATTGCAAAGGTGAAAAATACATGGAAAAAGAATCCTTTCCTAGCACCCAGAAATATAGTAGGAAAGAACCTATAAGGATATAAGAGGATCTAAAGGGAGAGAGAAAGTTCTACGAACATGTTAACAACTCCAACTTTTGACATCAACATAGCAGCAGCAAAAATATAGTTCCAACAGGAAGTGGAAAACCAAGAAATGTAAACAGACAAGAAAGATATATAGTCTATCTCTCCTATCACATAATAAAACAGTAAATCTCACAGCCCAAACCAGAAAACATTCAGGAAATAGGAGAAATTAAATAGTCCCCCCTTCCACATACATGGTAGAAGTACACTCAAGGGGGGAGAAGGAAAGTCCCAACATTCTCACAAATCCAAATGATTCATGGAAGAAAATGAGTCAGATCCATGTTGGGCTCTTGAGTAACCTATATAATAAAGTCAGAAAACAAAATCCAACTTCCACCCAGCCTCAACAAAAATACACAACTTCAGAAGCCTAGGAGAGTGTTTCCATCTCTCAGTGGATAAAAACATAAACAGCTCCAACTAAAATTGTCCCCACCACAGAGAGACACTAAACAACAAAGGTATGAGAGGTCTAATTAGCCACCATGCTGACAAGAGTAATAAAAGAATTCATACCCACAAATATCATATCTAATACAGTTTTTTATATATATGTTGATTATAATTACACTGAAATCTACAAGGCATAACAAAATTCACAAACCATAACTTCAACATAGAAAATCACGATCTATGCTTTGTCAAGGAAAAGTGATTACACTATTTAACTAAGGTACTTTTTACAATACTTGGATAGATGGCACATTGATAAGGGTGGAGAAAATTGGAACTCAGATGTTGCCAAAGACATTGAAGTGGGTCAATGTTTAGATAATCATAGCATATGTTGAAGAATAGCTATATTGTCAGCAGATGGTAAGGATGTTTAGAAAGAATAACTGCATCTGCAAGAAGAACAAAAGTGCATCATCATTTCTATCTTTGTACAAGGCTTTAATGAGTAAAATATGTAGTATATAGCAGTGTATAAAAATGTTCAGACAAATAAAAGAAACTGACCCAATTCCACTTTTTCACATCATTAATCAAATAAACCCTTATGAAAATGGATGTGTCTGAGGATCACATTAGGCATATAATGCTTTAAGAATTTATAAAGGCAATAGCAGAAACGACATTAAACATGGTAAAATACAGTATGGTTAACATTCATGAAACTTATTTAGATTTAACTTAGTTCTTAAATCTATATATGAATGTTGGCAACCAGTATTTGATGGTGATTTCTTTGATAATTTGCAACTCCTGGATGTTAATCTTGAGAGCAATTTATGTATTATTTGCATCTTTAAAAACATATTGGTTAACCAACTCTTTTAAGACCAGGAATTTTATATTTCTAAAAACCAAGCATTATTATGAATTTACGAAAATACCATGGTTTTATACTTGATTTATTTTATATTTTATTACAGAAAGGCTAAAACATGTATTAGTTGATTCAGTATTACAAAATCTCTTATGAAAGTAGTCCACAAAGTCCATGGGAGGTTTATTTTTGAAAGACATCCTTTTTGTTAGGATGTGATAATAATGATAATTCAAAGTAGAAGACTGAGAGTTAACCTCCAGGTTAAAATGCACATGAACAAATATTAATAAAACAAATTATCTATTAAAAATTATGACTTTTCATGTGCAACAGTCTTGTAATGTTTAGTAAAAATCTACCAAGTTTTGTGAATATACACTGAATATATTAGAAGTTACTAGCAGGTAAATTAATGAGTACAAATAGTTATGGGTTTGGCCCAATGGGCCTAGGCAGTTTCAGTAAAGTTCATGAACTAGTATAAAAATTATGAACTGAAACATTTACCATGGAATGATAAAATCTTATATCAATATATATTAAAAGTTACAAGTTTAGATTATAATGCTCCAAGTCAACTACCAGCTGACACAGAGCTGAGCCTTGATTACAGGAACATAGTTCATGTATTGGATAGGCACAGTGGTGATAGTGCCAGAACAGATAGACTTAGCTACGGTGTCAACAATCTCATTCCCGCAAATACTAATGTGGCCCAGTATCCAGAAAAACTGGATAGAAGTACATGTAAAAGGGAAATGGGACATTCGGTTTTGAATATTGGGAGAACATGGTGTGAACCAACATGAAGTGATTCCATGACCAGTAGAGCACTGGCAATTTGAGTACTGCTTAGTTTTACAAAACCCAGGGCAAGAAAAATAACATACAGTTCAGCAGTGAACACAAAAACTGTAGAGGGGATTCTTCGAGCAACCACAGAACCACAACAAACCATGGCAGAGCCCACACAGTCACCTGAGTTTGAACTGTATAAATGGGAATAGAAGAATGGTTCAAAAGATGTTCAGCAAATAGCAGACAGTATTTCCAATCAAGCATGTCTACCTTAAAAAATGGTCATATTTGGGAACTGTAAGAAGCCATGGTGGGATTGGTTGACCAGTGGATACAGCAATGGTATCCAAGGATAAATATGAAAAATTATTTTGATTTTATAAGTCTATAGCTGCCGTTCAATATACCTCATGCTCGACGACTGATGTGAGAAATGAAAGTCATCGACATAGAGCCCATTTGTAACAGTGAGAGAGAGTTATTCAGTAATGGCATTAATTTTATACTGAAAAGTGTGAAACATAGAACACAGCTTTGAGGGACTCCAAGAAAAAATGGAAAAGTGTTAAACCCACACAAACTTGGAATTGCCTGTCCATTAAAAGTGTTCAATAAAATGGCAAATGGCCACATAACCCATATATATGGAGGTCTCGCAAAATGCCATACCTCCATGTTGTATCATAAGCCTTCTCAATGTCAAAGAACATTGATACAAGATGTTGTATCAGGTGGTCCATGGTTGAGTGTTGTCAGCAGAACCCACACTGGGTGGGCAAGAGGAGGTTCTTTGATTCAAGGAACTAAACAAGACAAGCACTAATCATCCTCTCTAACATCTTACAGAGACAGCTCGTCAAAGCAATTGGATGGTAGTTTGAAGGAATCTTGGGATCCTTCCAAGGCTTAGAAAAAGGTAGGTGCCAGGCATTAGAAAAACATTTTCCTGCCAGATCCAGTTAAAACAATTAGAAAAATAGCAAGAGAAGAAGATGATAGATGGCACAGCATGTCATAGTGTACATCATCTGGTTCAACCAATGTACTGCCAGACCAATGAAGGGGCAGTTTCAGTTCCACCAGTGTAAAGGGACAATTATAGTTATAGAGACAATCACCTCAAAATGAAAGAGATGATTGTTCAGCCCAAGTCTTGATGGCTAAGAAGAAGGAAGAAGAAGTGTTAGAGACCTGGCAAAAGCTTTTACCTAGAGTATCAGTGATGCTCTGGGTATAAGTTACTTCTTGGTCATCAGGTGGCAAGATCAAGAAAGGGACAGAATTGTATTGGCCACAGACTTTTCTAATATTGTCCCATATGACTTTGGAACAGATGGTAGAAGATATGGTGGTTCTGAACTTAATCCAAGAATCCTTCTGGCTTTGACGTCTTATCCACCTAGCATATGCATGGGCCCGCTGAAAAGCAATGCAGTTCAAGAGTGTGGGATATCTTCAGAAAGTATCCCAGCCCCATTTTTGAGCCTTCAGTTCCACGTGGCAGGCAGGATTCCACCATAAACGAGGATATAGTGGAAAATGTGTCAAGGTTTTAGGAAAACACTGAGCAGCTGCTTGTATAATACAGATAGTTGCTGCTGCCACACAGTCATCTATTGATGGTTTACAGATGATGACAATATTAAGCTCTGCGAGAGCAGTGAAAGAGGGCTAGTTTGCCTGATCCAGCTTCCATTGGGGCACGCTGATCATGTGGCTTCGACCACAGTCAGTCTCTCTCAAGATTATAGGAAAATCATCACTGCCTCGTGGATTATTGTCAACCTTCCATGAAAAATGGGAGAATAATGAAGGGGAGCAAATTGAGAGAAACAATCATATTAAACATTTTAATGGTTAAAAAAAAGGCAAATGACAATCTCATTGTATGTGAACTAATTTTAAAATATGATAATTATTTAACATAATATATTATAACACTTGGAATACACAAACACTTTTGAAAGTCAGAATTCATTTCATCTTCATTTAGAAACTGTGGAAGCAAAAGAGCACATTTATATTAAATCAGTAATTTAGTCTAAACGTATTACAAGCTCAATCTGTTTTATAAATAAAATACTATTAGCATGCTGAAATAGTTCCTCAGAGCAGTGAACTTTCATATTAATACAAAGTAACTCCTTTGATTCTCAACATAAACAAGAACCATAACTTAAAGTTTTGAAGTACAGGAATAGATCTACAGTTTAAATTCACAAACAGCAAAATAATGTTTTGTTATTTCAGTGATATTGAGAAACAAAAAATGTGTGTGATACAGCATTACATTTTTCTGTTGATGTATACACACCCTGTACCAGTGTGGGAATTACAAAGACATGTGGGGGTCCCAACTGTTGCACCATAATAAAATGTTTTTGCAACACTGTTGGGTAAATCCACTTGTCGTACCAAACAGCTTTAAATGTCAAGTCAGATAAATCCAATGATGGCATCCAAAGAGTTTAAAAAAAAATCCCACTTGCCAGATTATAAAAAGGTTGGATGAGAAAAAGCATAGACTTGCAAACAATCTGTACACTCGTTAAGGTCACTTCACTTTCTCTTACAATCCTGTTCTTATTGTGTAAGAAAGGATAGTATTTATTCAAAAGTATTCAAAGAGCTACTAGGATTACTTCATGAGTAGAAGAACTGAATCATGGGGATGGGTTAATCATACAGTCTAAGTTCAGTTGAAGTGCACCTTATAAGTTATATTCAAAATTGAACTAAACTTTATTAACACTTTTCAAACTAAACTTTATTAACTATATGTTAATAAACTGGACATTAGAGCATATTTATAATTAAAAGTTTTATATTATCTGATGTTCATGATTTAATATGCCAGTTATGTAGCTTTGTGCTCAGCAGCAAACAAAGTAACATTTTTATTACTTGGATAAATATAATTTCCAAAAATAGAGAAAGTTGTTATCTCTATTTGCAATTAGTTTATTATTATAGTGGCAATTGATTTAGTTATAGTTTTGATTAGACTGTATAAATCTAATCAATGTAAACACTGCTTGAAGGTAACCAATTACATTTTCCAGTTCTAAACAGTTCTCTCAGTTGTTTAACATGCAAGTGACACTACAATACATACTACAATAATGTGAAGAGGGAACCTTGAAGTCATTTCCACATAGACCACAAATTATTTGTAGACACTAGAGGATTATATTTAATAAACAAACAATATTGTCATCCCAAACTGAGACAAATACCCTAATAATACAATTCTATTTATACGTATGATGTAACGTAGGTTTTTCCATACCTACTGAAAGAAATCCTCTTACTTCGTAAACATAAAATTCAACTTCCAGAAGAAACTCACTTCCTTCCCCCCAAATCAAATACACAACAGAATGTTTCAAAATTTACAAACAATCACATTTAAATACTTTTTTCTCCATAACATTACTTAATTGTTTCTAGCTTCATGATAAGAACAGAAATAGTTGTTCACATTTGCACAAGATATTGAAAATTTGTTTACTGACTACAAAACTTGGTACCAACAGAGACCAATTCTGATTAATTTTAGTTGACAAGTTGACTTGTTCCCAAAATTCTGCTGTCATCCCATGTCTGAAAGCAATGATGAAAAGACAGTAAAAGATCATACTTATGATGGATGTTGTGAAATAGTATGTTTCACCATAAAACCCATTCTTAAATTGTTTAAAATCATAGAGTGTATTTTAATAAGCTAATTAATTTTCTTTGCTCTTACAAAAAAAATAGTAAATGTGTCTTAATATTAACAAATTAGCCTTAATATTTGCAGAACAAGTGTCTAATCCTCTATAAAACAACTCTACTGTTGATCTTATCAGTGAAAAACATTTTCCAAATTCATGTTCACTCATTAAACCTTTTAAATTAAAGACTTTCTCAAAAGCATCATCTTATCATCACAGTAATCATTCTAGTAGGTCTCAAGTCTTTCCAAACATTTGAATTTGTTTGATTTTCATTTTATAAAATTTTATACTAACAACTTTAGTTATACAACATGAATGTGAAACCTGTTTCTGTCAGTATTTTTATCACAATCATTGATATGTATTTGTGAAACTAAATACATTTAATGAAGTTAAACAGTGCATTAAAAACAGCAAACCTAAACCTCTGACTAATTATACTTGTTTGTTATAACTCAAAAACATGTGAGAAGTTGTGGACTTGAGTACCCACACCTTTCTCTCCTAATTTCTAATTCTATATCAATTGCTACTCTTTATTTCTTATGTTAAGACTGGCAAATAGAGATTAAGACTGATAAATGGTGTATCCCCACTGCAATGTGGGTCCTATTTCTAGTCAATAAGTACAGTAAAATCCGTGCTCTAGCTCACCAGAAACCCGGTTTTCATTCTGGTTGGTCTGCAGACATTCCGCTGAGTTACTGGGGGACGAAAGTTACATTCCCCAGGTGAGGTTCGAACTCACAATCCCGGCATATCCCACAAGTACTATCTTATAAGTACCAATGCGCTAACTAATTGCGCCACTGGGAATTTATACACGCCCTTCTAATCAAATAAGTTTCTACGCATAGGGTATTCGAACCTGCAACCTTTACATTACTAGTCAAGCGCCTTAACTACCTGGCCACAACGAGCCGAGAAACTTTATTTACCACTTAAATGTTCTCAATAACACATACATGTAATTGTTTCGTGTATCCTGGAGCGTTCCTTTGGCTGTTACGGTGGGGACACACGACTCCTATAGTTAGTTATTGTTTATAAAAGAACTTATTACATAATTATGTGTTGTTTGTCAAGTCCAGATTTATATACACATCTTGAAAATCGAACCTTGTTTACGTTCATTTATAATAGTGTTGGTTTTCAGTGATTTACAGCTACATAATGGCAGGTTACATGATCTGATTCTGTGTAGAATGGGGCATTTCCGAGTGGTGATAATATTTCTTTCTGTAATATGTTCTCACTAGGCACAGAAAGTTGGCATTTTTACATACGTAGATGTATATGCAATATGAAAAAATGACAGATTTTATTGTACAAGAACTCTAAAGTTAGAAAGCGTGTGTGAATACAGCTAAGAAGGAATTAAACATAGGCTTTGTTTTCTACATGGTAACAAACTATGTTCATAATTGACAAGAATACTTTTATGAGAAATGAATTTTGCACTGACTTTCTTCACTTGAAGCGTTTTGAATTTATATTACAAGGTCCATCTAAAAATACGAGTTTATTATATTCAAAGTGACTGTACAGTATCTTGTGTGCTGATGAAGTTGTGTAGGCTCATACATCAAAAAATAATTTTAGTTGTCAGTTTCTCTTTTTAATGTACTCAGCTAAGAAAATTTGTAATTCAATAACATAACTTTAGCTTTACGATATAATATTTATTTTGCATGTAAAGTATATCTATTATAAAGAACAACATAAGCTATAAAATATGCAAAACCGAAACTCATACTTCAGATAATACAGATCATAATGTTATGAAACCAAGTATACATAAAATATTACTGTACATTTCTCTGTAGATCACTAATAAACATGAGGCTCAGGAATCTGACTGTGTTATTTATTAGTAGCAGTTATTTTGATTGTTATTAGTTTTATATTTCTGTGGGTGTTATGATAGGCTTGTTCCCATTTCAAAATATTAGTTCACCTGTTATAGGATACTATATTTGGATTGTATGCATTCCTAAATATTAGCTTGACCAATTGTTGGAAGAGTTAGTTACATGCATGTCACGTGAGATCTTATCAATGCAATAGAGATAGTACTGTACATAGGCTCCACCTGTAAACTGGATTATCCGACTGATCGCAATATAACATATTCATGCTTTAATGTCATCTATTGGTGTGAATTAGTAATAGTTGTCTCTAAAAGAAAACTTTAACGGAAAATATGAATTTTAGTTTGCTTTATGATTTTAAAGATTCAATTAAGCTATACCTGTGGATAATTTCTTTAAAGTTTTTCTTGATTTAATTTTTTATATTGTTATTGTTAGTGTATTTCTATTCGTTATGCTCGTCCAAGTTAGAAGACACCAATGAAAGTGACTTAGGCGTATTGTCAATCATCGCCATTCGACTTATAATTCATAATATAAAATTCAAATAGATTGTATTTTAGAAAGTTGCAGACACCTACAAAACTAGGTTATCAACACTCTCTCTGTCCACTTCAGAAGATTTAAAATTATTACCACTAACTTATCATTACAGCAAGAACTACAAAAATATATATTTTAAATCTTAACACAAAAGCTACAAAAATAGAATAATTAATCACATTAATTAGTTGAATGTTACTGTTAAAAACTGTTTCATTCTTTCACATATTATACTTTAAAGCATTCTTCAAAATTAGAACTATTAGTTTGTTGTTCTGGTCAACTGGAATGAGGTCAAAGCAGCTGTTCGATTATAAATACTTGACACTGATACTCTGACAAATAAATCAGGGTAGTTCTATGACACTTTTGTTAATTCAGAAGGTGGAACAGTGAATAGAGAAAAAAATATATATATTTTTTAAATTTTATACACATAATATGTAAAGCGATATGATATTTCAGTGAGAATACGAGTTATCATTTCCATATTAAATGATAGACATTTAGAAAGGTAGTTACTGTTTGACAGACTTATAATAATCATCTGTCAGAAATATGACCTTCAATGTTGTTCAATAGTTTGTGTATTTCAATCCATCTCAATCAGAAATGTCACTTTTCCTCGTGAGGATAGCGGTAAATTTTCGGATTTACAAAACTAAAATAAGGGTTTCGGTTCTCCTCGGTGGACACAGCTGATAGCCCGAGGTGTTTTTGCTATAAGAACATACATAGAAAAATGTTATTTACATTTAATAAGCTTAAAATACTGTTATACACTATTTTTCTCCTTCAAACCCCCAAAGACCGAATAAAAATGTGGTGTTACAAAATACAATAGATCTAATACTAACGTCTTATAACAAGTGTAATTAATTATAATTGTGCTTTGCCAGCTTGAAAACGAAGTTCACATAATAGTAATTGGTAATGTAAAGAGTTTTGTTCTTAGTAAGTTAAATCAAGATAAAAACTAAATAAAGTTTTAAGTATCAACAGGCTGCTTGGTTTATCACATGTTCTTCAACTTGTATAAAAACTAACTTGGCACTTAAATAATATTTATATATATACACACATATATTAAGTTATAATATTGTTACTTCATAACGGCCTAGCATGGCCTAGCGCGTTAAGGCGTGCGCTTTGTGATCTAAGGGTCGCGGGTTCAAGCCCGAGTCGCGCCAAACATGCTCGCCCTCCCAACCGTGGAGGGTTATGATGTTATGATCAATCCCACTTTTCGTTGGTAAAAAAGTAGCCCAAGAGTTGGCGGTGGGTGGTGATGACTAGCTGCCTTCCCTCTAGTCTTACACTGCTAAAGTAGGGGCGACGAACGCATAGCCCTCGAGTAGCTTAACGCGAAATTCAAAACAAACAAACTCTTAATTATTACTACATTTTTATCACATTATTACAACTTCCTTCGCGCTTTATTACTAATAACGTACAGTATGCATATTTACAGCTTAAAATTATAATTTAATCTTAGCTTGGATACAAGAGACTTACATGTACATGACAAGTTGGTGTGTACAACATACATAAATTTCTACGCATAGCCGCCCATAATTTTGAAATGATATTTTTGTTTATTTGATTTCTGAATTTCGTATAAAGCCAAACGAGGACTATTTGCGCTAGCCTTCCCTAAGTGTAAAATTACAAAGAAGCCAGCTAGTCATCCTCACCCATCGCCGAATCTTAAACTACTCAGGATATGACAGCCCATGGACCAAAAGGTCATATCGAACTTTAAGAAACTCTACACCAAAGCACTGTTTCAAAGGTGCTTACAATGTTCAACTTTAAATATTTGTTTCTTAGTAGCATCTATTTGTTTACTTTAATATAATCTTAAAATATTTATGGTTCTCTCTATTTTTATATTTCATATAATACATAATATAGTGTATATAAATAAATGTATATAAAAGGTTAAAGTCGTATATACAAAATAAATCTACAGACGACAAAAACTTGTCACATTTAAAACTTGTTGCTCTGTCATGGGCCTGGCATGGCCTAGCGCGTTAAGGCGTGTGCTTCGCAATCTGAAGGTCTCGGGTTCAAGCCCGAGTCGCGCCAAACATGCTCGCCCTCCCAGCCGTGGGAGGTTATGATGTTATGATCAATCCCACTTTTCGTTGGTAAAAAAGTAGCCCAAGAATTGGCGGTGGGTGGTGATGACTAGCTGCCTTCCCTCTAGTCTTACACTACTAAATTGGAGACGGCTAGCACAGATAGCTCTCGAGTAGCTTTGTGCGAAATTCCAAAACAAACAAACAGTTACTTCATAATCAAATTTTTGTTAACTGTACATTATTAAAATTGTCCATTTTTACTAACCTTTTTTTTTCTATTTACCGAGAAAACAGTTTGCTTGACTTCTACAAAACGTTGCTTGATAATTTGCTAATCTAAAAGAGAACGCACTTGTCCACACCACCTGTGAACAGGCTTTCTCGTATATGAAACTGAATAAAACAACACTCGCAATCAGCTGACTGATAATCATCTGGAAGCAATCTTGCGTCTTTCAACGTCAAGCATCAAGCTGGACATTTCTAAGTTCGTAGATGACATGCAGCACCATCCATCGCATTGACTTTGTGACAGTTGACGTATTGTAACATTTCTCAGAATAATGTGCAAACACTTTAATGTAATCGTCATTTGTGTGTTCTTAAATGTGATGTCCATCTTGTGTGAAACAACTGTGGGACGATTTTAATCTTCACTTTTTGTGGCCCCCAACGGTTACGAGAAGTCTTTTTGTGGCCCCTGACTCTAAACGTTTGTGCACCACTGGTTTATACCATCGTCCCTGAGACATATGTCCAGCAACGGCCACTTGCGAACTCTCTCTTTCTTCACCTGAAGATGATCTTGCAAGGTCGAAATGTTTTTCTCTCCTTCTCAGTAAAAGTGTTAGTACCCATACCAGCCATTCTGATATTTTTATCGGAAGTAGGTTTCTCATCATCAAGATTTTTTATTTTTTTGCTTTAAATACTGAATCTGTAAAATATTGAAAACTTTATCTCTGTTCCCTTCTATTGTATGAATCTATTTCTTCATCTTCAATATAGTTATACCATTAATCATCAACCTTGAAATTTGCTTTTTTTTCAGAATGCATTCTTCGAAACGTGAATCCAAAGTTTCTACACTTAAAAGAACCAAACCGAAATGTTCAAAAGTCGTTAGATTATCAGATTTGTCTGAAGATACTATTGCTTTGATTTACATTGGGCTGAAGCTACACGAGGGCTATCAACGCTAGTCGTATGTAATTCAGCAGTGAAAGAATAGAGGTACCTAGTCATCACCATCCATTAACCACTCTTTCACAAACGAATAGTGAGATTGACCCTAACAATGTTCTCCCTCCCCCACACACACATCATAAAGGGTGAGCATGTTTTGGTGGAGTTTGTTTTAAATTTGGCTTTAAGTTACACAAGGGCTATCTATGCTAGCCGTCCGTAATTCAGCAGTGAAAGAATAGAGGGCCTGGCATGGCCAAGCGTGTTAAAGCGTGCGTCTCGTAATCTGAGGATTGCGGGTTCGAATCCCGTCGTACCAAACATGCTCGCCCTTTCATCCATGGGTGCGTTATAATGTTACGGTCAATCATACTATTCGTTGGTAAAAGAGTAGCCCAAGAGTTGGCGGTGAGTGGTGATGACTAGCTGCCTTCCCTCTAGTCTTACACTACTAAATTGGAGACGGCTAGCACAGGTAGCTTTCGAGTAGCTTTGTGCGAAATTCCAAAACAAACAAACAGTTACTTCATAATCAAATTTTTGTTAACTGTACATTATTAAAATTGTCCATTTTTACTAACCTTTTTTTTTCTCAAAAACAATTTTTATTTACAAAGTTTATATTCATTGTTAAAAAATATTTTAACTTTGTTCATTAATACAATAAGTTATTATTTTTTGTCTCCTTCGGTTTGTGTTTACAATGCATCTTTTAAGAAAGCCGAATTTTTATAGAAGTGAGTCGGACTTAGTCCCTTCTGTTCGCGTCGAGAAAGAGACAATAAAGTTGAATCTTGTAATTCAACACAAAAGGTGTTGGAAGATCCAAGATTCGTGTCACGATATACTACTGAATGCTGAAAACTCCAATTGTCATACGTTTTGATAGAAACATACAATCTCAATATTCGGTTAAGCGTAACTGAATTTTATTATTATTATGCCTCTCAATTTCATGAAGGAACATAGGGCCGCAATCTCTTGCGAATTCATTAACAGGCTGGTTTTTTAAGTGAGTAAATTGTTAGCACACTGCACAACCCCCAACCAGGTAGAGAAACCTTAACCGTCCCTAATTTTGCAGTGTAAGACTAGAGGGAAGGCAGCTAGTCATCACCACCCATGGGCTACTCTTTTACCAACGAATAGTGGGATTGACCGTCACATTATAACGCCCCCACGGCTGAAAGGGCGAGCATGTTTAGCACGACTGGGATGCGAACCCGCGACCATCGGATTACGAGCGCATGCCTTAACGTGCTCGGCCATGCTAGGCTTGACCGAAATAATAAATACAGTGTGTCACTATTTATCAAATGTCGCTATAAAGAAAAATTTATAAAAAATTCCAACTTTAGCATTCTAAATTCGGATAATTTTAAAAGTAACTACGATACGAACAACAAGCGTTTGTTTTCCATAGAAATAAATATTAAGTACTCTTTGTATTACAAGAGCCCGATTTTCACTAGGACTAACCTGAAGATTTGATTATATCTTTTTTTTTATTGAAATAATTTATAGATACAGTTTTAAGAAATGGAGTTCAAAAATTATTTTTTAAATAAACGGTACCCCATTTAATAGATAAAAAATACAGTGTATATTAGGACAATCCGATATCCTTTCCCATTCAGTACTTGTATAAAGATTCTCTCTTTTTTTATATAGAAAATGTTCAATTTTTCTAAGTTTTTTAATACGACGTTATCGAAAACAAACAAGTATTTGCTAACATTACTTACTAGGCTTCTCACTGGTTGTGGAGTCAAGTGAATGTCACTTACTAATTGTTTAACTTTTGTTTCTTATTTTCAAGAATTTAATTCAGATGAATAAAATGTTTTCATGTGAATATAAATTAAAATATTTATAGAAAATTTTATACATACAAATTGTGCTGGACGAAGTAGCCATGAAATGCAGTGTGAGAAACTTTCTTCCATATTTTTTTTTTCTTCACACAGTTCGGTTTTTATTTTAATATCTAGTCCCCTTAGTTACTATACGCAAATATTCAATAATATTGTGGTCCCATTTTATTGTTGTCTTTTACAGTTTTAACTAGTAGTAAGCGTAACAATACTGGTGAATCAATTGTTGTAATGAAGTGACGTAAGCAAAATAGAAGGTTATTTTTTGTTTTCAATTTCGCGCAGCTTTACTCGATGGATATCTGCGCTAGCCGTCCCTAATTTAGCAGTGTAAGACTAGAGGGAAGGCAGCTAGTCATCACCACCCACCGTCAACTCTTGTGCTACTCTTTTACCAACGGATAGTGGGATTGATCGTCACATTATAACGCCCCATGGCTGAAAGGGTGAGCATGATTGGTACGACCGGTATTCGAACACGCGACCCTTAGATTAGGAGTCGAACGCCTTAACTCACCTGGCCATGTGTAAATAACAGATTTATGGCCAGTAAGAACTAGACTCACATTATTTTGCTTTTCCCGTTCATTTAAAATTAGACTTGAAAGACTTACTTGGAGGACTACAACAAGGCGTTAGTGACCATGTACTCCCTCTCTAGGTGAGTATCGTCATGAGGACTGATGCATAAGAGAAAATAAGTGATTCTGAGCAAACGGAAAAGAAGCGCAGTAGCTTTGATGACTTTCCTGTAAAAACAGTTATTTATTCTCTTCTGACATTTATTTTCTTTTGGAAAGCTGTTTGCATTTCTTTCCAATAAAATCCCTGATACGTTTCGTGGATTTTTAATTCTGGTGAGTCTGAGGCTATGACTGATTTTTATTTTATAGATTTTGAAAACTCCGGTAAATCCTTCAAGCTGTATCTATTTATTTTAATATTTAATCTTGTATAACAGTCACAGCCTGACATAAATTTTATTGTATTGAGTTGATGTGTTTTTTAAGAATACACAGTTCTATAAATCACTTAACGTCTGGGGATTCTGATGTTTAGGAGTACATTAAAAGGTTAATCTATTGGTTAAAAGAAAACAAAACAAACCTGAAACTGTTTACAGTTTTATTATCAATGTTCAAGTGTGAAATATGTTGAAAAGTGGTAATTGAAGTAATCAATAAAAATCTAAATAATTTCAAACAGGACAAACACCAGAACATTTTTGAATTTCTATGTTACTACTCTTAAAAAGATAGAATTACTTATAAAGTAAAAAATACAACAAATACTTCACTAAATATACTGATATTTTCCCATAGTTTTCTAGATACTCATGTTTATTTTTCTTCAACTTTTAAAATAGTTTTACCATCGCTGAGCTTGTTATTAAATCATACAACCATTTATATCTACCTGACATGCGCGGTTTCTATGGAATTATCCATACGTACTTTGTCTTCAATATTCGTACAACGTTGACCGAGAAGACAGTGTTTACATAAAAAAACAACAACCAACAACATCTCTATTTAAATTCCCGTCCGTCTACATCTTTGTACATACGTATATATGTGTATATATAAATTCAGTTATAGTAGTAAATGAAGCGAGAAAGTGTATGAGAACTTACGTAAATTATTTATATATATACATCAACTTGTTGTGATTTCAGTCGAGGAACCTAATGATGATCCATGTTTGTACATGATGAGTTATACACCAGCAAATGGTACAAAAGTCCGGTGTACTTCTCCACGCCACACCAAACATGATCGACCTTTTATCCATGTCAATGAATGGGCATAATGTGATAGTCAATCCCAAGACTTGGCGGTGGGTAGCGATGACTACTTGCATTCCATCTGGTCTTTCTGCTACATTAGGGACGACTAGCGCAAATAGCCCTCGTGTAGCAGTGATTGAAGACAAATTGTAAGACTGTGTGATACTCTAGAGTAAGTGTGTTACATGAGTTTTGGTTTTCTGTGTTTGATGTTCCATGTTTGTATAGTGAGTGTTCTGCTAAGAACAATTTAACAATAACAAACCGTTATGTTTACATTTGATAAATAGTGTTATTAATTCATAACAAGTTAGTGTAGAATATCCTGTTTGTTGTCAACATTATTCATACCTGTTCTACTGTTGTTTAAAAAGTTAATGTTGAGCTTTGACTTCATCCGTATCTTTTCACACTCAACATGAGAAGTGAAGCCGTCATAAACAGACGACAGATGAACTGATGGACAGACACCACGGTTCACAGTATGTATAAAACACGTAGTAAATAATGTTCTCTGTCCAATCAAATATTGTCTACAGCTACTTTCAAAGTCGGTTTTCATTGACTGTTGTTGAGATCGAATTCTGTAGCATCAAAAGAGGGTAAGATAAAAAGTCTGTAAAAAGTAAACCACTAAAAAATTGTACGAAAAACCAAGCTTGAGAATTTAGTATGTCAAGAAATGAGAATTACTTAACAAATACAATAATAGGATTTGGGTTTAGAAGCTCAAAATAATAGGTAAATTTTGTATTGTTAAAAATACGTCCATAGGCTATGGAATTAAGGGTTAAAAACAACAGGTAAATTGTATAATGTAGAATCTCGTCAGACTTTACATATAAACAAACATGAAAGTCTCGATTGGTTCATCACATCTCTGTGACTTACACTCAATAAATCTTACAAAATTATAAAGTCTATAGTATATCTGAGTAAAACTGTTCGTACAGATTTATAATTGTTATTTTCATTTAAATTTGTATATTATTCAGATGTATCAGTAAAATAGTCAACCAGGAATGTGTGTTGTTCAAAGCTATTAATAAAATAGTCAACCAGGAATGTGTGTTGTTCAAAGCTATTAATAAAGTAGTAAACAAGGAATGTATGTTGTTCAAAGCTATTAATACAGTAGAAAACCAGGACTGTATGTTGTTCAAAGCTATTAATAAAGTAGTAAACCAAGAATGTATGTTGTTCAAAGCTATTAATAAAGTAGTAAACCAAGAATGTATGTTGTTCAAAGCTATTAATAAAGTAGTAAACCAGGAATGTGTGTTGTTCAAAGCTATTAATAAAGTAGTAAACCAGGAATGTATGCTGTTGAGTGGTAACAGTAAAGTAGTTAACACGATATGTATGTTTTACACATGCTTACGTAAAGTTGTCAATCAGGCATGTATGTTGTACAGATGTACTAGTAATGCTTAGTCGCACGGTTGAGTGCCCCAAGTGAAAATTACGGTTTGCCTGTCAGGGTGTAAATTCGGCTTTTCTCCTGGCTATAGGTTAGCTAAAATTGGAGGGAAGACCTTCTTGTGGTTTATGACGCTTCCATATACGGCACTGCAGATAGCAGTTTGCCCTTGTTTTGACAGTAAAATAATCATGTTTTATTTCATCAATGGTTGAATAACTTTCCTTGTCTGTTTCTGTATTAAATTAATTCAAACACTAAATATTACAAATGCGTCGATAACAGAGTAACATGCCAGTACTTACCATGAAGAACTCGAGAGGAGTGTATCGATACGACTTATTTATCTGTATGAAATGTGACAAACTTTCAGTGTATATAATATATATTTGTGTTGACATTTAGTGATTCAATAAAGAGGAACATTGAGTAGTACATGTTGTCTTCATTTGTTTGATAAACATGTTACCTGCAAAGTAAAACTTACTTTAATGATATCGAGAAAACCCACTTGTATAGAAATATATTTATAAACGGCTTGTTTGGGTTGAGAAAATATTTTACGTCGAGGAGCGAACAACGTTTCGACCTTCTTCGGTCATCGTCAGGTTCACAAAGAAAGAAAAAGGTAACTGACCGGAAGCTGACCACGTTGTTCGCTCCTCTACGTAAAATATTTTCTCAACCCAAACGAGCCGTTTTTACACATATAAAACTTACTTTGTATGTAATGCTATTAAGTAACATAACAAATTAACAATGACAGAATGAACAGACAAACATTACGACTGGGGTTTTGAAGCGTGTGTTGCGGACACCTATGAACATCGATCAAGCAAGTTCCTTTTGGCTGTGATCTGTCTAGCAGTGTCTAGTTAGCACGAGCAATACATTCCAGATACTTAGTCACATAGTAAAAATTTCAATCTGCCCGCGAGACCAGTTCAGGGTGTAAATTCGGCCTTTCTGCTAGCTATAGCTTAACTAAAATTCGGGGAAAGACCTTCTTGTGGTTTTTGTTGTTTCTGTGCATGACACTGCAGATAGCAGTTTGCCCTTGTTTCGACAGCAAAATAACCACGTTTTATTTTATCAACGGGTAAATAACTTTCCGTATCTGTTTATGTCAGTGGTGCACAAAATCAGGCCCGCGATGTCCAACAGGAAACTCAAACATAGAGAGTTCGCGCACTTAGAGTTCGCGAAGATTAAGCGCTATAGAAGAATATGCATTAGATTAGGCACTTGATGGGTCCATATTTTGTCGAGCAATAAAGAAAATTTAATAAGAAAATCTCGTTAATGCATAGGCATTTAATCTTTGGCTTAATGACGTAATATTTCCTTAATTACAAAATCTCACGCGTTCCAATTGTTCTTCGAGATTTACTTACGAGCCCTATTTTGATATTATTTCGTCACAAAAATGGTAGCTAATCGTAAAAGAAAAGTTGATGACGAAAACCGGCAGTTTCATAATGATTGTACTGCACAGTACTGTTTTCTTTAAGAACAGAAGAACGTGATTTGTCTGCTGTGTCATTCAACAGTAGCAGTGGCGAAGGTATTCAATATAAAGTGTCATTATGAGTCGAAGCATAAAGATTTCCACAACGTAGTCACTGATGAACGAACAGCTCGAATAGAATCTCTGCAGCAGTCGCAGAACGTTTTCTCAAAGCAGTCAGCAGATTTAGGTGCAGCATGTGAGGTCAGTTACGATATTTCGTTGATGATAGCAAAATCTGGCCAACCGTTCATTGATGGTTATTTTGTCAAGCAATGCATGATTACTGTATCGGAAAAGTTGTGTCCGGAAGCAGTCCGCAAGCTACAGATGGTGGCTTTGAATCGTACGACAGTTCAGTGAAGAATTTCACACCTCTCAGCAGATGTGACAAGACCGCTTTCAAATAAAGCAGCCAACTTTGTCTACTTCTCTTTAGCAGCAGACGAGTCGACTGACATCAGTTCAACAGCCCAGCTACTAGTTTTTTTCATGGTGTGTCGTCATCGTTTGATATCACAGAGGAACAAATCAGCATGGTTCCATGAAGGGTCAGACAACTGGGTCTGCTCTGTTCGAGGAGACAGTAGTATAGTAGTGTTTCATTGGATTTCACGAAACTGGTAAGTGTGACAACTGATGGAGCACCAGCCATGACCGGAGAAAGTAGCGGGCTGGTAGCACTGTTGATGAAGCATTGAGGAAAGCAGAACAAATAGTTGGTGAAGTTGCACTGCATTATTCACCAACAGAACCTGTGCATTAAAGAACTTCGTTTTCAGGCACTGATGGCGTTTGTGACGAAAACCATTAAATTCATCAAATCACGAGGGCTCAATCACAGTCAGTTTCAAAGTCTTCTTGAAAAAATTGATTAAGACTATGGTGACCTTGTGTATCACTGTGAAGTACGCTGGCTGAGTCGAGGGAAGATGCTCAGAAGATTATTGGAGTTGATTAATCCAACATGGTAAGCTGATTTGACCTTTCTGGTCGACATGACACAACACTTGAATGATCTGAATTTGAAGTTGCAAGGCAAAATCAGCTTGTCTGTCAGCTTGCAAATTACGCCTCAGCTTTCAGGACAAAGTTGCAGTTATTCTGGCAGCAAACAACATCAGGCAACTTCGTGCACTTTCCCACTTTTCAGTCAAAACTACAGAAGAATCAGGACATTGACACACAAGTTTATGTTGGGAAGCTAGATACTTTGATCCAATCCTTCAACTCACGGTTTCACTCACGACTTTGACCAATGCAGATTGTTGATGAAACTTTTTGCTGATCCGTTCAGTGTGTCAGTGGATGACTTTTCAGCAGAATATCAGCTTGAACTTACTGATCTCGAAGCATCTGATGAACTGCGTGCTATTTACCGAGAAAACAGTTTGCTTGACTTCTACAAAACGTTGCCTGATAATTTGCTAATCTAAAAGAGAACGCACTTGTCCACACCACCTGTGAACAGGCTTTCTCGTATATGAAACTGAATAAAACAACACTCGCAATCAGCTGACTGATAATCATCTGGAAGCAATCTTGCGTCTTTCAACGTCAAGCATCAAGCTGGACATTTCTAAGTTCGTAGATGACATGCAGCACCATCCATCGCATTGACTTTGTGACAGTTGACGTATTGTAACATTTCTCAGAATAATGTGCAAACACTTTAATGTAATCGTCATTTGTGTGTTCTTAAATGTGATGTCCATCTTGTGTGAAACAACTGTGGGACGATTTTAATCTTCACTTTTTGTGGCCCCCAACGGTTACGAGAAGTCTTTTTGTGGCCCCTGACTCTAAACGTTTGTGCACCACTGGTTTATACCATCGTCCCTGAGACATATGTCCAGCAACGGCCACTTGCGAACTCTCTCTTTCTTCACCTGAAGATGATCTTGCAAGGTCGAAATGTTTTCTCTCCTTCTCAGTAAAAGTGTTAGTACCCATACCAGCCATTCTGATATTTTTATCTGAAGTAGGTTTCTCATCATCAAGATTTTTTATTTTTTTGCTTTAAATACTGAATCTGTAAAATATTGAAAACTTTATCTCTGTTCCCTTCTGTTGTATGAATCTATTTCTTCATCTTCAATATAGTTATACCATTAATCATCAACCTTGAAATTTGCTTTTTTTCAGAATGCATTCTTCGAAACGTGAATCCAAAGTTTCTACACTTAAAAGAACCAAACCGAAATGTTCAAAAGTCGTTAGATTATCAGATTTGTCTGAAGATACTGTTGCTTTGATTTACATTGGGCTGAAGCTACACGAGGGCTATCAACGCTAGTCGTATGTAATTCAGCAGTGAAAGAATAGAGGTACCTAGTCATCACCATCCACTAACCACTCTTTCACAAACGAATAGTGAGATTGACCCTAACAATGTTCTCCCTCCCCACACACACATCATAAAGGGTGAGCATGTTTTGGTGGAGTTTGTTTTAAATTTGGCTTTAAGTTACACAAGGGCTATCTATGCTAGCCGTCCGTAATTCAGCAGTGAAAGAATAGAGGGCCTGGCATGGCCAAGCGTGTTAAAGCGTGCGTCTCGTAATCTGAGGATTGCGGGTTCGAATCCCCGTCGTACCAAACATGCTCGCCCTTTCATCCATGGGTGCGTTATAATGTTACGGTCAATCATACTATTCGTTGGTAAAAGAGTAGCCCAAGAGTTGGCGGTGAGTGGTGATGACTAGCTGCCTTCCCTCTAGTCTTACACTACTAAATTGGAGACGGCTAGCACAGATAGCTCTCGAGTAGCTTTGTGCGAAATTCCAAAACAAACAAACAGTTACTTCATAATCAAATTTTTGTTAACTGTACATTATTAAAATTGTCCATTTTTACTAACCTTTTTTTTCTCAAAACAATTTTGTTTACAAAGTTTATATTCATTGTTAAAAAATAATTTAACTTTGTTCATTAATACAATAAGTTATTATTTTTTGTCTCCTTCGGTTTGTGTTTACAATGCATCTTTTAAGAAAGCCGAATTTTTATAGAAGTGAGTCGGACTTAGTCCCTTCTGTTCGCGTCGAGAAAGAGACAATAAAGTTGAATCTTGTAATTCAACACAGAAGGTGTTGGAAGATCCAAGATTCGTGTCACGATATACTACTGAATGCTGAAAACTCCAATTGTGATACGTTTTGATAGAAACATACAATCCCAATATTCGGTTAAGAGTAACTGAATTTTATTATTGATGCCTCTCGATTCCATAAAGGAACACAGGGCCGCAATTTCTTGCGAATTCATTAGCAGGCTGGTTTTATAAGTGAGTAGATTGTTAGCCCACCGCACAACCCCAACCAGGAGGAGAAACCTTAGCTGTTCTTAATTTTGCAGTGTAAGACTAGAGGGAAGGCAGCTAGTCATCACTACCCACCGCCAACCCTTGGGCTACTCTTTTACCAACGAATAGTGGGATTGACCGTCACATTATAATGCCCCCACGACTGAAAGGGCGAGCATGTTTAGCGCAACTGGGATGCGAGCTCGTGACCCTTGGATTACGAGTCGCACGCCTAACGCGCTCGGCCATGCCGGGCACATAACTGTACACACAGCGGTTACTACTGTCTGGCTATCTTTCATCTAGTAATCATTTACAAGCCAGTGATAGCTATGGCTAAAGTTTTGGGGATCTGTCCTAGTTCTTTCACCCATGTATTGCAAAAGATGTCATCAAAATTGAAAATACCAAATACTTACAAAAGTACTTTTATTACCACTTAACTTAACCATAAACTGATGTTAACCCTACACAAGTACTTATGTATTTACTTATTAACTACACACTAAAACATAACCTTACAACAAAAGTACTTTAATACTTTTCTTTCAAACTTTATATGTGGACTTAATTTTTATATAAACACGATAACGTTCTTTGTAACATATCACATTGAATCATCGTCCCATTTAAATTCTGAAAATTTATTAACCAACTTAATAAGATATGGTTTAATCACACAGTTTCTTGTTGAACAGTTGATGGTTGTCTTCTTTACTCCGAATGACAACATCTACATGTATGTATACAGCTTGTTCCAATATTCTGATCATGTATGACGTCACAGTCCTTCGGACCAACCTTTACTTTACTGCCTCACGTGTTAACATTTAATTACACCTATTATTAGGCTGCGTTACAGCAGCTAGTAAGGGCTTGTAAATGTGACAATATCTGGAATACATTTGATCTAATTCGATGTAAAATCCAGATAATTTGTTTCCTTCTTCTATTTACTAGTATTCTGTTTTCAGAGTATAGGGAATTTCTGTCGACACTCAGAGATCCATCTCCCGGTAACATAGTGGTATGTCTGCGAAACTTGAAACCGGATTACGATACTCGTGGTGGGCAGAGCACAGATAGCTCATTGTGCAGTTTTGTGTTTAACTACAAACAATTACAAACAAAAATTTGGAAGTCTTTCTGATGATTGTCAGGGCATACTGATAGCGCATAGAGACCCTTGACTATCATTAGAGGTGTTGGTCTTGGTTTTATAAAAAATATAGTTCATTTTTAATATCGAATTTTGCTGCTAAGTGGGGGGAAAGGTAATTCATCAATTATATTATGCAGTTTTTTCAACTACACCGAACTTTTCTGTTAATGGGTAATTTTTATTGGATAGAGTTGGATGTTTGTTTTCATCTATTTATAAAAATGTAAATACCAAACGAGCTTCATTTGAAAAGGCGCGGCCCCACCTACCCCCACCTCTTCATCTGATGCCTCTTTCTGCATAAATTACTTTTCATGACATATCTGTTAAAATCCCGTTAACTTCACAATCAGTATTGGTTTCCATAACTACCTGTTCATCGTTTTACATCTCCTACATAAGTTCTTCGTTTCATTACATATTTATTAACATGGATGGACATGTATGTTTTTTTATTATTAACCAAAGACTTAATTCCTAAAAATGATCAGTCACGTGCCATCTATAAATTCACATGTTTTATTTATAAGAGTCGGTCCTACAAACACTCACATTTTGTTATACATTGCGTGAATATGGAGACAAAATAAGGTGTTGCTACCATGAATGAAAAACTAAGGATCAGTTAGAACCTGGTAGATTGAGATGGGTAGTACAGGATAAACAACAAGTAAGGATAAGTTAGAACGTGGTAGAATGAGATATGTAGTACAGGATGAACAACAACTAAGGATCAGTTAGAACCTGATAGATTGAGATGTGTAGTACAGGATGAACAACAACTAAGGATCAGTTAGAACCTGGTAGATTGAGATATGTAGTACAGGATGAAAAACAGGTAAGGATCAGTTAGAACCTGATAGATTGAGATATGTAGTACAGAATGAACAAAAGCTAAGAATCATTTAGAACCTGATAGATTGAGATATGTAGTACAGGATGAACAAGAACTAAGGATCAGTTAGAACCTGGTAGATAGATTGAGATAGTAGTACAGGATGAACAACAACTAAGGATCAGTTAGAACCTGGTAGATTGAGATATGTAGTACAGGATGAACAACAAGTAAGGATCAGTTAGAACCTGATAGATTGAGATATGTAGTACAGGATGAACAACAACTAAGGATCAGTTAGAACCTGGTAGATTGAGATATGTAGTACAGGATGAAAAACAGGTAAGGATCAGTTAGAACCTGATAGATTGAGATATGTAGCATAGAATGAACAACAGCTAAAAATCAGTTAGAACCTGATAGATTGAGATATGTAGTACAGAATGAATAACATCTAAGAATCATTTAGAACCTGATAGATTGAGATATGTAGTACAGGAATGAACAACAAGTAAGGATCAGTTAGAACCTGGTAGATTGAGATATGTAGTACAGGATGAACAAGAACTAAGGATCAGTTAGAACCTGATAGATTGAGATACGTAGTACAGGATGAACAACAACTAAGGATCAGTTAGAACCTGGTAGATTGAGATGTGTAGTACAGGATGAACAACAAGTAAGGATCAGTTAGAACCTGGTAGATTGAGATATGTAGTACAGGATGAACAACAAGTAAGGATCAGTTAGAACCTGGTAGATAAAGATATGTAGTACAAGATGAACAACAGCTAAGGATCAGTTAGAACCTGATAGATTGAGATATGTAGTACAGGATGAATAACAACTAAGAATCATTTAGAACCTGATAGATTGAGATATGTAGTACAGAATGAACAACAGCTAAAATCAGTTAGAACCTGATAGATTGAAATATGTAGTACAGAATGAATAACAGCTAAAATCAGTTAGAACCTGAGAGATTGAGATATGTAGTACAGGATGAAAAACAGGTAAGGATCAGTTAGAACCTGGTAGATTGAGATATATAGTACAGGATGAACAACAACTAAGGATCAGTTAGAACCTGGTAGATTGAGATATGTAGTACAGGATGAACAACAACTAAGGATCAGTTAGAACCTGATAGATTGAGATATGTAGTACAGAATGAACAACAGCTAAAATCAGTTAGAACCTGATAGATTGAGATATGTAGTACAGAATGAACAACAAGTAAGGATCAGTTAGAACCTGATAGATTGAGATATGTAGTACAGGATGAACAACAAGTAAGGATCAGTTAGAACCTGGTAGATTGAGATATGTAGTACAGGATGAACAACAAGTAAGGATCAGTTAGAACCTGGTAGATTGAGATATGTAGTACAGGATGAACAACAGCTAAGGATCAGTTAGAACCTGGTAGATAAGATATGTAGTACAAGATGAACAACAGCTAAGGATCAGTTAGAACCTGATAGATTGAGATATGTAGTACAGGATGAACAACAGGTAAGGATCAGTTAGAACCTGATAGATTGAGATATGTAGTACAGAATGAATAACAACTAAGAATCATTTAGAACCTGATAGATTGAGATATGTAGCACAGAATGAACAACAGCTAAAAATCAGTTAGAACGTGATAGATTGAGATATGTAGTACAGGATGAAAAACAGGTAAGGATCAGTTAGAACCTGGTAGATTGAGATATGTAGTACAGGATGAACAACAAGTAAGGATCAGTTAGAACCTGGTAGATTGAGATATGTAGTACAGAATGAACAACAACTAAGGATCAGTTAGAACCTGATAGATTGAGATATGTAGTACAGGATGAACAAGAACTAAGGATCAGTTAGAACCTGATAGATTGAGATATGTAGTACAGAATGAATAACAACTAAGAATCATTTAGAACCTGATAGATTGAGATATGTAGCACAGAATGAACAACAGCTAAAATCAGTTAGAACCTGATAGATTGAGATATGTAGTACAGGATGAAAAACAGGTAAGGATCAGTTAGAACCTGGTAGATTGAGATATGTAGTACAGGATGAACAACAAGTAAGGATCAGTTAGAACCTGGTAGATTGAGATATGTAGTACAGGATGAACAACAACTAAGGATCAGTTAGAACCTGATAGATTGAGATATGTAGTACAGGATGAACAACAACTAAGGATCAGTTAGAACCTGGTAGATTGAGATATGTAGTACAGGATGAAAAACAACTAAGGATCAGTTAGAACCTGATAGATTGAGATATGTAGCACAGAATGAACAACAGCTAAAATCAGTTAGAACCTGATAGATTGAGATATGTAGTACAGGATGAAGAACAACTAAGAATCAGTTAGAACCTGGTAGATTGAGATATGTAGTACAGGATGAACAACAACTAAGGATCAGTTAGAACCTGATAGATTGAGATATGTAGTACAGGATGAACAACAAGTAAGGATCAGTTAGAACCTGGTAGATTGAGATATGTAGTACAGGATGAACAACAAGTAAGGATCAGTTAGAACCTGGTAGATTGAGATATGTAGTACAGGATGAACAACAGCTAAGGATCAGTTAGAACCTGGTAGATTGAGATATGTAGTACAGGATGAACAACAACTAAGGATCAGTTAGAACCTGATAGATTGAGATATGTAGTACAGGATGAACAACAGGTAAGGATCAGTTAGAACCTGATAGATTGAGATATGTAGTACAGAATGAATAACAACTAAGAATCATTTAGAACCTGATAGATTGAGATATGTAGTACAGAATGAACAACAGCTAAAATCAGTTAGAACCTGATAGATTGAGATATGTAGTACAGGATGAAAAACAGGTAAGGATCAGTTAGAACCTGGTAGATTGAGATATGTAGTACAGGATGAACAACAACTAAGGATCAGTTAGAACCTGGTAGATTGAGATATGTAGTACAGGATGAACAACAACTAAGGATCAGTTAGAACCTGATAGATTGAGATATGTAGCACAGAATGAACAACAGCTAAAATCAGTTAGAACCTGATAGATTGAGATATGTAGTACAGAATGAATAACAACTAAGAATCATTTAGAACCTGATAGATTGAGATATGTAGTACAGGATGAACAACAACTAAGAATCAGTTAGAACCTGGTAGATTGAGATATGTAGTACAGGATGAACAACAACTAAGGATCAGTTAGAACCTGGTAGATTGAGATATGTAGTACAGGATGAACAACAACTAAGGATCAGTTAGAACCTGGTAGATTGAGATATGTAGTACAGGATGAACAACAAGTAAGGATCAGTTAGAACCTGGTAGATTGAGATATGTAGTACAGGATGAACAACAAGTAAGGATCAGTTAGAACCTGGTAGATTGAGATATGTAGTACAGATGAACAACAGCTAAGGATCAGTTAGAACCTGATAGATTGAGATATGTAGTACAGAATGAATAACAACTAAGAATCATTTAGAACCTGATAGATTGAGATATGTAGTACAGGATGAACAACAACTAAGGATCAGTTAGAACCTGATAGATTGAGATATGTAGTACAGGATGAACAACAGCTAAGGATCAGTTAGAACCTGATAGATTGAGATATGTAGTACAGGATGAACAACAGCTAAGAATCAGTTAGAACCTGATAGATTGAGATATGTGGTGCAGAATGAACAACAACGAAGGATCAGTTAGAACCTGATAGATTGAGATATGTAGTACAGAATGAATAACATCTAAGAATCATTTAGAACCTGATAGATTGAGATATGTAGTACAGGATGAACAACAGCTAAGAATCAGTTAAAACCTGATAGATTGAGATATGTGGTGCAGAATGAACAACAACGAAGGATCAGTTAGAACCTGGTAAATTGAGATTTTTCGATCTGATGGTCGACATCGAATGTTCGATAATCCCAGAGTTCTTAACACTTGGTACAATCTGTGTACTTCGATATTTACGAACAGCTTACTTGAGTGCATGTTGTTAAACATTTTCAGTCGACTTGTTTGTGCTTTGTTTTCGGAATTGCGCACAAACTAAACATTGGGCTATTTTTCTTCTGGTCACCTAGAGTATCCAAACCCGGTTTCTATCGGTGTGTGTTTACAAACATACCGTTGTGTCACAGAGGAGACTCAGTCCACTTGTAATGTGAAAACGTCGTTTGTTCTTGTATTTATACTGAGACCACAGAGGTTAATCGAAAATACACTTTGATCAAGTAGAACACGTAGTCAGAATATTTGTGAAGACGTGCCTTGTTTCAGCTCGGGATGTTCATGTTAATGACAAATAGATGAAATGAACTTATGATGAAAATCTCGTGATTACCATTATCGAGATAAAGGTCAGTATCCAAAGAAGAAACCACCATGTTTAAACAGGTTTCACTTTTTTATAGTTGTACAACTCTAGCTTTTAAATAAAAGACTTTGGAAAGCTCTTGAATCTCGATCAGGTTTTATACGTGTTAAGATATTATAAATGTGACTAGATTCTGAAACTTTGATGTGTGCTGCTATCAGAAGGTTCGTGAAGATCTTTATTAGTTCCAACCAGTAAGAATGTTTAAGTTACCTTTGTTGTCTGGTATATTACCGATGCTGTTCTTAGGTAAACATCAGTATTAAATCGACTATGTATTTTTCTGTGTTGTTTTTCTATCCTTCTGGTGATAATCTGTTCATATTACTGTTATTGAGATGAGATATTAAGCGTAGATACAAAGGGACATTGAGTAGTTGTCCGTGACAACACCTGGTTTTGTAAACATGATATTTTTTTGTGGTATCTACTCTATGATGTCCTGAACGTTGAGTAAAGCATTTTGGATGACAAGGTATTGCTGCCAGACTTCGTCCCAGATAAACATTAGACACAAGTAAGGTTGAAAGTATAATATTGATCCCTTCTGGAGAAAAAAGATCTATTATTTATCGCAGTCCTGACTGGATTTCTTTTCTTGAACAAAGTTGAACTGACAACATCTGATGTTCCACTAGATGTACAAAGAAACATCCAGATTGATAACTTGAGGCTGCAGTTTTCTGAGCGTATAAAGAAACGAATACTGTGTTAAGTAAGCTGAAGATTTTCATCAAATCGGACAAGAGATGAAGATAAATATTTATACGATGAATAATATTCAACCAATGGCATGTAGCTGTAAGGTTTCTTATTCCAGAGAGATTCTGTGAATGAGAAATAAACTTTTATTCAAATTTAGAAATACTGTATAATTTACTACTGCACTTCAAACAAAGAGTAACACTACTTTCTACAGAACATCGTAACCTCCTGATGGGTAGTAGGTGATGTTAACTAGTTGTGTTTACTCCAGTCTGTAGCTGCTAAATTAGGGACGGATACCATAGACAGCTCACGAGAGCAGCTTTACACAAAATTAGAAACAAAAACATATCTTCATGAACCTTCACTAGATGCATAATGATGTCTCATCAGAATATGAAGTGTGAAAGTTCTACTAAACTAATGATCGTGACGAGTACAGACATAAAAAAACAAGTATATTCTGTGAATCAAACATCGTCAAAAGGAACAACGAAAAGTAAATTTCAGTAAACAGTGTTAAATATCTCTGTTAAGTATTCTCGTCCTGAAACTAGATTTGTAAATACGGAAAACCAAAATACAAAAAAAAAAATATATGCAGAGAATCAGCTATTGTACAAAAAACACATCTTCATTATTTTCAAATATTTACCCGAGAAATAAGTTTACCTTTGTTTATATTTCAAGAATAAGCAGACATATTACATATCGAAAAGATATATCGTATATTTCATACAAAATTGTATAGAATGAAAATTGACATAGTTTCAATCTTATTATGTATGTAAACCCAAAAATAATAATTTTGATACACATATAAACATGCGTTGAGTGTTAATGGGTGTTTATTTATTCATACACGTTTTGTAAAGCCCTCATCATTTGCATACAGAAAATTAATAAACCATGTATCCTCCACTGGTTCAGTCGAAAGTCTAAAGGCTTAAAACGCTGAAAGCCTGTGTGTGCCCACAGGTGGTGGGCACAACACAGATAGCCCAATCTGTAGTTTTGTGCTTAGCTAAAAACAATACTAACCACGTGACGTGTTAGTTTACTGTTTCAAACATGTAAATGCACAGACATACTGATATCAATGATCATGTTAGTGGATATCTGTCCAACAGGTACACTGTATACAAAGTTCGTGTAAGCTGCACACCTTGCAACATATGATTAAGTTTTAACAACGAATTAAATGTTTGTTTATTGTTATTTACTTAGTGTTATAGATGTATTAAATTTATGGTTATAGTGTGTGTGTCTTTAAACGTGTGACAACTAAGATACAATGTTCAATTTCCTGAATTTTATTTCTAACACACACTTTCACTGTTTTCTGGTGTATTCCAGGCGGTTAAAACCAGAATATCTGAGCCTTTGAAATGGTTACAGTTTCTCCTTAACAACAACACTGTACACTTTTATCCAGTAAGAAAACATGACATGAATAACAAGTGTTGGGTGATCAGTAACTTAGTCAGTTAAATTCCTTTTTATTTATTTATTAAATGAGTGAACACAAACACGAGTTATGTGACTACAAAATACTGACGAACAGGAACTTGAGGTATTGTGTGTGTGGCGATATTACCTGGATTTTCCCGGATATTGTCATTAATATAGCCAGTTTAATTATAACACATACCGTTTCTCCTGATAGCAGCCACAATTCTGAAATTACCATCTCTATCTAATAGGTGAACTCCTGTAATGTTTCCACATACTAAATCGATCATACAAACTAGAATGAGTAACTTTAAATTGTCCTCTGCAAAATGTTAACAGAAAGCGTTACTTGGTATAAAAATAATCCACGGTGAAACTTTACAGTGAAAATATCAAGGAGTTAAAATTGTATTAATCTGAATGTAAGCGACGGTTTTACGTGTGGTGAAAGTTTATTCAATTTCTTGTTGATTGTAAACGTCAATCATAAATCACGAATGAATTAATTTATGGATCATGTTGGCGAAGCATGATTATAATTAATGTACTTGTCATCAGACATGAACGTTAAACCTACCACACTTATAATACTATATTCTATAGCCAGTCCTGTGGAAAGTTTCAACAATTAAAGGATACATAATAATAGTATTCAAATCACACTAATTCGGTCGTATCTATTGGACACGACGCGTTTCACTCAGTCCAGAGCTCATCAATAAAGTGCATTATTAAAAGATATAATATGACTAATACTGGTATATGATAACTGGATTTATTTGATTGTTACGAAAGTTACAGAATGGCTAGTTGTGTTTTACATCCCAGGATCATCGAAACCTGGTTTTTAATGTCATGAGACTGAATACTTACTACTGAGCCACCAGTGGTGAGAGTGAAAGATGTTTCTTGTTTGATTTTATAGAAAGTGATTAAAATGATGTTCAACACAAGGCAGTGTTTAAAATGATTTATGGCAGTCGTTTGAATATTACCTTACTTTCATAAGGAACAAAATAATGAATTAGCCTTGCTGTAAGTAACAAAGTAACCCATGGTGGTTATGATGACCATGTCTGGAACGAATGTTTTGTGGTATTCATTTCGTCATCGTCCAGACCAGCTGTGCTCCACACACTGGACACATGTTTTATTACAACAGTGAAGGTGAAATCCTACTATTTGGTCTGACAAGAAACGGAATAGGGTGGTATTGTGAACTATCTGCCTCCACTATAGTTTGTCTTCTCAGATTTAGCGCAAATAGCATCGATATAGCTTTTTGAGAAATTCAACAAATAAACATCAAGCAAGATGCCATATTTTAAATATGTTAATTAGTTGTGTGTAGGTGAACAGCGTGTACTTCAACCACATCTGACAACTTTCTTTTCAAATATTTTGTAACATTTGATGGTGTTTGACTAACAGAAAGGCTAGAAAAGGATCACGTGATTTTTATTATGTTTTTCGGGAAATATATTTATGTCTCATATAAAAACAATTCTAGTTCTTCTTTATTTGTAGTTAAGCACAAATCTACATAATGGATCATCTCTGTTATGCCCACCACATGTATCTAAACCCGGATTCTAGCGTTGGAAATTCGCAGTCATATCTTTGTGCCACTAGGAGGCAAGAGAACTTTCTAAAGATATATTGATTTTTGTTAATTTTTAGTGAAAAAGCCATGCCTTGTACCAGAAACACAAAACTGTTATGTTGTAAAAAGTTCTCTCCAGGTGTTACTGCTGGAAAAAAGTTTGACGTTTTTCTCTCTAAATATTATTTTGTTTCTTTGTTTGGAAATTCTCACAAAGTTACAAAAGGAATATCGGTGTATAGTTGTCCTTAATGTTGAACCCATAGACTCTGGTTTACACTCTCTTACGTATTTAAATCTCGATCATAAATGAGCTAAAACAGTTTGTGTATTTTCATCCGAACTGCTACGTTAGCGCCATCTCTTGCTTAAAATTATTCTATATATGACTTTTATTATAAAAACATATTTTAGTCTTGAAAACAAATTCTTGTAATTTTAGATCAACGTTAAGCCGAAGTTCAATACTAAATGATGCCATTTACTATAAACAGTTTTATAATACTGTTGATTAACTATGACGCTGGCATTTCTTTCTATGTGGTTTTCGCTAATTTGAATAATAAAAATATTTTGCCAGACAATTCCACACGCACGAAGATAAGTAATACCTAGATGCACACATTTCTTATTAAAAAGATGCGCACACACGTGGATAAGTAATAATATCTTATGTCGTATGTGTACAAAGTTTTAAGTTTCTAGGTTCTTTTATCTTGTAATTATGGTGGGTCACACACAAACCTAAAGCCTCGGCCTTTTCTTTTGTGGATCAGTTTGTTGCTATATGACAACACTTTAAAATATATGTTTTAGAATTCACGGATTAAACATTTGATTAATTAATTAATTAAATTCGATAAATTTACAACATTCATAAATATATTCAGTAAAAATAAAATTAACGCAAGGACAGTTAGATAGTAAATGAAAATATGAATGCTAATATAGGGTCTTTTACACTGAGCGTTTCGACGACATATGTAACAGGACTTGAGAAATCCTGAACATAATTAGAGGCGCTCAGGTCAGATATTCTTGCCAAAAAACAGCGAGATTAATGAAATGGAAACGTGAGATAAAGAAATCATAGAGTACTTTTAGTTTTTTCTGTCACTCATAATTACGATTAATTAATAACAATTCTACTTTTTTATCGGAAGCTTTAACAATAATATATATAAATTTAGAATACCATCACATGTTGCATATTCTTCCAGAAGTAAGCACACACTGGGAAGGTATAAACGATTTATTTTGTTTTTCATACAAACATACAAGAGGATTATCTGCGCTATTCGTTCCGAATTTAGCAATTAAGATTACAGGGAAGGAACTAGTTATCACCCCCCGACCTCTTGAATTACTCATTTAACAACGAATATTGGGCTTGACAGTCAAATTAATTGCTTGTAATTGACTTACTTCTAGGAATAATACTTTCTTCAAAAGGTCATGAGTAACCAGTTAGACTTTACAGTTTGCTTGAATATTATGATATCACAGATCAGGTCATGACAGTTTGTTGAAACACCGCTTTATCTGAAACAGGTCGGAGGCCCGGCATGGCCAGATGAGATAAGGCGGGTTCGAATCCTCGTTGCACTAAACATATTCGCCCTTTCAGCCGCAGGGGGGTTATAATGGCATGGTCAATCCCTCTATTTGATGGTAAAAGAGTAGCCCAATAGTTGATGGTGAGTGGTGATGACTAACTGCCTTTCCTCTGGTCTTACACTACTAAATTAGGGAAGGCTAGCGCAAATAGCCCTCGAGTAGCTTTACGCGAATGGACCCGGCATGGCCTAGCGCGTTAAGGCGTGCGCTTCGTAATCTGAGGGTCGTGGGTTCGCGCCCGAGTCGCGCCAAACATGCTCGCCCTCCCAGCCGTGGGGGGCGTTATAATGTGACGGTCAATCCCACTTTTCGTTGTTAAAAGAGTAGCCCAAGAGTTGGCGGTGGGTGGTGATAACTAGCTGCCTTCCCTCTAGTCTTACACTGCTAAATTAGGGACGGCTAGCACAGATAGCCCTCGAGTAGCTTTGCGCGAAATTCCAAAACAAACAAACAAAACTTTACGCGAAATTAAAAAATACAAAAACAAAACAAGAAAATAAACTGAAAGAGGTCAGGACAATAGAGCGATCGCCACTCTTGATTAGAATTTTGGAAGACCTTTACTGTGAGCTACACATTTTTCAAGTGATGGAGGCTTTGACAGAGCAAAAGAGTAAAGGTCTGAGGAGGAAAATGTAACAACTTTTGAAACAAATTTAGCCTGAAATGTGCCATGATGCAAATAAGATGAAAAATCTTATTAAATTTCTTTGGCACTTGATTCAAACAGGTTCTCAGATGTTTGAACTAGCACAAAATGTCTGAGATTATGTAAGCATGCACTCAGAGTAGACACATTTTATAGAAAAGATTACAAATATGTATGCCAACCTCCTTGTATACATTGTACCAACTGTGCACTAATACTCAAATCTATAGCAACAACATAAATTTCGCATTAAATTATAAATAATGATACACATATGAACTTCAGGAATACATTTTATTGAATAAACAAAGAACTGAACCAAACACTACTTCACACTTGTTCATACTTTGAAGTTTCAACTAAATACCAAATCCATATATATATATATATATATCAGTATCTCGTGATAACAAATCAACTAACAAGTTATGTGTCCATATATTTATATATGTTAAGTCAAGTAAAGTAAGAGTTTCTTAATGATTGTTTCACTATACAGAACAACAGTGTTTTGTATCGTTTTAATACTTATTTGTTTGATTTTGTTCACAGTGGACTCTTTTTTATCTTGTACGAAGTCAGCTTAATGTTTGTTTAAAAGTAATCCTACATGATTTAAATATTGTCTATTATTCATTATAAACTAAATAAAATTGTTCATAATTTATCAAGTCATCTCATAAGTGATGCCCGAAATTTCAATACAGAAAGTGTATCATAATTTCTGTCTTTGTAGAAGGTTTTAATTACTAAAATATGTAGTATAACGTGTATGAAAATGTTCAGACAAATAAAAGAAACTATCCCAACGCTACTGTTTCAGATCATTAATCAAATAAACCCTTACGAAGATGGATGTGTCTGAGGAGGTATACGATGTTTTATGAGTTTAAAAGGCAGCAGAAACCACAAAACAACATTCAAGGTGTTTATGGTGCGGATTCTCTCAATGAAAGTAAACGTCGAACGTAGTTTCAGAAGTTTATATCAAGTGACTACAGCTTAAGTTTAATGATGATTTGCTGCTGGCTGCACTTGATGAAGACTGTGCTGTAGCATTTGAAGAACAAGCAGAAGCTTAATTCAACAGTTCACTGTCATCTGCAACAACTTGGAAGCCAACCTTAGAGCATGAATGAACATTTGCACTTCCTGCACTCGTGTGAACGAAACTCACCTTTTTTTGGACATGTTAGTGACTGGAGATGAAAAATGGATATATTATAAAATGTTAAGAGCCACAAACAATGACTCAGTTCAGGTAAACTGGCTAAACTACAGCCCAAAATGGACCTCCACCCTTGGAAAGTCTTGTTAATATTGCATAACTTCAAGTCATAATGGGTACTAAATAAATTACTGAAGTTGGGTCAACATAGAAGTTAGAGCTAATGAATGGCTTAATGCTAATGATTAGGGTATAATTTTATATAATTTAAACATTCTATCGTTTGTTTTCAAAGGTATCTCTATGAACATTCTTTACGTATACTTTACTGCGGCTGTTTTTACATCAGCTTAACTATAATACATGTAAATCTCTTTACTATGTGTAGGAATTACAGATTGTAAATACGGAGGTAACTCACTTTCAATATCGTCTAATACTTTTTATAATATACTTGGAGCTATAAAGTATGAACTCAACTTTCTGTCTACAGTTACACACAATGCTTGTACTGACTTAGCTAACTCAGTCCCACTATTTTCAACTGAAATTATGAATTCTATGTGGAAAACTAACATTACAATTCCTGCCTTATGAAGCTCAGTCTGTCTTATTCTAGTATGTATCAAACTGTTAGTAATGTTTACTAATGCTCTAGACACGCTTTTAATTTCCTGCTCATGTAATTCAAGTGTCTGGTTTAATGAATTCATTATAGTCATCTGTCCACCTATTAAATGAATCATTTCTCTGGATACTTGTCTTTGATGGTCTACTTTCTTGTTTAATTCACGTAAATCATCTGTGGTTGTGGTTCAGAACAAAACTTTCAGAACATTTCCACCTGCATCTATTAAATCACGTTTCTGCTGAGTCAGATCTGAAATCTAAACGTTATCTTTAATATCCTTTAATCCTAATAACAAATCTTCTATCTCAACAAGATATCGTCTAACTAAGATCTTATACTTCTGAATTAACCCTTGCTGTAAAATCCTTACTAAAATACAACAGTTAAACAACTTACAGGCTCAGTTTGTTTTAGAAAACAATTTTTTGCTATGTGGCCAACCTTACCACACTTAAAACACTGCAAGTCCTCGCACTTATTTTGTCCACTTCGCCAGTTTACTTTTTCATTCATACTCTTACTTATCATACTTATTACAGACTGCTTGTACCTATATATCTGTTGCTCTCTTGTATCCTCGATTAAATCTAATAAGGTTGCTCGTTGGGAATTGGATTCATTAACATCACTCAGAGCTCTATCGCTAAGCGACCTTCGCTGATACTCAGACTTTAGTGTATCTTGGATCATTATATAATCTAAGTTCTACGTAATCTATTACCTTGCTCTTGTAGCTTATGTCCAAACACTCGAACAGACTCGCCTTTTTCTTGATTCATATTTCGTAATTGTGCCATGATTGTGCTTGGCGTTTCTCGTTTACCATATTCCTCTGTCAGCATACGTATTAAAACTGAAAATCTACAGTTTCACGCTACGCCTCAATGAAACGTTTTGCTTTTCTTGCTGTTCTTAGTCACAAAATGTCTGATTTCTGTGCATCAGTCTAACCTGATATTCTAACAGCTTCATTTAATGCATCTATAAAACTTTCGACATCCTCGTCGAGCTTACAGTGAAAAAAGGAATCGTGTCCGTTAAGTGTGTCGTGCCTTACGAACCTACTTGAGTGGATGGATCTGGCACAGCTGCCACATGATCATCAGCCCTTCTAGCAGTAGTAATGTCTACTGCCTTACAAACCTACCTGAGTGGGTGTATCTGAAACAGCTTCCACATTATCATCAGCCCTTCTGGTAGTAGTAGTGTCTAGTGCCTCACGAACCTACTTGAGTAAGTGTATCTGACACAGCTTCCACATTATCATCAGCCCTTCTGGTAATAGTAGTGTTTAGTGCCTTACGAACCTACTTGAGTGGGTGGATCTGGCACAGTTTTCACATTATCATCAGCCCTTATGGTAGTAGTAATGTTTAGTGCCTCACAAACCTACTTGAGTAAGTGGATCTGGCACAGCTTCCACATTATCATCAGCTCTTCTGGTAGTAGTGGTGTCTATGCCAGCAGTAGCCACAGTTACTTATTTAATTTTATTTTCTACTTACCCTACCTATAGAACCTTAAACTAACTTCTCTACCTCAACTTCTTTCTTTATTTTAACCCACCTGTTGTTAGTTACTCCAACAATATCCTACAAGACTTCACCAATCACGTAACGGTGAGAAGGCAGGCCGAGTGGTTGGTTTAGCTCAACTGTTCGAACTTCGACTGACAGTACGTGTTGTTACACGACTTATTTATTTTTAAGTGAGGATGTAGTGGGTGAATGGAGCACACAGATACTAACTGCCTTACCTCTAGTCTTACACTGCAAAATTAGGGACGGGTAGCGCAGATAGCTCACCTTTAGGTTTGCGCGAAATTCAAACCAAATCACGTCGGTAGAACAGCAGAATTAGTTATCATAAAATGGTTAATAAAGAGAAATTATTGTTAATCAAAAGCTTTAAAACATTGATGTTGAATATAAGTACAGTAGGGATTTCAAATGTATTAAAGATATACCGCTGATGTATTTTCAAGGTAGCTGATGGGTGAATAATCTTCCAAAACTGATATTTCTCAAATACAGTTGACGAACTAACCGATAGATTGGACTAGATATTTGTTTTAGTATTTTAAACGATTTATCTACTGAATAATTAAGAAAGATAAATTAATAGCGGAAACACTAAATATTTTAAAATCCTGTATGGATATAGGTTGACGTACCATAACGAGTAGAAGACAACTAATATACAATTTATAGATACATAACATAGAGTAGGAAACTGTCCAATGACTTTTTATTTAGTTATTGAATATCCAGTACGTTATCTCAGTAAGCAAACCACTTGACCATTATACAGGGTATCCAGGGTTCGATACCAATCTTACTAGTAAGTGATGTAGGGGTGAAGTTTGTAGAGCACCTACGTAACGTACGACAGATAATGTTACATAAAAATAAAATTATCACACCAAGAAGCTTTATTCCAATTAGAGGACGAGACTTTATTTTAGTAACACACATACTAAAACATATACAATCTTAAATTCATTTGAAAAATGAAACTTGAATAAAATTTTGTAATTCTTCAGATAGAACAGTGTAAAAATAATACATATAGTGTCTTCTTCACAGAGAATAACAGAATAATTAAGTATGTGTTGACAAACCAGGAAGCAACGGAGGGAAAGAAAATACAGCAATACATTACTTCTAATTGTATTACAGTTGGTCAGCTGCATAAATGATACACGTAAAGCAATGTTTCTAGTATTGTATTTTTATATTGTACTGATTTCTGATTTGAGTGACAATGAAGATATGGTGCATAATGGGAGATTTTTAATTTTATATTATTGGATTAAGAGAGAAATAGAAACCAGTATAAATAAAGAGAGCCAACAAAATCATAATAAACAAATTTTATCATGAACCACAGTAGTGTTTCATAAAATGGATCACAACAAAACCGAATAGAATGTGACGACGAAAACACCTTAAATAGTAAATATTCAAGTCAGTTAAAACACTTTAAACCCTTTGTTGTTTATTACTAAGACTATACACATATAAAAATATGTAAAATAAAAAGCAGTACAAAACGACCCATTTAAAATGTTAAACATAAGGTGAAAGAAGAATTATCAGCCCATACAGATAAATATATTTATATGTAACATGTAGATACTAAATGCTTTCTACATT